>NC_136508.1:873056-1228056 GCF_053919585.1 Euprymna scolopes
CATATGCATATATATACATATATATACATGTATATATACATATAAATCAATATATATATATATACATACATATACCTACATATATATACATGTATAAATACATATATATACATATATATACACATATATATACATGCATATATACATATATATATACATGCATATATACATATATATATACATGAATATATATATATATACATGCATATATATATATACATATATATATGCATATATATATACATATATACATGCATATATACATATATACATACATGGATATGTACATATATATATACATGAATATATACATATATATACATGCATATATACATATATATATACATGCATATATACATATATATACATGCATATATACATATATGTACATGTATATATACATGCATATATACATAAATATATACATGCATATATACATATATATATACATGCATATATACATATATATATACATGCATATATACCTATATATACATATATATATATATATACTTTCATATATACATATATATCCATATATATTTATATATATATATATACCTGCATATATACATATATATCCATATATATATATACTTGCATATATACATATATATCCATATATATATACTTGCATATATACATATATATCCATATATATATACTTGCATATATACATATATATCTATATATATATACTTGCATATATACATATATATCCATATATATATATATACTTGCATATATACATATATATTCATATATATATACTTGCATATATACATATATATCCATATATATATACTTGCATATATACATATATATCCATATATATATATACTTGCATATATACATATATATCCATATATACTTGCATATATACATATATATCCATATATACTTGCATATATACATATATATCCATATATACTTGCATATATACATATATATCCATATATATATACTTGCATATATACATATATATCCATATATATATATATACATGCATATATACATATATATCCATATATATATGCATGCATATATACATATATATCCATATATATATACATGCATATATACATATATATCCATATATATATATATATACATGCATATATACATATATATCCATATATATATACATGCATATATACATATATATCCATATATATATACATGCATATATACATATATATCCATATATATATACATGCATATATACATATATATCCATATATATATATACATGCATATATACATATATATCCATATATATATATACATGCATATATACATATATATCCATATATATATATATATACATGCATATATACATATATATCCATATATATATATACATGCATATATACATATATACATGCATATATACATATATATCCATATATATATACATGCATATATACATATATACATGCATATATACATATATATCCATATATATATACATGCATATATACATATATATCCATATATATATATACATGATAATATACATATATATCCATATATATATATACATGCATATATACATATATATCCATATATATATATACATGCATATATACATATATATCCATATATATATATACATGCATATATACATATATATCCATATATATATATACATGCATATATACATATATATCCATATATATATACATGCATATATACATATATATCCATATATATATATATACATGCATATATACATATATATCCATATATATATATATACATGGATATATACATATATATATACATGCATATATACATATATATCCATATATATATATACATGCATATATACATATATATCCATATATATATACATGCATATATACATATATATACATATATATATACATGCATATATACATATATATCCATATATATATACATGCATATATACATATATATCCATATATATATATATATACATATATATCCATATATATATATACATGCATATATACATATATACACACATATACATGCATATATACATATATACATATATATATATACATGCATATATGCATATATATACACGCATATATACATATATATATACATGCATATATGCATATATATACACGCATATATACATATATATATACATGCATATATGCATATATATACACGCATGTATACATATATATATATACATGCATATATACATATATATACATGCATATTTACACATTTATATACATGCGTATTTACACGTATATACATGCATATTTACACATATATATATACATGCATATTTACACATATATATATACATGCATATTTATACATATATATACATGCATATTTATACATATATATATGCATGCATATTTATACATATATATATACATGCATATTTATACATATATATATATACATGCATATTTATACATATATATATACATGCATATTTATACATATATATACATGCATATTTATACATATATATACATGCATATTTATACATATATATATATACGTGCATATTTATACATATATATATACATGCATATATATACATACGTATCTATATACATATATATGTACATACATATCTATATACACATATATATACATACATATCTATATACACATATATATATACATACATATCTATATACACATATATATATACATACATATCTATATACACATATATATATACATACATATCTATATACACATATATATATATATATACATACATATCTATATACACATATATATACATACATACATATCTTTATACATATATATACACATATATATACATTTATATATACATATATTTATACATATATACATATAAACATATACATATATATACATATACATATATATGATGATTGCAACGTCTTGTCAGACGAGTGCCACTCCCTCAGACATTTAAAATCCATGAGCCCAAATGTCTGAGGGAGTATCTATACAAAGATGATGTTACAGAGTCTTAGCTTTGTACGACAGGTAAGTCTCTCTCTTGGTTCAAAATGTTCAGATCCAGCAACAAGCAAGAGCAAGATAGCCAGCAACAAATTAAACTGCAGACCATACATATATATATACATACATATGTATACATACATATTTATATACATATACATATGTATACAGATATATTCGTATACATATATATTCATATATATACATAAATATTCATATATCTATAATATAAAGCTGAACATGTGTGTGTGTGTGTCCGTGTATGTGGGTTTGTGTGTGTGTGATCACGAATAAGCTGCTATATATGTGACTGTTTTTAAAAAAACTGATTATATATAATGATAGATGTATCGAGGATCAGGAATGGGTATGTTTGATCTGGCACATGGGTCATAAAAATTGTGGTGTTTGCGTTCGCGCCTGGCCCCAAAGTATGGAAATAAAAATGAAAAAAAAAAAACGTTTACAAGGGTTTTTGATATAGACGTACATAAGAATACTTTGATAAGTATGTTTCAACTTAAATAGGGATGATATAATGAAATTGTGGGGTCTGTGTTCGCGCATGTACTCCATAAAATATGGCACAAACTTTAATAAAGACTTTTCATATCTATTTGCGTAAGTATACTTTGATAATTATGTTTCAGTTTGAAGAAATATGGTATAATAAAATTATGGGGTGTTCGTTCGCGCCTGACCTCCATAGAATGGAAATATGTCACAAAGTTTAAGAAGGTTTTTTTAAAAGGGGTGAGGGTCCACAATAACACCTTAACTTAAATCTTAATTCACGTTAGTTTTTATTTATTTTTTTGAGTTGAATCATATTATGTCGAATAAATTTACCTTATAAATTCACGTTCTTATTAAAGTGAAAGCCAAAAAAAGTCGGAACTTTAGACAATTCTTGACACAAACTTTGCATAACTCTGTTTTTTTCCTTCTCCACTTGCATGTGGCACTCTTTCGAAAATAGATAAATAATAAAAAATAAGAACGTTTCTTGTTATCGTGTCAAAAGAAGGAAAACATCCTGCTCACGTGACCGATGACCAGGTCATTTGATCAGAGACCCATCGACCCGTGCGGGTTGCTAGGTAATGGAGAATAAAGTAAAGAAAGGGCGAAGAAATATACAGAGAAGAGAGCAGGGAGAGAAAGAGAGAGGAAAAAAAGAGAAGAGGCCTTTTCGGTAGGGCACTCACCGCCTGGCCATTGTGCCAAGCGGATGCTAGAAAGAATTCCCATATATATTATTAATACAGCTAGATAAACCAGCAGCAGAAAGCTGAGGAAAATTTTAAAGAACATGATAAACAGCTCCAGTTACAATTTCAAAATAGGCAACAAGCGTTGGAGGAGAGAATGTTACTTCAACAATAGAGACAAGAAGAGTTATTGTTAAAAATATTCGATAGAACGGGACTACAGTTTTGCTTTTTCCCAAAGTACAATATGGAATGCTATAGAAACGTTCAACTACCAACCGGAGTTGGATGGAACGTTTGGCACTTTTTATCGGAAATACGAGGACCTATTCACCCTGGATTGTCAAGAGTGGAGCAACGCTAAGAAAGTTCGCCTACTTTTGAGGAAATTAGGGACCACAGAACATAGTAAGTTTGTGGATTATATTTTCCTCAGGAAGACGAATGAATTGGAATTTTCGGAAGTGGTCAAACTTTTATCTGAACTGTTCGGCCCGAATTCTACGCTCCTTGAACCTGCAAAAAAGCGACGACGATGATTACCTAACCTTTGCGTCCGTGGTAAATAAACACTGCAATGATTTCCGTCTATCTGACTTATCGGAATATGACTTAAAGTGTTTAATTTTTTGCAGGTTTAGTCTCATCACCCTAACCGATTAAAAAGCTTGCCCTATCTCTGAATACCCTTAATGGAAAATTTCAAATGTTTAGACCAGAAATTGTCCGAGTAATTTGGTAGCTCTACCAAATTACTCAGACAATTTCTAGCACACACTTAGCCCAACGATCTTTGCACTGCTAGAAACACCTCTGGAAGTCTTCTTTTAGAATGGTGTTCATCTCTGCCGTCACGTTCCACATTATCTCTTCTCTACTCTTAAAATGGCATCCTTTCAGTGGCATCTTCAATTTTGGAAACAACCAAAAGTCGTTATAACTAGAGATGAATCATGGATGTTGTCGTAATGGAAGCATCCTGAATCTCCAAGGCCAAAAACCACGACAGGAGCGAAGCAAAATCAAGGCGATGCTGACTGTCTTTTTGATATCCGTAGAATTGTGCATCATAAATACACACCGGAAGGACAAACAGTTATAAAGGAGTACTATCAAGATGTTCTCCAGCGTCTCTGTGACGCAGTTCGCCACAAAAGACCAGACATGTGGACTGCAAAAATTTGGCAACTGCACAACGACAACGCCCCCACACATCCATCCCATTTGATTCAGCATTTCTTTGCCAAACATGGAATTCCAGTTGTTCACCAACCTCCCTACTCTCCAGACATGGCTCCTTGCTATTCTGGTTCCAAAATTGAAGATACCACTAAAAGTATCCCGTTTTGAGAGTAGAGAAAAGATAATGCGGAATGTGACGGTGTAGATGAACACCATTCCAAAAGAAGACTTCCAGAGGTGTTTCTAGCAGTGGAATGATCAGCGCAAGCACAAGGGCCTAATTTGAAGAGAATTAGGGTCCAAACCCCATCAGGTATGTGAAATATTTTTTCTAGCTTAAGGTCAGATACTTTTAAGACAGGCCTCGTATATATATACATATATATATATATATATGTATATATACGAGGCCTGTCTTAAAATATATATATATACATATATATACATACATATTAACATACATATACATACATATATACATATACACACATATGTATACATACATATGCACACATATACACACACGCGCTCATACACACACACATACTTATATTTACATATACACATATATACAGATAGATACACTTATACTACTATAAATTTGGGTTTATTTGTGTATTGATATCTATATTAAATACTCTTTTTTCTATTTATTTAAAACTAATAGCACCTGGTGTCATCCGGTGGAAGCCTGCTCCCACTTACAAAAAAGTATGGGGTGAATACATGCAGGTACTGGTTGAATTATAGAAAAGCAATTAAGGGAATGCGTAAAGCAGTATGATTTAATAAAAGTATGACAAATGGTCCATTCGCATAATAATAGAAAGTAAAAACAGAAGTTTTAGATGTTAGGGATTCTCACTGTATACGGACTGTTTAGCATCATCAACGTCAGTGGTAGCAGTCCTTGCTGTTTCTGTTTGTTGTTCAAATCTTCCCCTTCTTTACAACTCTCCCACCAATAATATTCAAGTAAAATCCATTTTTATGCCGTCTGTTTCTAATGTGGAAAACAAAATAGTTACGACTTTTTTCACTTTACTTCTTTGAGTATTGTCATGTTAAGAACGGTGTTTAGAATAGACATCCCAAACTTTCCGTTTTAAGAATGGCTTTCGGAATAGACACTACCAACCTCCCTATCTTAAGAACGGCATTCAGAATAGACACCCCAACATCCCCATGTAAAGAACGGCTTTCAGAGTAGACACTCCCCACGTTTTATTTGAGGGGGGGGGAGAATAATTCCCAAGATTTAACTGTGATAATCGTTGTCAGCATACTCACCTGCAAAAATGATTAAAATAGTTGGCAGTGTCGGTAGGAGAGAAGTTGAAAAAAATGGAAAATATCTAAACAGGTAATCTTGCAGAATTTGATCCAGATTCTTGGGATATCCCGTCAATCATGGATTAGGCATGACCGGCAATCATCGGATTAAGCCAAGCGTAACAACAGACGCAGACTAAATTCAAAACAAACAAACCGGAAAAAATAGAAATACATTAAATAAAAACAACAAGAACCTACTGTATAGTGATTGAATACAAATGTTTTGTTTATATATTTTCAATGTTTGTGTTTTGCAAAATTATTTATCACTAATTTTATTTTTCAAGAAAACTTGAATGTTTTATTTTTAACCGTAAATTGTTAGATGTAAGTACAGTTTTTATTTTTTTCAAGATTTTTATCATTAACTTTTTTTTGCTCTACTGAATTTTATTTTTTTCAGCTTTCATAAAACTATGAAAGATGAAAAATTTGTTTACGAAAATCGTAGATTGTTAGGTGAGTGAGCAAACAAGAGAAGATATGTTTGTTTTTTGTCCTTGAAGAGGAAGAGAGAGAGAGAGAGAGAGAGAGAGAGAGAGAGAGAGAGAATTAAGAAAATATACAGCGAGATAATCCAGTAGATCGTGCAGGTATAAATAGAGTATTTGAATGGTACATTTCAATGGAAAGATTGTTATTTCAATGAGTTTATGATCCAGTTACGAAAGGTGAAACCCCATATTTGTCCCAAATGCAGAATAGCTCCAAGTCATGACCGGGAGTGGTAAGAATACTTATTATTTAGAGGGAAAAATAGAAACTACTTCCTCTAAATATGGTTGCAATTTCGATGCTGCTGCTCCTAGGATGTAATATAGAATATTAATATAATGACTAAATATGTCTAAAATGGGGTTTTAAAGTTACAGAAGATAGTGGCTAATAGTCTAGACATAATAAATTTGTATGTGGTATCTGTTGTTAGAAACCTTGATCTAGAGGGGAATTTCTGCAAAGAAAATATTGTATGGGTCATTCCATGTAAAAAATTTAAATCTGCACCCACCGACACCGAATTACTTGAAATTTGGCACAAATATTCCCCTTCATCAGTTAGGAAAATTTGCCAAATTATTTGGTCCTAAACCTTACCGTTTGGATTTTAGGGTGGTGTAAAATTTGCATATTTTGCTTCTAAATTTATGCTGTGAAACGTCACAGAATTTCAGTGTTTTATAAAATTAAAAAAAAAATACTTCCACATATTCAATGTTTCTGAAATTTGGTAGGAAGGGTATTTAGGGACTGTAGAATCCAAATATTTAATTATTTTAACCCCATACCTGGTAGAAAAAACATTTTGCTCACCTAAAAGCATGTCCCCCAAATCATAATTTTTTTTACCTATGTAGCTTACGGTCAGTCTAGAGAAAATATGTTCTCTTCAATTTTCATAATATTTTTTTGTATAGCATCTACTATGACTGTTTAAGTTCTCCAAAAAATTTGTGAGTGTTTCTAGCCTACTTTAGAAGATATTGTCCTGTGAAATTTATCTTTTTTTTTTCAATGTACATGCGGTAATTCAGTGAAAGATTGATAAAGACAATCATCCTAATGCTCCCAAACTCCTCAAATGTTCATATTGTGCTAAGTAATTTCTTAAACTATTCAATAAGATAGTCTTTGTTGATATAAAAAGAAAATAATTTAAATATAGTTTGCAGATATTGCATTTTGTATGGTATGGATAGATTGTCTTTAACAAGTGATAAACATTGACTCATACATTAGGATCAGCATTTTATAGTTTTTGTAGATGACATTAAACATTAATTTAAAAGAAATTATTTTTGATTGAATTTAAAAAAAAAAAATTATTTCATTATTTTCATGAAACAACAATTTGATTTTTTTTGCTGTTGTTTTAAATGCATGTGAATTTTTAAAACTTTATTTGTAATTGGCACTAAACATATATTTTTTTATCCATAAGAAATGCTTTCATCACTTTAAAAATTCTTTATATTTTTTTACAAGTTTTCAAAAAGTTATTTTCATTAATTTAAAACTTTTTTTTTCATTTAGAAGTGATGATAATATACAAATTTTAAACTATGTTGTGCACCAAATTTTGTTGTGTACATAGATTAAATTGTTTTGTATACAATTTTTTGCACAGATAATTTATCCACTTTGACAAATGATAAACTCTACCATTTAGTATTGTAGGGACATCAATAGTGCACAAAATATTTGCTAATGGCGCAAAGCATATATCCTTAAAATCCTCTTTCCAATAAAATGAATGTAATGGAAGAGCTGGATGCATGAACTTAATCAGCAAGTCCTTATTTTCCATATTAATTTCTAGGACCATGCCAGTCCAAACGTTACTGTCATACCTGCAACAATCATATTCTGAAACAACAACCCCAATAAAGAAGTCACATATCAATTCATAGTTTTCATCTCCACAACATTGTTTCATGGCTATTTTATCTCTGTTGAATGGAATAAATTGATGAAAACTTCTTGTCCCTGGAACTGTGAATACATTTTCACATCTAATAGTGAGACTTCTTGCTTCCTCAACTTCACCCTTTTTAATCAAAGTGAATTTGATTCCTTCAATTGTAGATTTGCAGTATTCAAACAGTTTCTTTTGAAAGGATTTGTTTGGAATTTGGTCTTCGTAGACTTTCTTTTGCTACCATCCTTTTCACTGTCCTACCTATGCCATCACATGGTTGTTTACCATGACTAGTTGCAAAGAAGCTCTATTTTTGCATCAAGTCCAAAATCTTTTTGATGGTTGCATAAATTGGCAAAGTTCTTATAATTCTTGTATTGTGCTGCACAACCATCTGTAGAATATTCAATACTTTTCACATTTGGCAAATTAACCTTGATCACCTCGATAATGTTTTTCCATACCATATAAACAAATGTTACATCATGGGAGTTGAAACTCGATATAATACAAAAACATTGACTTTACATTGTGTTTTCAAGCTTAAAATAGAGTACCCCTGGGTGTAAATTACATTGAGAGGTACTCCAATGAAAACTCTGGATCTCATTTTGAACAACAAATTTGTAATTTTCAGCAAAATCCGCAAGCAATAAAACTTTGCGATCACTAATATCTTTTTTTTTTGCTTTAAATATCAGGATTGTGACTTAGCCAAGCAATAAAGTTTTCATTACCAATACATTCTTCAAGGGTGTCAAAGAAATTTTTCCAGCTTCTGTGATGATTTAGGACAATTTGGGCACATATGAATCATACACTGTCTATTACTTTTATTGCAGACAATATATTTCAAGAGATCTTGATATGGTACATTCAGTAGTTCCAGTAATAGTTTGATGTTTTGGTGGATAGTGCATACAGTGTGTGTACCTGTGCTACCAGCAAGGACACACCATTTTGATCTATGACTACAAAATTTTGAAAACCCTAAAGATACTGTCAGGTTCTGTTCCTTGAATGCTCTGAAGAACTCATTTAGGTTGCACAATATGAGTTTCTTCTGCTGATGTAAATTACGTTTAATACTAACATAGTCTTTCCTTCCTGGCATCAATCGAGTGTACTCATCATCTTGATAAAATGCTTGCACTAACTGTGCAATATCAACAGGCAAAGACTTGCATCTTTTTTGTTCATGCACAGCTAAAATACCACTTTCCAAACACAATTTGCAAGCACTACGTACAATGTGTTCTGAAACACCAAATACATTCATGAATTTTTGTGTGATCAATTGGTAGGGGCAAGTGTCAAGACTTGTATTTTCATTTTAGTGGATTCCACAGTCTTCACTTTTGCTGCAAAAACCTCTATCATTTTATCAAAGCACTTAGCTTTATCTAAAATCTCATTTTTTTTTAATTTTAAAGGTTCATCACATAACAGCTCAGTCAATGTTTAATGACCTACTGATTGCAGAACAAAGTTTTCTCTAACCTAAACGAGCCTTTCCAGAGTCATGAAGCCCTTTTGTTTTCATTGGGGAAATTCCAATAGCAGAGAAACATTCACTGATGTATATCGTGTTTCTGTTGAAGTACTTGCATCAAGCTCTTGCATTTCCTCATCCGATACACACCTTTGTTTTTCATCAAGAAGTTTGCTGATTGGTATTCGGCAATTAGAACAGAGTTTCTTGCCTGGGATAAGCCTTTGTTTTATATGCCAACTTCAAAGAAATTGCTTTCAAACTGCCTTTAATCTGTTTCTTATGATTTTTAAACGGATTGCAACAACTCTTTTCAAGCCACTCATACTTAGTTAACAAGGTCTACTTGTGATGGTCAGAAATAGTCTGTATTTTATCCTCATCAAGTCCTGCCCTGCCCTATAGGCAATAATATTTACATCCATTGCATCCAAATGATCCACTGAAATTAATCCAACCTGTTTATCATGGAATAAATTAGTAATTGTTTCAACTGTTAGCTCAGTACAAATAGAACAATTCATCTGGGAAAAAAAAAAAAAAAAAAAAAAAAAAACTACTTCAATTATTCTCTGCGCTAGTATAAAAAAAATCCAAGTAGGAAAATGTCACCTTTCTCTTTGGATACTGTAAGAAAAATGACTAATAAATATTTTAGGTGCCAGAGGCAAGTTCCAGTGTGGGTCAAAGGAGGGTCATTCAGTTCACGGTTGGCCGAATTCTAAATTTATTACAATTATTACCTATCAGATATCTTATGTTTAAACAATGTTTAATGCCATCTACAAAAACTCTATAAAATGTTGATCCTAATGTATGAGTCAATGTTTATCACTTGTTGAAGACAATCTATCCATACCATACAAAATGCAATATCTGCAAACTATATTTAAATTATTTTCTTTTTATATCAACAAAGACTATCTTATTAAATAGTTTAAGAAATTACTTAGCACAATATGAACATTTGAGGAGTTTGCAAGCATTAGGATGATTGTCTTTATCAATCTTTCACTGAATTACCGCATGTACATTGAAAAAAAAAAAAAAGATAAATTTCACAGGACAATGTCTTCTAAAGTAGGCTAGAAACACTCACAATTTTTTTGGAGAACTTAAACAGTCATAGTAGATGCTATACAAAAAAATATTATGAAAATTGAAGAGAACATATTTTCTCTAGACTGACCGTAAGCTACATAGGTAAAAAAAATTTATGACTTGGGGGACATGCTTTTGGGTGGGAAAATTTTTTTTTTACCAGGTATGGGGTTAAAATAATTAAATATTTGGATTCTACAGTCCCTAAATACCCTTCCTACCAAATTTCAGAAATATTGAATATGTGGAAGTATTTTTTTTTTAAATTTTATAAAATACTGAAATTCTGTGATGTTTCGCAGCATAAATTTAGAAGCAAAATATGCAAATTTTACAACCCCTAAAATTCGAACGGTAAGGTTTAGGACCAAATAATTTGGCAAATTTTCCTAACTCATGAAGGGGAATATTTGTGCTAAATTTCAAGTAATTCGGTGCCGGTGGATGTAATGGCCTGGTGAATTGACATGGAATGGCCCATATATGAGATGAGAAGAAAATACAATTCTTTTATATATGAGTCATAGAATTGCATTTATCTGCA
This sequence comes from Euprymna scolopes, assembly GCF_053919585.1. NCBI lineage: Eukaryota > Metazoa > Mollusca > Cephalopoda > Sepiida > Sepiolidae > Euprymna > Euprymna scolopes. The sequence continues at coordinate 885,314 of NC_136508.1, forward strand.
ACAGATCTAGCTAATTTGCATATTCTTTTTAACATTCATTTTAATTAGTTTTTCGGTTTTCTTATGAGATGATCATCTTTAGTTAACTATTATGTGTAATTATATTCATACAGATATTCTACATGATTTATACTTACGTAATATTTGTGTAAAAGGGATATAGTAAACTCAAACCTCTTTCTATATATATTTATGTATGTGTATATATATATTTGTTTAAAATTTTTTCCTACTACCAAACTCCTCTGTCAATTTTTGATCTATAGATATGAAACTTTATATATGAAACTTAATATATATATAAGTTCCATGTGGGTTCGAATGGTATTCGAACCCACATGGAACTTTTAATTTAGCTTTTAGGCAAGGAAAATTGGTACGAAGTGGGAAAATTAAATAAAATTGAATTTGTTAGGTGATGGTCGAACAAGAGCATTACAAATATGCATGCATAACGTAATAGCTATTGGTTCATATTTTAATTTTGAGTCTTGCAGAAAACATATATTTATAGCTCAAGCATTAACGTGAAAAGAAAAAGTAAATTATAAGATATACGTTTTGGTTTTGATTCTCGGTGGTGGCGCACAAGTCTTTTTTTTTTAGCTATTAAAATCATTACCATATATTGGGCCAAATATAATCTATCATATAAATCTCACCTGTATGTATGTATGTATGTTTCTATGTCTGCCTAAAACTTTTGACAGAGGCAACAGATTTTCACGAGATCGGTATCATTTTGACGCTCAACCTTCGGACGACAAATATCGAAACATTGACAAAAACATTAATTCCCAAACTGAGAGGGGTCCCTTTTTTGCCGATATTTTCTAAAATCATCCTCTCTTTTCGATTAACTATTTAAACCGACATCACTTCCAGGAATTCTTTAATCGGAGGGATATTCAACAGCATCTCCAATGCTCCAGTAGGTGTGCTCGGATATGCTGAAGAAGTCATTAAACAAGCAAGTCTTTGTACCTTCTGGAGTTTCTTCCTCAAGTACAGTTTCTCTGTAATTAATAATTTTATAATTTACATAAAAATTAATCATTTTATTATATCATAATTAGGATCATTTAATTCATTTTTATGTAAATTATAAAATTATTAATTCCATCTACTAACTAACTAACTAATGAATTAATTTTATTCAAACAATTTTCACTACAGAAATATATGCAAATAATAGGGGGGAAATAAGTTCAATCCAGCGACTGACACCCTTTCTAACTCAACAATAAACAACAACATATGCAAATAATAAATCAAATATTTATCAATATTCAAATTTTATTTTTAGCTGCAATATTTTAAGTCTAAAAAATTCTTATTTTTTACTTTACTAGAATATCTTGTTCTTTACTTTTCCAGGTTGAATTTCTTGTCCTTTACTTTTCCAGGTTTAATAAAATCTTAAGAATATTACTTTTCATGCGCGCATTTTTCCATATAATGTATATATATATATATATATATATATATATATATATATATATATATATATATAGCAAAAATGGTAATTATATGTTGTTTGGGCGGTTGGGTTTCGATCCTGGCTTGAGGTAGTTGCTTGTCTAGCAGCACTGATGAGCTGTGAAACAGCGAAACAGTACTGTATGTGGATGTTGGTTGTTTTTGTTTTACGGCATATCAACCCTTTTCAGGTTATTTAATGCCGAATCCAGTGATTTTGAAGAACAATTTTTAATAGAGTATATTTGTTTTTTTTAAGTCCTTTTCTATTTAACCCATAGTTGGGACCCTAAAAGGTACTACCACTCTGGGTCAGAGTGGACTGGGGAGCAATGGCAATTAAAGGGGGGCTCCACACTCCCCAAAGCCCGCAAGCTGGGGCCTCACCATCGGATGTAGTTTAAGGTCATATCCAGGACCTGTATGTGGATGACTATATATATATATATATATATATATATATACACATGAATACATATACAGATATACACCGCTGATCAAAGATTTAAGACCACTTAAAAATCTTTAAAAGAAACTTTTTTTAAGGATAGATTTTAAACTCTTCCGACTTAAGGCTACTAATACTACAATCTATGTAAACAAAAAGCTACATTCCAAAGGTTTATTTTTAAAATTTACATTTTTATTAAATTAGGCTTTTTACACATTATCAAAGTTATAAGACCAGAGACAAAAATTCTATTAAATTGTACAAAAAGTGTATGAAAACACTCAACAATCAAACTTAATAATGCCATGGTGACGGCTGATGCAACGTTTACAACTGTCTAAGACTTATTCTTTAGAGGAAATCAAAAAATTTGAATATAGCATACTGTTTACATTTTTTGTCCCTTACTTTTTCACATTTCTATTTTGAAAATAAATAAATAATTGTTATAATTCTTTTTCTATCCTTTGCAAATGATTCTAATTTTAGCATGTTATTATGGATGATAACGACTTTAACATGTTGTCAAAATTTCAGCTTTTCATACTTCTTATTTCTAACAAATACTAGGTTTTAAAATTTTGTCCCTTAGTTTTGGACGCTATCGTATATATGCATTATTGCATACATATATATGTATATATATTATCATTTTACTTATTGCTGCATGTATTATCTATTATTTACTAGCGGGGAGTACCCAACATTTCCTAGGTGGAGGATACTGACTCAAGAACGAAGTGATGTTAAGAATGGCTTCCACGTGGTTAAAATAAAAAAAAAAGATAGAGAGGTGGGTAATTAGTTTTCCTCGCTAACCATTAGGCCAAAGAGGACAGTGAATTCAATGAGTTGGTAATTAACTTAAGAATGATAAGAGTCGCTACGCGTGTGCAGAAATGAACGTTGCTTTTAAACCTGGCTGAGGGCCAGATAAGTTTCCCGCTTTATTAAATGCCGCTTTTAAACCTGACCAGGGTCCAGGTAAGCTTCCTGATTTCTGTCGTTTGCATTAAAATAGCTTCGCCTTATTATACGAAAAAGACAAACAAACACTCGAGCTGACGGCACGGTGGGAATTTTTTTTTAAAATATAGGAAAGAAACAGTGTCCATTTGCGAATCTCAGATATTATGATCTCGGAAGTATAGGAAAACTTCTCAGAATTTAAATGACAATGGAACTCCGATCTGAAAAGCCTTTTGCGGACATACACAAACTCTCGTGCGCGTTTTACCTTTTATATATATATATATATATATACTAGCCAGGAGGGGGGGCGTTGCCCGGGTGTTTGTAGGTGTGTGTGTTTTTGGGTAAATGAAAAGAAAAATCATTGGCCGGGTGTCCCGGGTGTTTGTTTTAAAAAAAAAATAAAGCCTTGACACACAGTTGGAAAATAATAAAGTGTGAAAAAAAACTTGCGACGTTTAACGGCAGGTGCCCGTTTTTGGCGAGTTAATGACGTCAACTTTGAGAATGCACATGCGATGATCGAAAATTGTTGAATATTTATCTTTTGAAAGTCGGGTAAATTAAATAGACAGGCGACCCTGGTTGTTTACTCGTAGATATTATCATTTAGGCGCGATATAAAAAGTTTTAAAAAATTGTGAGGCGACGTTTTCGTGTATGTCCAAGAAAAAAAGCGGTTCTCGGAAAAAAAGCTTTTCTTGGACATACACGAAAACGCACACACACACACTTTCACTTTTATATTTATAGACGAGCGGGGGTATCCGGCGTTGCCCAGGTGTTATCAGGTGTGTGTGCTCTTAAATCAAAAAGAAACACGGGGGATGGGGGGGGGTAAAAAAAAAGTTTTAGTAATTAGTTAGAATCGAACCCGAAGCTCTGAGGCGAAGTTGGAAAATAAAATGTGAAAAAAACATGACACGTTAACCGCTCGGCCAGCAAGACTGGCTTACTGAAAGAAGTTTGAATTCATTTAATTAAGAAGAGAATTGACAGGTGCCCGTACTAAATGACGTCAAGTGGAAATCGTGGAGTTAAAATTTTGTGCGAGCGTTACAACGACGACGACGACGACGTAAGCAAAAGCTATTCAGCAGTTAACATTTTATGCGGGACAGTTTTTAATGAGGTCAATAACCCGGTTTATTTGTTTTACCTAACTTTGGGGAAAAACAACTTCCCCGTTTATTAGGGAAGTGGCTCGTCTTGAAATGAAAGCAACCGTTTGATATGACGACGGTAAGCCGACATTGACCAAACGTTACATCGCTTTCTAGAGACCACTGGCCGTGGGCCAGGGATTCAATTCGAGTTTCGCTTTTTTTATACCGGCTTTTACAAGGAATGCTACACATTCGCCAAGTGATGTTACACCAATTAACAACATGAAGCTAGATACTCCACCAGACCAGATGAATTCTTGTCCTGGAATCCAGTAAGACTACAAGAAATCTATGCTATAAACTATTTAAATGAATCAAAAAATTACCTTGGATTTATTTTATGTAATGTACATTTTGTTGCAATTTAAAAACATCTAGCAATTAATGATATAGATGTAACATTTTCAATGATTTTTTTTTAAAGTGCAACAGAATGTACATTACATAAAATAAATCCAAGGTAATTTTTGGATTCAATTTAAATTAAATTTTTGTACGTTACTTTGTAAAATTTATAAAAGTGCACTTTGAAGATAAATAAATTTCAAATTGAATTTTGTACCTTTATTTTTAAAGCGTATAGTAAAACATTTTCATGCCTTGGATGAAATACTTTTCTAACTTGTATATCCATGTGTTTCTGTCTGAAAATATTTAATAGATAAACTCTTAACTGTTCACATAACACTGAAATTAACAGGAAATAGTATTCAGACATCAAGGCTGGTTTATTACGAGTAAAATTTTTGTTTGGATGGATGAAAAACGTGTATAATAATGCAAATGTTTATTTTAACTTGCCGTCATATTTCTATTACTTTTGTGAATGCGCAGATTCATTCATAGTTGAGGTGGTTGTATTTTAAATATTTCTTTTGTTAACGGTAAGAAGCGCGGTTGGAGTGCTAAATGTTTTGGTTTCGATTCTTGCGGATGGCACCCAAGTCATTATTTAAAAAAACAAACAAACAAAAACGGGATGACGAGTGTGGACCCTGCGCAAACATTGGTCTATTTAGCCATGAAAAACTTTCAGGCCAAAAAGAAATGTTAAAAAGCCAAAGAAAATGCCAAATTGATTATAAACTCCAAATTGTTACACGTACTGAATAACAAAACGTAGAGTATTTTCCATCCATTTGATACGGGTTCGATACACAATTTTTATAAATTCTTATAAAGTTAACTTAGTGTCACAATACTTTATGAGAGTCATCTCCTGATGACAAACATACATTGCATCGTAGATGCAAGTATTTTTCGTTCTTTGAGGAAATTATGAGAACAATCAAAGCCCTTTGTGCACTCAAATAGTTGCGTAAGCATTTTTTTTTTTTTTTTTTTTTTGCAAAAAAGGAAAGAAACAGTGTGCATTTGCGAATCTCAGATATGATATTAAAAGTATAGGAAAACTTATAAATGTACAAAAATATTTAGTGGATAAAATAAAAATGAATTAAAATAAAAATTTAAAATAAAATAAAAATGAATTTAAAATGAATTGAAATAAAAATTTAAAATAAAATAAAAACAAAATAAAAGTATGAATGAAATTTACTCAAAGAAAAAAGTCAAAACAGAAAACACGCTCGATTAATTTGGAGTTTAAAATCAATTTGGCACTTTCTTTGGCTTAAAAAAAATTTTTTATGGCTAAATAGACCAGGGTCCACACTCGTTATCAAGTACAAAAAAAAACCGTTTGAAATCAGTACTAGTTGGCTCTGTAATAATAAATACGAGATCTAAAATTATTTAAGCGTATTTTACGACCGGGTAAGCCTCCGTCCCCCAGTAATAAATTTAAACTCTGCTTACTTCCTATATCAGCCACATAAATTATTTAGAATGGAATAGTTGTTTTTGTTTTTTTGGCATTACTCCAAATTTGTTTTTAAGTGAACTATATTTTAGTAAGAAAAATAACATTAAAATGAAAACTCGACAGGAAAAATATAGTCATCATCTTTATAAACAATTAGGTATTATTATACAAACACCGTGACAGCGAATTAGTAAAATCTTTTACGTTTTTCTAGTTAAAAGATAGAGAAGCATTTTTTCTTTTCTTTTTTTTTCTTTGTATGGGAGTGTTTGGGTATTTTAGGATAAAAAACATTTTACAATTTTATGGTTAAAAAGTTAAAAACAAAAACAAACAAAAAAACAGTAACGATAACGGTTCCCTAGAAAATATGAAGTTCCTATTTACAATGCCTCCCCACGGGACAGAGTTAGACACCAATGATTGTTTTTCCAATCGAATTTTCATTTCTGCGTTGAACGTGTATGATGGAGCTTGTTTTCTTTTTACATTTTAAGTAAAACCAATTTATTTGGGGAATAATGCTGAAACTCATTTTATTCGAAATAATTTGAAATTACATATGGACGAAGCAAAATTCCAACACACTAAAAATATTTGTCTCTTGTGGTCAAGAAGTAACATTTTTCTATTTTGTGATATTCTATTATTTGTGGTTCCAAGAAAATAGGGTCAATTAAGATGTTTACTGTTTGCCACGCTCTTGCTTGAAATTCTTAAAATGTAAAGTGTATTTTTCATGACGGGGCAGGGAGAAAACATAAAGGAATTCTTCAAAAGAAACAATGTAAAATTTAAATATTTTACATTTTTTTCCTTTTAAAGAATTTCATGAAAAATCAGCTCTAAGACATTTGAACAATTACTATGACAAATGTGCAGAAGACAACAACAAAAAAATAGTGTAAATTCTTAAGAAAAAGAAATCCAATAATTATGCAACAAAAATCATACAAATTAAATGATTTTATTGTTCTGTTTTAGTCTAATGGAAACGGGGTGAAAATAGTTAAAAAAAAAAAGTGAAATAGAATATCATGAGAATAGAAGGTGGATTTCTTCATGGAAAAATAACAAAAATCCATTTACACCAGTCGTGTCTATTAGTTACTAGTGTTAACTAAAAAAGTTTTAGTTTTTGCAAAATATAGTTTCGAGATATTAAGACAAATTACTTCCAAGATAGAAAAACTGAAATTAACAGTAAGTTTTGTCCTCTCCAAAATGTCTATTAAGAAAAGATCGTTGTATAGTTACCACTCCCCCTCCCCTTTTAGCTGCGGCCCGTTTCTAATAAAGAAGGCGGCCAAAATGGGGTTGCTTATTACCACATTTGTTTCTTGAAAACTTTTAATCAATAAAGCAATTTCACTTATAAAATGACCAGTTAATATAATATTAACAAATCATAATCTATCAAGGAGCCATGACATATTTCCAGGGGCCACCAGCTCAAATTTGAAAGGGTGCACAAAAAATTTAGAACACACAAAATATAGATATGGAATAAAGATTTATATAAAAGAATTATTGGGTTTTTATTACTGTACACATAGATTCGAAAAAGTTGTCAAAAAAAACAAAAACAAATATATAACAAATAAATGTTATCAAAGGCAAGATAAGTTACTTTTCTACCTAACTGGATATGTTTTTAGTGTTTTCATTTAATGTAACATGTTTATTCGGCTTAAAAAACATACAGTGTTTACCAATCTATTGGAACATTTAAAATGGCGCACGCACGACTCTCTTTGGCACGGTAAGTTTGGGAAAAGGAATTAAAAATTAAAAAAACTATACAAAATACTGTTAGAAACCCACCGAATATCTATCAGCCTATATCACGAGCGAGTTTCTAACACTATTTTGTCTATTTTGTTTCTAACACTATTTTGATAGATTTTTTTTATTTTTAACTCCTTTTCCCAAACTTACCGTGTTAAAGAGAGTCGGGCGCCATTTTTAATTTTCCAAGACATCGGTAAACACTATGTTTTTCGAGCTGAATAAACATGTTACATTAAATAAAAACACTAAAAACATATCCAGTTTGGTAGAAAAGTAACTTATCTTGCCTTTGATAACATTTATTTGTAATATATTTGTTTTTTTGACAACTTTTTCGAATCTATGCGTACAGTAATACAACCCCACATTTTTTTTTTTTTTGTTGTTGTATTTTATGGATACTCCCTGATTTTGCCACCAAAAAAATAGGAACTTTCCTTCTTCAACTTTCAAGCGATTTCATACAGGATAGTTCTGCTTGTACCTAGATTCTATTTTGCCAATAAACACAAAGATAATATTTAGTTTCCTTTGAATTGCAACAGCAGTTGTTTTGTTGCTAAACGACGACTTTCCTAGATGAGAAACAGAGGAGGTAAGAAGTTGGCATGAAAGGTTGGGGGGGGGTATGCAAAAGAAACTCGCATTGGCTTGAAGGGGGAGCCACGACAAAGATTGAGAAACTGTTGTAAAAGTAATGAGAAAAAGGATGAAGATCTCTTTTGTTTCGATTTTAACTCCCTCACCGCCTCCAATCGGTTTCTTCTCCGAGAGAGGATGTAGAAAAATGTATATGAAAACAAGGAACTCGCATCGGCATTTACCTTATTCAGGCATCTTGCGCCATCCAAGGAAAGCAAACGAGATTTTCAGCTGAAAAAATTCGTTCCAGGATTGAGTTAAGGGTAAAATTATACTTACATTCGCTTGCGATTTAGGTTCCGAGTTGTTGAAAAAGATGTTATGTAAGCCAGTTTTTCATTTATATATTCCAACATGTCCATGTGAGAATTATATGTTGCCTAGTTTGAAGTTGTTTAGAAGTGAGTCTCATGGCACCTTAACTTCTAGCAGAGTTACACATGAAGAAAAGAGACTCTGTTTTTGGCAGGAGGTAAGCAGAGTGGGGGTGGGCAATGTAGGCACCGAAAAGAAGAAAAGGAGACAAGGGAATTCAAATAGCAGGCTGGAAGAAAAGGAAAAGCAAAAGCAAAAAGAGACATCATCGCGTCGAAGTGAGAATCGTAGTTGAAAGAGAGAGAGAGAGAGGGGGGATATTTAAAAAATAAAAAAGCGCTCAAAAGTTGGAGAAAGAAAGAGAACGAAAAGAGAGTGAGCGGTAAAAACGAATAGTGTGTGTGGTAGGGGAGTTTAAAATTGTAACAGATGGGAAAAACCGCAGATAAGCGATTTAATACGGGGAGGAATTGAAGAGGGCGATGTGTGCGATTATGAAGGTGAGGATAAAGCGGGGGGAGGTCGAAAAAGAGAAAAAAGGTGAGGATAGCATTTAAAAGACTATACTCTCGACTGAAAAGAAAGAAGTGCAGGTGAAAATCGGTGTTAGGCACAACACATGTCAACCTATAAAAAATAAAATTATCTTGCATGAGAGAGGGGGAGGAACCATAAGCAGTGCTGCCGATTGAGATTTCAAAAACCCGCTAGACCGAAAAAAAAAAAAAAAAGAAGAAAAATCCCCAAAACACTAGATTTTAACTTCAAACCCTTTTTTATGAATATTCACAATAATCCGTGTTTATGTATATAATGAATTGAAGCAGCTAGCTCCAAAAACGCTCTCAAATTTTATCGCCTAATGTCTATTTTTTGCAAGAAGGCATTTTGTTTTGTAAGAAACAAATGATAAAATCATTGTATGATTTGTTTCTTACAAATTAATTAAATACTTATTAAATTCAAACAGTATTCAGCCAAGATGAAATTAAAATATATTACAAATTAAACATATATGTGCATATATAAGTGCAGAATATGCCGATAAAATTCTCTACAAAAATCAGCAAACAAATTAATATTTGCAAAACAAGGTGGATTGATGTTAGAATCGTTCTGACGAGGGTGAGGTGTAGGTAAAACTGGCACAAGTGAATAAATATAAAAGTGTATTAAGATCTCGGAGACAATACATTGTGCCAGTTGACACGGTTAAGATTCGGATTAAAAATTGTTATAAAAATAAATACAATTTAGGCGCGCAGTTTGATTATGATTATGTTGGCGCGTGAAAAATAAAAAATAACTCCCACGCAAATTCCGGCGTGGCGTTATATATTAAATCGACTCAAAACGAGCGGACGTAGTACAGAGCACCCCACGTGATGTTTCCGTCCAATGGGATTTCTCCAAGGACATTTTTCTAAACTTTTCCTTTTAAGCTCGCTGGGAGCCGGTCCAAATAGTATTTAAGCACACACAAACATCAAATCACTCTCTCAACTACATTTTCATTCGGACGTTCCACGCGTGTTACTATCACTCTTCCATTTTCACCGCTCCGCGCGCTTCATACAATTTCACAGGCGAACATTACCTATTGCCTCTCTTAACGTGTTTTAACATATGAACAGTTCAACAAAAAAAGACATTCTCCTTTTTTTTTATATACTGTTGGTACGGGTTTAGGTTCTTCCAAGTCCCAAAACTACCGACCAGCTTTAATAATTACTAAACGTACAACAAGTATAAACGACAAGAATTTATTAACAAACATGAAAACATGACAACACTGCAATTCAGAACATTAAGGTAAAAAGATTACTCACTTCAATAGTGGGGTTTACGGGAGGAGTGAGGACTGTATTCTAGAGTTGTACTCTGCCTGTCCAACATTGTCTTTTAGGAGAAGAACTTTTTGCGTCCGTGCCTCATGTGTACGGACTCTCCTCTTCTTTTCTCAAGGGACCTCACTCCTTACCCTACACCGGTAATCCGGTGCTCTTATTTATTCCCCTACAATACGAACACTTAAAAAGGACTTCTGAACTCATTATAAAGAGAATTATATTTTATTTGTTAATGGTTGGTTTCTGTGAATAAACCTCCGTTTGTTTTGCATGTAAGTCTTCTTTTTATTTTTATTTATTTGTGGAGGAAGTTAGTTCCTAAAAAGGCCTGACGAATCCGACAAGTTGGTGACCCGACTTAGAACATTACATGCACAACGGAATCTCCTTACAAGCTACACACGGTTTCCTAACCTACTTGCTATATCATGCGTACGGTAACACTTAAAGGAAGTAAAAAGACGACGCGAATCTCAAGGAATGATACAAGCCGGCAAACGAAGCATGGATCTCAGTACAATATAACAACAAATTAGCGAGTTATGCCGATAGTCGCTATAAAATCGAAAATTAAACAAATCATGACTCAGCGTCAAAACAGCACTTTTGCTCATCAGGCACCCCCCCAACAACGAGTTGGTGATAAATAACGTGTAATGAACACACACGGCTACAATTCAGCCGATCCAAACGGAACACGAGCGTGTAAAACCCCTCGGAAAATGATCTACCACAATCTCGAACTTCACTCGGCAGTTTAACAGACCTCAGAAACACAGACCCTAGCAAAAGCAACATTTTTTTTCGATCACGATTTCAAGCTTCGCATACTTGAAACAAGTCAACCGACAGTCTAAAGGCTTTAAAATCACTTTCAAATGAAAAACAGAAAAATGGAACCTCCCCGTGCTGAAACACTTCTGGCTACATTAACGCTAAATATACCAGCTTTTAATCCCACCAATATAAAGACGTGGTTTATCCAGATCCAGGCCCTTTTCGACGCAAAACGGATTATGTCTCAGCGAACCAAGTATTGTTATCTGGTTGAAAAACTCCCGGCAGATGTCATCAAAGAGGTGACTGATTTATTGGAGAACGTGCCAGAAAATAATCCATACAATAAATTTAAGGAGGCCATTTTGAGACGGACTGGTTTATCAAACGAGACAATGTTACGCAATCTCTTCACCCAAGTAGAATTGGGAGATCGCACACCATCGCAACTTTTACAATACATGCGATCTTTGCTAGGGGACAACAAAATGTCCGAAAATATAATGAGAAGTTTGTGGCTGGATAAACTCCCAGACACAACAGTACAAATTCTGGCACCCACAACGGAAGAGACAAGCACTGAAAAGCTCGCCGACATGGCAGACCGAATTCATGAAAATCTGAGGAACCGCAAAGTAAACTCAGCACAAGCACAGCCAAAACAGACGAGAGACGACGAAGTAGCTAAACTAAAAACTACGGTCGAAAATCTCACTAATCAATTGCAGGAATTAATGCAAATAAACCGTCGTTACTCATTTAATAAACGACCTTAACTACCGAAAACAAAGTTTTAGTAGAGGTCGAAGCAACACACGAGAACGAGCGAATGAAATCTGTTTTTACCACAAAAAATTCGGCACAGAAGCGAGGCGTTGCACTTATCCTTGTTCTTTTAAAAACAAGAACCAGGGAAACGATCATTCCAGCCAGTAGTGACGACAACTGTCACTGGATTTTCAACTAAAGGTCGTCTATTTTTTATTTATGATAGTAATCACGGATATAACTTCTTAATAGACACTGGAGCCGAAATAAGCGTGATACCACCACTACGTAAACAGAAAGCTACTTCACAGCCTTACCACCTCCAAGCAGCTAATGGCACACAAATACCGACCTCGGCTTGCGTCGCACATTTTCGTGGATTTTTACCATAGCCAACGTGACGACACCAATATTAGGAGCAGATTTCCTAGCACGATTTAATCTATCGGTAGACATGACTAATCGCACACTGACCAAACAAAAGTCGTAATTAAAGGTATCACCACAAGATACCAGTCTACTGGGATTAGTTCTGCCTTACCTGAAGAGACTCTGGCTACATTAACGCTAAATATACCAGCTTTTAATCCCACAAATATAAAGACGTGGTTTATCCAGATCCAGGCCCTTTTCGACGCAAAACGGATTATGTCTCAGCTGTTTCAAAAATACCCACAACTTACTCAGCCATTTAAAGTCACGGATAATATTAAACATAATGCAAGGCATTATATTAAAACGAATAGACAACCCGTCTACGCCACCCCCAGACGTCTGAAGCCGGATAAGTACAAAATCGCAAAAGACGAATTTCAACGCATGTTACAACAAGGAATTATCCGACCTTCCAAAAGTGCGTGGTCATCTCCTCTACATATGATACAGAAATCAGACGCGACAACATGGCGTCCTTGTGGCGATTTCAGGAGATTAAATGCACAAACCGTACCGGATAGATACCCTATTCCACACATTCACGATTTCGCAATCGGACTGCAAAATGCCACAGTATTCTCCAAACTGGATTTAGTAAAAGCATATTACCAAATACCGGTGGCGGAAGAAGATATCCATAAAACAGCACTGACCACGCCTTGGACTTTACGAATTCGTCAGAATGCCATTCGGACTTAGTAATGCTTGTCAAACCTTCCAAAGGTTAATAGACAAGGTTTTTAGGGACCTTCCATTCGTATTCGCATACGTGGACGATGTCCTAATTGCTAGTAGAAACCTTGACGAACATAAACAACACTTGGAACAAGCTTTCCAAAAACTGTCCTATTACGGTTTAAAATTAAACTTGGACAAATGTATTTTCGGTCAGCAAGAAGTAAATTTCCTCGGACATTCAATCGATAAGGATGGTATATCACCATTACCCGAAAAAGTAAGTGCCATTACGAATTTTCCACAACCTACGTCTGTTAGACAAGTTCGTCGCTTCATAGGTGTAATTAATTATTACAGACGATTTTTACCCAACTGTTCCACAATCCTTGCACCGTTAATGTCATTATTGAAGAACAAAACGAAAAACCAACAATTAAAACTGGAAGGATCAGCTTTAAAAGCTTTCCATCAAGCTAAAACTGCCTTAGTCAATTTCACAAAATTGAATTATATATGACAGTGAAGAATCGAAACTTACACTTACAACAGACGCATCAGACATAGCTGTAGGAGCATTTATACACCAACTGACAGGGGATACAATGACCCCTATATCGTTTTTCTCAGCCAAACTGAGCAAGACACAGACAAAGTACAGTACCTTTTCAAGGGAGCTATTAGCAATTTATTTGTCAATTAAACATTTTAGACATCTGTTAGAAGGAAGAAACTTTTGTATTTACACTGACCATAAACCGTTAACATATGCACTGCATACACATGTAGATAAATGTGGCCCAAGAGAAATCAGACATCTTGATTATATTGCTCAATATTCCACAGACATCAGATACGTCAAGAGACAAGAAAACATCGTGGCGGACGCATTATCACGAGCTGCAATAACTTCGCTAAATTCCAGTTCGCTGAGTATGGAATTAATGGATGGAGGAGACACTCACTGACATACAACAGAAAACGTCTTTGCAACTGAAGGAAATGCTCGTACCTTTTAGTACAACATTTTATTGTGATACAGCAAAAAAACAACCACGTCCATACATACCGCCAAGCATCAGACGACATGTTTTTCAACATTTTCACAATTTATCTCATCCAGGCAAACGAGCCACTGTAAAAATAATAGCAGACTGCTTTGTTTGGCCGAAAATGAATACAGATATTCAAAATTGGACCAAGACGTGTGCATCCTGTTAAAAGAATAAAATACACAGGCACACAAAGTCACCGCTGGGCACTTTCAGTACGCCCGATGCTAGGTTTACCAATATCCATGTTGACTTGGTGGGGCCATTACCCCACTCAAAAGGACACACCCACATTCTCACCATAGTCGACAGGTTCAGCAGATGGCCAACAGCCATACCCGTGAAGGACACATTGGCGGCGACAGTAGCTGGAACAATACTAAAAGACTGGATAGCGATTTTTGGAGTACCGTCAGTACTCACAACGGACAGAGGCTCGCAATTTCAATCGAAACTCTTCGCAGAGTTCAACCAATTGTTGGGAACAACCCACATAAAGACAACGGCTTATCACCCTTGTTCGAACGGCCTCGTCGAATGCTTTCACAGACAGCTAAAAACTTCTTTGGCTACGAGTCTTAACAATGCAGACTGGTCAGATAATTTACCATTAATCCTATTAATGATCCGAAACACGATAAAAGAGGATTTACAAAACACACCAGCGGAGGTAGTTTTTGGATCAGCAGTCACACTACCTGGACAATATTTTAATGCATACACAGACATTTTACCCACAGCTACATTTGTGACGGAATTAAAGAGCAAAATGTCTTCTCTCAAATTTACACCCACCAGGAAGGCTGACAAACAAACATATATGCTGAATGACCTTCACACATGCAAATATGTATTTATTAGAAATGATACAGTCAAAAAGCTATTTTGTCCAAATTACACAGGACCATACCAAGTTTTGGACAGAAGTGAAAAATATTTTACTGTCCAAAGGAAAGACAGGAAAGACAACATCGCAATCGACCGAATTAAACCAGCATACATTGAGGAATACCCTCAGACAATTTCCCCACCAGAACAAATTCCCTTAGAACATGGGAGTCCAGTACAAAATGACAGGAACATCAAACCTTCGACAAAAACAGGTAGGAAAGTCCACTGGCCGAAACATTTCAAGGAATACATTACATATTGAAAAAAAAAAAAAATTTTTTTTCTTTTTTCAATCTGGGGGGAGTATTGTGCCAGTTGACGCGGTTAAGATTCGGATTAAAAATTGTTATAAAAATAAATACAATTTAGGCGCGCAGTTTGATTATGATTATGTTGGCGCGTGAAAAATAAAAAATAACTCCCACGCAAATTCCGGCGTGGTGTTATATATTAAATCGACTCAAAACGAGCGGACGTAGTACAGAGCACCCCACGTGATGTTTCCGTCCAATGGGATTTCTCCAAGGACATTTTTCTAAACTTTTCCTTTTAAGCTCGCTGGGAGCCGGTCCAAATAGTATTTAAGCACACACAAACATCAAATCACTCTCTCAACTACATTTTCATTTGGATGTTCCATGCGTGTTACTATCACTCTTCCATTTTCACTGCTCCGCACGCTTCATACAATTTCACAGGTGAACATTACCTATTGCCTCTCTTAATGTGTTTTAACATATGAACAGTTCAACAAAAAAAGACATTTTCCTTTTTTTTAAACGAACACTTAAAAAGGACTTCTGAACTCATTATAAAGAGAATTATATTTTATTTGTTAATGGTTGGTTTCTGTGAATAAACCTCCGTTTGTTTTGCATGTAAGTTTTATTTTTATTTTTATTTATTTGTGGAGGAAGTTAGTTCCTAAAAAGGCCTGACGACCCCCACAACATAAAGGAAAAACATTAAGTAATTGTAAAATCACAAAGAAATTCTATTTAGTAATGGGAATTATCAACCTACGCCATTTCCTTGAAAAAAAAAAAAATATATATATATGCATATATGTTTCTATATTAGTGATGGGATGATTCCTGATTTTTCCCCGATTCTGTCTTAAATTCCTGATCCGATACGATTCCCGATTCCGATTCTTTTTAAATTTCTAAATATTTAATTAGTGATTTGTTTTTGTCTTTTTTTTCCGAATTACTCCTTCTCATGTCTTCATATATTTTCGCAAACAAAAAATGCACTTAGTGTGTGTGTGGGAGGGACATATATTAAATATGCGGGGGGGGGGGCTAAATATTTTTCTCTGATGTTTTCCTTTTAATTGATTGAAAATAATGAAACAACTAAAGATGCATTTCTCTTTTAAAACAAAACCGATTTGCATTTGTCATTAGTTGACAAAATGCTATTTGAATATTTCATAAACAATTGAAAATAGTTAACGATTTTTATGCAAAATAAAACGGTATAGGAACAGTATAGTCAACAAGGTTCCCTCTCCACAAGTTTCTAAATAAGTTACTATATAGAAAACAAATACATAACTTAAGAACGGATGTGAATGTATTGTTAACTATTCTTTACGTTCTCTCTACCAATGAATGTTCATGTGTTTACCCTAATCATCAATATTTGCTGTGTTATTACTACTGCGCGAGCCTTTTCTAGTCTCACACAAAATCATGCGTTCACATTTCAAGCCATATTTCTTGTCATATACATAAGCACACACAAACATATGCGCACGTCCACACACGTATTTATATTCACGTTCGCGTATATACACTTACATTCACGTGTATACACACACACACGCTAACGTACACACATGTATCCACATACGCGCACGTACGCACACATGGACAACGTCACTTCCCTTTCAAAGGAAATCCCCACATGCGCAAAAGACCACAGGAAACAACTATAAAAGCAAGAGCAATAAGCTGCTTTCTCCCTTTTTTCCAACTCGCCTTCCGAGTTGAGTGGTTGGCAGACAGCCGGCGCCCTTGCGGCGCCCGCGTACCTCACACCACCTGCTACTATATGTGGGGCAAAAAGCTAACAAACAGTACATACACTTTATACGCTTTCTCTCTCCATGAACTGGATTGACATTCTCACTCTTTCTCTCTCTATATAACCCTCTAACCTTTTCTTTGTCTACACGCTGAACTATCATTCCCATTTTACGTCAGACTCGTCAGAAAAATAAACACGGAGCTGTCGACTTCATACCGAATTTAAAGAAAAATTCAAGCTCGACGAACATTTTTCACGGTTTCCTGACATTACCCTGCAACAAATGCGAGGAGCAAAATCACATGGGCCTATGCACATTCTCTCCCGCACAGCAGACGCAACAACAAAGAAACAATTACAGGACATCTCTATCAACACATAGGAAGAAGTTGAATCAACAATACAAGTTGAGATGAACCACGCACGCTGATAACCTCACAACTTGGAAGTAACTTTCTTTTGAAAGGGGATTAGGATTTATATATCCTAGTCCTCTACACTACTGATAATGTAATAGATATGTAGTAGATTGATTTGTTTTAATACCAAAAAAAGAAACAAAAAGAAGATACAGATAATTATAATAGAAATACTTTTTACTAATAATGTGAGAATTTAAAACTTAAAAATGATATTTTCCTTTTGTTTTATTTGACTTTCATCTTGTTTTATGCGATTGTATATGGACATCTTGAAAATCTTGCCGGAAAAAAGCACAAACAATTAATTTTTAATTTAAACTTTCGTACATTAATTTAACCTAAAATGATTAATAGTCATCATTTCCAGGTTACCCTAATATTGCAGAAATGTTCACTAAAACGAAGTCTGACTGGCAAGGTTGTAAAACTATGCATAATCGGTTAGACCCCTCACCCACAAAAAAAAGCTTACAGAATTTATTTCCATGAGAAAAATAGTAATTTTTGGTTAGTGCTCTAAAATGCTACAATGTCTCTGAAATGAAAAATCATTTTACGTCCAATTAATATTGCTCAAGCGTTTCTCAACTGGAGAGATCTAGAGATCCGACTTGCTGAAGGAAACATAGTTGACAAAATAAAGCAACATCTTATTGAGAAGGAAACTAAGAAGTGGCGGGAAATTCTAGCTTGATTGCTGGACATCATCAGGTTTCTCACCAAGCAGAATCTGGCACTACGGGGTCACCAGAAAGACATCCATAATAATGAAAAAAATCAAGAAAACAAAGGGAATTTTTTAGAATTGGTAAATTTATTGGCCAAGTATGACCCTGTGTTCTGTGAACATTTGGTGAAAGTTAACCTGGAAAAGAAAATCGCTACTTCTTATCAGTCACCAGAAATTCAAAATGAATTTGTGAACATTTTGGCAAAGCAGGTGAGAAAGAAAATCATCGATCAGATCATCATCATATCTTATCGCAATAGAAATCAACCCATCGCATGACAGTGTTGTTTGCCTCCTCAAGGTCTTGGTTTGAGCAATGAGGACCCAATCGGCAGTTTTCCCTAAGGTGGTGCATCATTTGTACCTCTCCACATAGACATAAAGGTGGGGTGTCTAGGCCCCACTTGTGGAGATTGTCTTTTGTTTTGCCTACTTTACCTCTGGCTCTATTTAGAGTCACCCAGTTTTTTCTTACAAGGTTTTAACCCTGGGGGAGTGTTTCTTGTGTTCGTTCTGCTCCAAAATAAATATATATTTTTATATTCAATTATACATAACAAAAATTAGAAATCATTTGGATCTTAGAATTTTAGCATATAAAAAGACTTCATTTTTAATTGTGTTCAAATGTCAAAATAGATATATATGTGTACAAAGAAGAGAAATAAAAGAAATGGAAGGTATTTTTACCTTAAAAAGCCATTTCTTAAATTTGATTAGGCAGTTTTGTAAAAAAAAAGAGAAAGAAAAAATGCACACATACATACATATAAATAAATATACATAAAAATAAACATACATGCAATATGTACCCGTTTAAAGAGAGTTTTTGTTTGTTTTTGTTATTAAAACAATGCAAAAAAAAAATATAGGACATTTTTGAAAAATAAGAAAACTAATGTGCAAAAAAAATAAAAGTCAATTGTAATTTATGCGCGCCTTAAAATAAGCATGCAAAAATTATTTGTCGAAAAGGAAAATTACAAAGAAGAGGTTTTTAAAAAGTGACTGTTTTTTTCTTTTTTTTTATTTCAGTAAAAGTATTAGTTATGCATTAGTAGGTTAAAGTGTTAAAAAAAACAAAATGGATACAGTTTAACGTCTTGTCCAGGATTATTTTCTTTTATTTATTTTTTTATTTTTTGATATATAGAAATTTATATACATACAGGGCCGTGAAAAAAAAAGAAATTATTCAGTCGAATCCCCCAACAAGTTTTGAGAAAAAACACTTTAACTTTATTCTTGTTACGGGTTTCGTGAATACATCAGCGATATTTTGTTCTGATGATATGTAACTCAAAATAATGGATTCCTTTTTCACCTCGTTTTTTATGAAATGGTATTTTATATCTATATGCTTAGATCTTTGGTTGATTATCGTGTTATGTGCTAAGACTATACTGGCTTGATTATCCCAATTAATTACTACGGGGTTTTTAGTTAATTCTGGCTCTAAAATAGTCTTTAGGATATTTTTAAGGTAGAATGCTTCCTGGGTCATGTGTGTGATCGCTATAAATTCTGCTTCACACGTAGAGAGAGATACAATCTGTTGCTTTTTAGATTTCCATGAAATAATAGGCCCATTTTCTGAGAGTCTGAAACAATATCCAGATATACTTTTTCGATCTTCGTCGTTTCCCCAATCTGAATCCGAAAATCCTTCTAATTTTGGGGGATTTTTTGATTTTCTAAATACTAACTTCTGTTCTTTAGTTCCTTTTAAATAACACAGGACTTGTTTAGCTCTGTTTAAATCCTTCATTGTCGGTCGTGATAATTTTTGTGACAGTTTTGTTACTGTATAGCATATGTCGGGTCTAGTCGCAGTCATCAAATATACAAGACTACCTATAATTTCGCGGTATTGTTTATCATTTATTATTTCAGATTCTGTGTGTATATTTTTATTAATATCATTTTCGACCGGTGTAGAGCGTTTCTTGCACTCTCCCATTCCAAATTTTAGTAGTATTTTGTCAATGTATCTCGATTGATTCATCATAACAAGTCCTTTGCTTTGAGTAAATTCTATCCTCAAAAACCAGGATATTTTGCCAAGATCATTTTGAATCTTTTACTAGATTTGTTCTTAACATCGGGTAACATTATGTCACAATTTGATGCGATTAAAATATCATCGACCCACAAAACCAAAATCAGTAATTTATCGTCTTTGTGTTGGGTATATAAACAGAGGTCTACAGCGCATTGTCTGAATTGTTGTTTAATAATATAATCATGAAATACTGTGTTCCAACACTGAGCACTCTGCTTTAGACCGTATAATGAGTTTTTAAGTCGCCACACACTATTTTTATTTTTCATTATAAATCCCTCTGGAGGGGTAATATAAATTTCACAGTCTATTGGGGCATTCAAATAAGCATTTTTTACGTCCATTTGATGGATGTTTAGGTCATATTGCGATGCAATTTGCAGTAAAATTCTGATTGTCGTTAGGTTTGTGGTCGGTGAAAACGTACAAAAATACTCTATACCGTAAATCGGAGAGTACCCCTTAGCAACAAATCTAGCTTACGCTTGATGCTGTAGTCTTTTTTGTAAAGACCCATCTTGTAGAAATAACATGTTTATCTTTTGGGAGAGGCACTACCGTATAGGTATCATTTTCGGTTAAAGCATCTATTTCTTTTTTCATGGCAATTTTCCATTTATCACAATGTTCTAAATTAATTGCTTCGTTAAAGCTTTTTGGCGCATTTTCCATTGAATAGCAATAGTCGATTTGATAATCTTTTATATTGTCGACCACAAAAAAATCGGGTCACCTTCTATTTCTTTTGGGATATCTTTCGACTTTATCATCATCATCATGGATACTCTTGTCTCCGTTATTTTTATTGTCTTCGTGTCTGTGAATTTTACACATCGGATTCTTTTTATTTTATTTTTCTCTGGAGAAAATACTAAATTGGCTGGACTGTTTTTATCGTATCCAAGAAATATACCTCTGTCAGCTTTAATATTCAATTTACTCTTTTTATCTATATATGCGAAGCAAGTTGAACCAAATATATGCATTCTACTTAAATTTGTTTTTTTACCACAGAAAGATTCATATGAAGTTTTAGATAGTGTTTTGTTAAAACACCTGTTGCGTATATAGGCTGCCGTCATAAGTGCGTACGTCCAGAGGTTTTTTGGGAGTTTTGATTCAATGAGTAGGTATCTTGCCATTTCAAAAAGTGTCCGCCACGCTCTTTCAGCAGTCCTGTTTTTGTGTGGCGATCTAGGAGCTGATTTTTCATGCTTGATATGATGGTTAATTAGTAAAAGTTCAAAGTCTTTATTGGTGAATTCCGTACCGTTGTCAGAGCGAATACACTTGACTTCACCATAGGGAGCGATGTTGGCTAAATATTTTTTAGTTGCTAGCAGGGTATCAGATTTGTACTTTAAAAAGTAAACCATTATTAAACCTGAATGATCATCTACGAAATTCAACACATATCCATAATATTCTCTGGCCATCGGTTCCATGGGAACATTCAAGTCACAATGCACCATTGATAGGATTTTTTTGGCCATCTTGTCTGGTATCTTGCTTTGATAGTTTTTCATTTTCCTTTGTGTACAGACGTCGCAGTTGAAGTTTTTTGATGTTTGTATTTTCATTCCATCAACTACAATCGGCAACTTTTTGATATCAGGAATATTGTAATGTCCAAGAATTTTATGCCATGTCTGTAGATCATGGCAAGCGGTTTTCAATGGGACTACGCTATTTAAATAATATAGTCTTCCATTTTCTTTAATGTCGAATACAGTTCCATTTGGGTATACCAGTTTTGATTTATTGGGGCTAAAGTTTATATTTGCACCTTGTTTAGTGGCAGCTTGTACAAAAAATATATTTTGTTTAAATTTTGGGATTAGAAGAGCGTTTTCTAGAATACAGAAACACAGTTCACCTTTATTGTTCCTTAGCGAGATTTTAGCATCGCCTCTTTTCAAAATGATATCATTTACTCGACTACCGTCAGCTAGTTCTACAAAATGATTTTGTGGCTTAAAGTTGGGGTCGAAATTGATAAAATCAGATTCCTTTGTAATCACATGTGCCGTGGCCCCACAATCGACAAGAAAATTATTATTGTTTGTTGAAGCATTAAACGTGCACGAAAATAAAAATGTATGTTCGCTAACAGAGCTCTCCACATTTTTAATGGAGTCGCCATTTTGAGTCCTGTATCTACATTGGAAACTCTTGTGATTAGGTCGTCCACAATTATAGCAAATAATTTTTGTACTTTTCTTAGAAGAAAAATTGTTTTTGGCAAAGTTGCGGTTTTTATTCCTGGCATGGGTATAATTAATTTAATTTTGGTGTTTTTATGTATGCATTTTTAAATTTCATGATATTGGTAGATTCGTTTTTTTCTGTGATCATTTTTTTCAGTTTCCTTGTAACTTCTGAGTGCTACCTTGAATTGGCTAAAAGTCATGGGTTTTTCTTTCTGGGTTATCACGGTGGTAAATGGCTTGAAATCACTCTGTAATCCCTTAAGGACCATGGAAATTAACAGACTGTCACTTATAACTTCACCAGACATTTTTAAAGAATTTGCAGTTGTTTCGGCTCTTATAATAGTAATAATTTGGCTTCCATTTGTTTTAGAGCGGTCAGTTCATTATATAAAGAAATAATTTTGTGTTTTCCTTTCAATAAATAATGCTCTCTCAATATGTTCAATGCTTTGCAGCCATCGTCCAGGGCTTCTCTCATTACCGGTGATAGACTTTGGTCATCTAAACACTGTATTAATTCCGCAAAGACAGTTGTGTCCTTTTCAATGAAGTCAGGGTGGTTTCTGTTTTCAGATTGTGTTTAAAGTACTTTGTGTAGCTTTTGGATTCATAGATATCCTAGAAATTTAACTTGCCACAATTCGAATTTTAATTTGGATCCATCTAAATAAAGACGCATGCTGGGCCCATAACCTCTAGAAGTGTAAGCCATGTTTAGTTTCAGAACAGTTTCCAATGGTTCATTGTTCCACACAAGTTTTGAGAGGTGACTGGTTCTCAGTAGACAGTTCCACAGAGCAAAAGATTCTTACCGTGTCGAGACGGAAAAAACATGCGAAATTGCTACAGAAAAGGTTTAATATTTATAGAGCAAATCTGGTTACTGATTGGTTGGTAGCAGAACGTGAATTAATTTGATTCGTCAGTTCCTAGCAGCATTGTTTATAAATATAATCGCCGACTGTGTGGGATCCTACCCCATTATATTTCCAAAATATTGTAACATGCCCCCTTGACATAAATACCCCTGACAATGCCGACAAGCAGCTAAATCCCACCCCTTCACAGTAAAGATCCCTAGATGTAAGAGAGCCTTCTACTCCAGTAGTTTCTTCCCCAGAACAGTTAGACTTTGAAATTCCCTTCCGGTCCCTGCTTCCCCAACTGTACTGACATGCAGAAGTTCAAGTGTAACATGAACTGACCTCTTGCTTCCCAACTCCCTACACGATACCCCTGATGCTTATGTCCCTGATAGTAGCCCCCTACAACAAAGTGGCAATGTGCCTTGTTTGGGGTGAAAATGTAAAAAAAAAAAAAAATTAATGATGCCCAGAAGTATCTTCAAGAAAAGGGGCTGGATCTGCAGTAAAGTTCTGTCAGGTTGACAGCGTTGAGAGATTGCCTTCTTCAAAATAGAGAAAAGACGGTGGACACTGCAATAGACGAGTAAAAAAAAACTCTGCTCCGAAACGTAGATAAGCATGGAACATCGTATCTGCAAAAAGAAACAAATGGATGGTGAACGATTGACTGATGCAGCACTGGGGTTTGATACTAAGTTGAGACGGGAAATGCTGTCTGTCATAGACAGGTTGACTGAAGAAATATCTTGCAGATTTCAACAAATTCACAATCTTGCAAGTAAATACGCTTGTTTTACACCATAAAATCTGCTTGACGATAATTATCATTGTCAGCTTGGTAACGTTGACGAAAATGTAGAAAAAGATAAATTCTTTGCCGGAAGGAAGAGATTACAGTATTTTGTGAAAGCTTCAGAAAAAGACAAAATCAATGGACCTCTTGAACTTTTGAACTTTATACAAAGATACCAGCTTGAGGATTCCGTCCCTAATAATGTGATCTTGCTGCGCAGTTTCCTTACCCGAGCTATTAGCGTTGCCAACTGTGAGCGCTCTTTCTCGAAACTGGAACTCAAAAAATACTTTCGATCAAAAATGAGCCAGACAACGTTTACAGACTTGGCAATCCTCTCCATGGAGAGGGAACTTGTCGATAGAGTGAATTTTGATAGAGTTATTGATAACTTTGCGAAAAAAAATGCAAAAAGTATGTTTGTAAATTTTCAACCGACTTAATGCCTTGCTATAGTTCTCTCACAAAAAATAAATTTATGGGCTTATTTTCAATTCATAAATACATAAATACATTCATTTAAAAAATAATTAAACTATTTTTATAAAGGATTGAAACATTATTAACAACAACAAATTTCTTAAATATCGCACTTAAACCGAGCGATTATATACATGGATTTCAAAAAGCATGGATACAAGACGTTTTTTCTCTCTTAAAAATAGCATTATGAAGAAAAAAAAAAAGAGAAAACTACATCTGACAATCCTCTCTTTGATACAGCCATGTTTTTGTGAAAATTCAGAAATAACAACAATAAAAAAGTAAATAAAAATGATTTTATTATTTCTTAACCTTTCCATGTTTTCAAACGTTCTCATTTAAATTTATAAATTTAAATTTCAAATGTTCTCATTTAAATTTATAAATTTAAATTTCAAATATTCTCATTTAAATTTATAAAAAAATGTTTTCTAAAATGTGTGACTCCGTTTCTTAAATTTTGCGCTTAAACCAAACGATTACACACAAGGATTTCAAAAAGCGCCGATACAAGACATTTTTTTTTCTCTTCGAGAGACTCGACCTCTTAATAATAAAATTTGGAAGAAAAAGAAAAGAAACCTACATTGGCTATCCTCTCTTTGGTACAGCCATGTTTTTTTCTTTGCGAAAATTCGGACTTTAACAATGACAAAAAAGTAAATAAAAATGATTTTATCATTTCATAACATTTTCAGGTGTTCAAATGTTCTCACATTAAATTTATTATCATATTTGTTTGTGTAGCCAATTAATTTAATTTAACATTTTTTATAATTTGAATTATACGTTTTTGTTTTGAAAAAAAATATTTGGTTTCTTTTGTTTCATATTAACGTTTACATAAATCCTTTCAGATTAATGTTTACATACTTATTATTATTCAAATTATTGAAAAGAAATTGTTAAATTAAAATGTAAAAAAAGGAGAATTGTGTAAAAATTAGTTCAATGAAAATAAATATTTTGAGGGCTTTTTGGAACTTTGAAGGTTTTAACAGGTTGTCATATGCCAGCAGTGAGGGAGACGACAAAACAGGTAATCATATGCCAGGGGTGGAGGGGCAAAACATGTAATTATATGCCAGCGGGAGAAAGCAAAACAGGTAATTATATTCCAGCAGAGGGGGGGGGACAAAACAGGCGATTATATGCCAGCGAGGAGGGGGGCAAATTTTACGACTGCTCTGGGCGGCAAAATCTGATGCTACACCACTGGACATATGATATCTGAGCAATACAGAGATTTTCTTGGTTTTAAGAATCATTAACTCTCTTCAAAGAATTATCTGAGCTGGAACCATCAACTGAAATGAAACGCTTGTATAAAACAATCAAACAAGCCATACATGTGTATATAAAAAATATAATTTTTACATTTCCCTTTCCAATTAAATATGTAAAACTCGACAGAGTTGGCCGAGTTGTCTTGTACAATTGAATACAATGAAATTGAAATTTCAACTGTAAATTTCTCTTGTGGTGACAAAAATAAGAGAGAGGAAGATTTATTTGTTTGTTTTTGCGGTATATCAACTACTTTTGGGTCATTTAATGCCGAAACATTAATTGTAATATGTTAGATGCTGATTAGATATTTTTACTGTTTCTTGTGGAATCTTTTTGTTATATTTTGTTGTATATTTAAATCTCTTTCAGGAATTCAATAATTTTTCTAGGTTGATCTTATTAATATCTCCTGGTAATGCTTCATTCAGGCCTGTTCAAAGTCCACACAGCCTGTCAGTATATGATGTACTGCGTAAGGCTCCTGACATAAACTTCTAGTAGATGTGAGTAAATGACATGAGTATGACCTATTCGTAGTCATTTCTACCTCTTCATTTCTTGACATCTTTTTTGTATCTCTTTAATTACCGATTCTGTCTTAAATTCCCAATCCTATACGATTCCTGATTCCGATTCTTTTTAAATTTCTAAATATTTAATTAGTAATAACATTATGAAGGAAAAGAAAACTGGATCCGACTATCCTCTCCTTGATATAGCCATGTTTTTTTTGTGAAAATTCGGAAACAACAACAATAAAAAAGTAAATAAAAATGATGTTATCATTTCTTAACCTTTCCATGTTTTCAAATATTCTCATTTAAATTTATAAATTTAAATTTCAAATGTTCTCATTTAAATTTATAAATTTAAATTTCAAATATTCTCATTTAAATTTATAAATTCAAATTTCAAATATTCTCATTTAAATTTATAAAAACAAATCTTTTCTAAAATGTGTGACTTTCCATTTCCTAAATTTCGCGCTTAAATGAAGCGATTAGACACAAGGATTTCAAAAAGCGCCGATACAAGACGTTTTCTTCTCTTTGAGAGGCTTGACCTCTTAACATTATGAAGAAAAAGAAAAGAAAACTACATCGGACTATCATGTCTTTGATACAGCCCTATGTTTTGTGAAAATTCAGACTTTAACAACGACAAAAAAGTAAATAAAAATGATTTTATCATTTCATAACATTTTCAGGTGTTCAAATGTTCTCATTTAAATTTATTATCATATTTGTTTGTGTAGCCAATTAATTTAATTTAACATTTTTTTATAATTTGAATTATACGTTTTTGTTTTGAAAAAAAAATATTTGGTTTCTTTTGTTTCATATTAACGTTTACATAAATCCTTTCAGATTAATGTTTACATACTTATTATTATTCAAATTATTGAAAAGAAATTGTTAAATTAAAATGTAAAAAAAGGGGAATAGTGTAAAAATTAGTTCAATGAAAATAAATATTTTAAGGGCTTTTTGAAATTTTGAAGGTTTAAACAGGTTGTCATATGCCAGCAGTAGGCTGGGGAGGGGGCGGTAAAACAGGTAATCATATTCCAAAGGAGGGCAAAACATGTAATTATATGCCAGCGGGGGAGGGGGGAGCAGGCAATTATATCCTAGTAGGTGGTGGTGGGGGGCAAAACAAGTAATTATATGCCAGCGGAAAGGGGGGGGGATTTCCCGACCCAGGGGGGGGGGATTTCCCGACCCCACCCTCCACCCCAGGCGGCAAAAACTGATGCTACGCTACTGCCCGAAGAGAATAATAGTTTGTCTTTGATAAAGGCTGGGTAGAATTGCCGCGGACGAAGTAGTGCGCAGGTTGGATATTTTGAGTTGACTTCCAAGTCAGACTGCTAGCTGGCCATACACGAGGAGTCCTTGTAGAATCTGTCCAATGGCAGACAAGTGGCAAGTCAAACAGTAGACCTTAATTTTGTCTTTACAGTCATCAAATTGTAGCACATGTGTGCAAATATAATTCGCCCTACTTAAGGGCATTGGTATTCAATGATAAAGTTCCGCTCCACATTTGGGCATTGAAACGTCTCGAAGCAGCAAAGTATTTTCGCTGCCTCGATTCAAGTGAGAAATCCACGTGTATTCAACGCTACATCTTTTTGGATTCTGATCTGAAAAGGGAATTTGGCGCCAAGAACATTCTCGGCAGTTAGTTATAACATGCAATTTTATTGGTTAAAATAAATCCGTGGGGGGAGAAACCGTCCAATAAAAAGCTTGCTTATTTCTGCAGAATTTCTTACAGTATTTAGTAGCAGTGGAACAACAACGTTTCTAAACACATGCTGCAAGTGTATGGTCTGTGACTAAAATTAACAAAATTAGTTCGTGGAGAAAAAGAAACAAATAATAGGAAAAATATTTCTTTGGGTTTGCGTTGTATACAGAAGTGGCCGCATTAGAATTTGAGGGGATAAAAAAACCAAAAAAAAACAAATGTGTATTACTATTAATGCTGTAACTGTTCTTCATTCTGTACACACCTTTTCATGTGTAATTAAAAAGCATGACAATATGATTCCATATTTTATTTCACTAACAAGAAGACTCAACGTAGCCTGGTATTTAATGTCTAATGTCTTGTAGTGACCAGCTAAATCAAGTCGCTCATCAAGTAATCAGAAGAATCTATTCGTCCGGAATTTATTAACTTCAGGAACTATTTGATTTTGTCATCGTTTGCCCACGCAATTCTGTCAGTGCGTAGAGATGTAGCTGCAATGTGTCCCTTTTACACACAAATCCATGGGACTATATCTTTGTCTATTCACGTATGTAGACAGTGAATGGGTTAAAACATTCGAGGAAGCCCATATAAAAGCGCCAACGCCCCCAAAGACAGTCAAGACAGTGTTTTCGCAAGTCACCACTGCTGCCACCCGCAATTATCATTTGCATTTAACTCCATCTGAAGGACGTTAAACTGCATCATGAAGAAATCTAAGTTCAAACTGCAATGGACAAATTACTCAATTGTTTACCAATGAAATTCATGCAAACAAAAAAGACGAATATTTTTACTTGTAAAACTCTTACCTTTCTGGTATACTTTCATTCGCTGTGATTCTTCATAAAATATGTCGAACATAATGATTTCCTCAGTCACAAAAGTCTTTCAGCAAATATCCTTACAATTACATAAATATCCTTTTTTACTTGGATTATAATTATAATAATTATATAAAAATGCACATTTCCTAGCTTTATTCATGAACTTTAATCTTTTCAATGTCATGCTCATGGGAAGATCTCGAATATTCAAGAATGACTATAACTTGCACATCTCCCATACACAAAAAAATAAACTATGTCTGGTTAAATGAAATTTATCATTTAAAGTTTTAGAATTTGTTCATGAGTTGTTGCTATTTACTGATGTCATTTCTGTTTTTTTTTTGTTAGGGAAAAGAGTTTTGCACCAGTATTAATGGGGTATTGACTGGCCTCCAAATTCTCATGAATTCAGAGGCCCCTTCTCTCTACAGTCATTTTGCATTCTGCTTAAATTACCATATCTTTTTTATTAATATTTTTTACATCTGATAAAAGTAAACTTTGGGAGTGGGTCCAAAAGATATATTCCATAGTAATTAGGTAGAACAGAGTATAAGTAAAGGGACATTAATTAAAATAAAGTTTGGTGTTTCTCTGCAATCAATGAGGACCTCGTTGCAATGGAATATTATTTGTTGCTTTTTTGGAGGAAGGTAATAGTGACATACTACTACATCCCTCTTTTTTCAAATAACTAAATAAAAAGAAAATGAAAATTTCAGAAAATGGTAAAACAAAAAAGCCAATTTGTGGTTGTTCCATCTCTTAACCTTTTGGGTGGTTTGATGATACATCCAGATCTGGTTATTTAATCTGTCATATGCTTATTGTAGGTATTTGTATTTGGTACTCTGAGGGGTGCTTGTTTAAGAGGTGGTTGTTGCTTTTGTGGGTTGTTAGTCTCTACATTGAATGTACAGTTTTTGATTGGCTTCATAGGAATTTCAGTAGTGTGTACCTCATGACTTGATGTTGTTCTGGATGGGCCTACCCTAGTGCTGTTGATGTCAATGGATAGATTCTCCAGAAGGACTCTGGACGACCTTGGCAAGTGCAGGAGACCACTCGCCTGCCTCTTTATTTAAAACATACATTGGTTGTCCCATGTGCAGTTCAGGCAGATCTTTTGTATGTTGATCATGGTACATGTCCTGATTTACTTGTCTCTGATACAATCATGTCATTATTTTCTCGGTAATGTTGCTTTGGTTGGTGCATTTGACTGGGATGTTCCCAGCTACCTTCCAATGATGTAGAAGTTCACCTAGTGAAGGAATGGTATGATCTAGGGAAGCTGTTCACAGACATAACAACATCATATCCAAGTCACAAACACTTGAGGCAGCTTATATCCTATCCTTTCCAGGGTGATACAGAATTGTCATCTATTCTTTCCAGGGTGATATACAACTGTTATATCATATCCTTTACAGAGTGATATAAAATCGTCATACCAAACCTTTCCAGGGTAATATACAATTGTCATATCATATCCTTTCCAGGGTGATATACAATATATCATATCCTTTACAGAGTGATATACAATCTTCATATCATATCCTTTCCTTTTGTTATATATCCTTTCCAGGGTGATATACAACTGTTATATGATATCCTTTCCAGAGTGATATACAATTGTCATATCATATCCTTTCAAGTTGTGATATACAATTGTCATATCATATCCTTTCAAGTTGTGATATACAATTGTCATATCATATCCTTTCAAGTTGTGATATACAATTGTCATATCATATCCTTTCAAGTTGTGATATACAATTGTCATATCATATCCTTTCAAGTTGTGATATATAGCCCAGAATACGATGGCCCTATGATACAGTTTTTTCAGGTTACAATGTGGAATACAATGTTTTTCTAGCCTCTGGTTTACAGTATTTGCTCCGCCTTACATTGTTATTTATGTCATTTGATTTTATACATGTAAATTATATGCTGTATCGTATTTTGTTACTAACTTTTAATGCCTTATCCTGAGGTTCTACTGTACAATTGTCATATTACATCCTACCCAGGATGATTTAGAATTCACACATCCTTTTCTTTTCACGGGTGTAATACAATTTTCCTCACAACTTCCCCTGAGCTATGTTCATGTCCGTTCTATCTCCTCTGAGATCTTCCGACCACTCGGTTGTATCAGTTAAGATAAAAATGAAATGCAACAAGTCTTCAGACGTACTTCTCCACCGTACATTATATCAATACTCTATGGCTGACTGGGATAGCTTCCGTACATTTATATCTGATCTACCTCTGCATTTCATGTTTAAAAAGGATGTGTCCTCTATAGTATCAGACCTGACCGAACGGTTAATTGTAGTTATAGACCGATTCATACCCTCCAAAAAATTCCAACAAAAACCTAACAACCAGCCATGGTTCTCCCCAGAATGTGTTGCTGTCATTGCACACACAAATCACTTTTTCCATAGTTACCAATGTAATAGATGTACTGAGACTAAAGCTGCTTTCAGGACTCCAAGCAACCACTGTAAAAGAGTAATAAAAAACGCAAGAGAGCTATATGCTCAGTTCGTTAAATCAAAAGTAGCTGAGCAGTGGCTTGGTTCCCACCAGTTTTGGCAAATAGCAAACAGGATCCTGAACAGAAGCGTGCGTTCTATCCCAACCATCATCAATGGACCCGAGGTCATTTCGTCAGCATCAGACAAAGCCAAACTATTTGCCAAGAACTTTGCAGCTAATTCTACCCTATGCGACCAAAGCCATCAAATCCTCTATGTAGCATACAAACATTTGTGCATGATGTCGCCAAGCTAATCAAAAACCTTGATTCCAGTAAAGCAACTGGCCCTGATGGCATTCCAATTATAGTGTTGAAAAAGCCTCAACCAAAACTTCCCCCATACTTACAAAATTGTTTAAGCGTTGTCTTAAGGAGAATTGCTTCCCTACATCCCGGAAGACCTCATCAGTTTGCCCTGTATTTAAGAATTCAGGTGACAGGTCATCTCCCTCTCAGTACAGACCAATGTCTCCTGTGTGTCATGAGTAAGTTGCTAGAATCCATATTAAATAAAGAAGTAGTCAACCACCTCAGCAGAAATAACCTTCTTAGTGACATGCAATATGGTTTCCGTTCTGCTAGATTTACAGCAGATGTGCTAATGGTTATATCTCATAGGATCAGTGAATCTCTCGACAAAGGCTTCCTTTCTAAGGCAATTGCTCTTGACATATCAAAGGCCTTTGACAAGGTATGGCATAAAGGCGTACTTCACAAGATTTCCAGCTATGGTATAACTGGAAATATTTTCTCAATTATTAAATCATTTCTCTCTGATAGGCTTATAAGAGTAGTAGTGGATGGGCAGAAATCAGAAGCTCACAGTATTAATGCTGGTGTCCCTCAAGGGTCCATCCTTGGCCCAACTCTCTTCCTGATCTACATCAATGATCTCCCAAAACACATACTTAAATCATTCGTTGACATCTATGCTGATGACATGACTATCTATGGCAGCACATCAAAGGCTGTAAATGACAACGTTCTCTCTGATTCTCTCTCCTCTGATCCTGAGTGCGTGGTTCAGTGGGGGAAGAGGTGGCTGGTTACTTTTAATGCATCTAAAACCAAGCTTCTATCTTTACATCATCAACGCTCTGATCCCCATCTGGCATCAATTGAAATGGATGGCTCTCGTCTTGGGGAGGCTCCATGTTTTGACAAGCTTCTGGGATTGACCTTTACCCCTAACCTGAAATGGAACACATACATCAAATCTGTTGCCAAGGTCGCTGGAAAAATGGTGGGATCATTCTATCGCTCCAGTAGATATCTCACTGCTGATGCAATTCTCTATCTATATAAAAGCCAAGTACGTCCAAGGATGGAGTACTACTGCCATATCTGAGCAAGAGCTGCTAAAAACAGCCTATCCTGCCTTGACAGAGTACAAATCAGACTTTGTAGCCTAGTGGGGGTGCTCTTTTCTCTTCCCTGCAACCTCTCTTCCACAGAAGGGACGTTGTGAGCCTGTCATTGTTTTATCATTATTTCCATGTGAAGCGCTTGTCTGAGTTCCAATCTCTGGTCCCCTCTTGCCAATCTTTCACGAAAAACATCCGTCTAGCTGAAACCACTGTTAGTAATTTTCCCCACTCTTTATCTGTGCCTAAATCAAAACATAGATTCCATGTACAAAGCTTCTTTCTTAGAAGTGCACGACTGTGGAACTTTCTTCCGTTTGCCTGTTTCCCACCTGAATAAAACTTGGATGTCTCCAAGTCCAACATAAACAATTCCTGTTGAACCGCCCCCTTAAGTAAGACACTTTATCAGATCTCCGTTACTAGCAATTACTATGATATCATCCCATTGATTACTGTACACACAATAACCCTTATCTCCGAGGGGCTTGCGGGCCTTGATAAATGGCAACTTCCTTGTAAAAAATAATAAATAAATATCTTGTCCTTTACAGAGTCATATACAATAGTCATACTATATCCATTCCTGGGTGATATACAATTATTATATCATTTCGTTTCCAGGGTTATATAAAATTGTCATATAGTATCCTTTTCAGGGTGATATACAATTGTGATAGCATATCTTCACCAGGGTGATATACAAATGTCATATCATATGCTTTCCAGGGTAATATACATTTGTAAGATATCTTTTTCAGAGTGATATACAATTCTCATATCATATCCTTTCCATAGTAATATACAATTATCATTATATACTTTCCAAGGTGATATACAATTGTCATATCACATCCTTTTCAGGATAATATAGAATTTTCATATCCTTTTCTTTTCCAGGGTGCTATACAATTTTAATGTCATATCTTTTACAGTGTCATATACAATGTCATATCACATCTATTCCCGGGTGATATACAATTGTCATATCATATCCATTCCAGGGTGATATACAATTGTCATACTGTATCCATTCTAGGGTGATATACAATTTTTATATTATATCCTCTCCTGGGTTATATACAATTGTCATATCACATTCTTTTCTAGGGTGATATACGATTATCATATCAGATTATTTCCAGGGTGATATAAAATTGTCATATCATTTTATTTCCTGGAATATATACAATTGTCATATATCCTACTCAATGTTTTTTACAATTTTCATGGTGATATAGACTTGTCATATCTTAAACTTTCCAAGGTAATATACAATTGCCATATCATATCCTTTCCAGGGTAATATACAATTGCCATATCATATACTTTCCAAGGTGATATACAATTGTCATATCATATAATTATTAGGGTGATATACAATAGTCATCACATCCTTTCCAGGTTTATATACAATTGTCATATTATATTCTATCCTGGAAAATATACAATTGTCACATTATATCCTTTCCAGGGTAATATACAATTGTCATATCATATACTTTCCAGGGTGATATACAATTGTCACATTATATCCTTTCCAGGGTGATATACAGTTGTCATATATCCTTGCAAATATAACAGCATATGTTGGAGGCGAGGCAGAGCTGCAAGTAAATTTTTTAAGTTGATCTTTTCCAGATGCTTATGATCACTCTCCACCTGGAATGCACTTCCATATATGTAAGTCCTAAAGTGTTCACATAAAAACAACTGCAAAGAACTCTCGCTCTATGTTGGTATAACATTGTTCAGTCCCTGTTAAAGATTTTGTTGCAAACACTTTGGGTTTTCCTTCTTGAAGGAAAGTGGTGCCAAGTCCTCTAATTGATAGTTTGTTTGCAGGGTCAAAGTATGACAGCAACATTTCCTTAATTTGCTGGAGGGACGTCTAGTGATCTTTTGTCTACTGGTACTCTGCTTCTTTGTTTAGGAGATCTCTCAATAGTGCTATGAGATGTGAAAAGTGATGGACGAAGAATGTCATGTATGTGATGATTCTCAGCATCCTCTATAGATGAGTTGTGTTAAATGGATTGGGTAACATTTAATTTTTTTTTTTTTTACTTTGTGGTGATCAGGGTGCATACTAGTGTGCAAGTACATGTATTTGGTGACTTTAATGTTCTCCACAGTAATTGGCTTGGATTTTCTACTTACACAGACGCAGCTGGTACCATAACACATAGCTTCTCTATATGTCATTCCCTATCACAGGCAGTTAAAATACTTGTAAAACAGGCAGAGGGATGCAACATTTTGTCGGTGGAACAGAAGTTGAAGCTTAGATAACGGTTCAGAATCTATCAGGTTGGCGACTCTCTTTTGAACTCTGTCCAGGAGTGAGACTAGTAGCAGATGTACCAGCCCAAATGTGACAACAATACTCCATACATGAGCGAATGGTGGCCCTATAGAGGCACAGGATACTTTCAGGCATAAGTAACTTTCTACCATGGTAGAGAGAGAGCCCACCTTCTTTGCAGCAGCCTTGGCAATGCTCTCAATCTACCTGTTCCAACTCATGTTCCCTGTAAACAGCCAAGGAATTTGAAAGAAGTATTTTCAGGGAACATATTTTTAGCTAT
Source organism: Euprymna scolopes (assembly GCF_053919585.1). Taxonomy (NCBI): domain Eukaryota; kingdom Metazoa; phylum Mollusca; class Cephalopoda; order Sepiida; family Sepiolidae; genus Euprymna; species Euprymna scolopes. The sequence continues at coordinate 920,888 of NC_136508.1, forward strand.
AACTATTGGTGGTTGAGAAGGTTTCTTGTAATTATTGAGGGAAACAAGTTTAGTCTTGGCAGTATTGAATGTAACCATCCATTTTTGTCCCCATTCCACTACAGATTAGAGGTCATCCTCTAGTGCTAGCCTTTAATATATGTTTATTCGTTTTCCCTTGTGCCTGTTATAAAGTGTGGTGTCATCAGCAAATATACCCATCTCAGAGACAATTTTATAAGGGAGGTCATTTATGAATATTAGAAATAATAACGGTCCAAGGATAGACCCCAGAGGTACACCCACATTTATATCATATTATTTAGATGTATGACCGTCAAGGACAACCTGGATTCTTCTCTTATTTAAGAAGTATTTAATTATGTTAAGTGATACTGTATGATCTGATTTTCCTGAGAAGACAATTGTGCTATACCCTGTCAAAAGCCTTACATATATTTAGAACTACTACCCTGCCCTGCTTTGTCCAGTATATGGTACATATGTTCATAGATTACAGTTAGGATATCTTCTGTAGAATGGGTTTGCCTAAATCCATATTGTTGGTTGGTCAGAAGTTTAGCATCTGTAAGGTGATGAACTAAGGCTTGATTAATTATGGACTCAAATATTTTGGTGAAAAGTGGGAAGAAGCTAATGGGGCGATAATTTAATGGGGCAGTTCTTTCGCCAGAATTTTTGTAAACTGGTACCACAGAATTAGTTTACCAGCAGTCAAGAAAGCAAGATTCGTTAAGGCATTTGTTGTAAAGTTTTGAGAGGACTGGGTCAACCTCATAGTACAACAGGAATGAATCATGCTTTTCAGGTATCTAAGTTTTTTATGATATCATGCACCTGAGAAGGGTGATTTTCAAATCATCTAGTGTGGTGGCAGTTCACAAAGGAAAATCAGGGAGGGAGTGGTTTGCTGGGTCTAATGTATAGTTTGAAGCAAACCAACTGGCAAGCATGTTAGTGTTCTCGGTCGACGTACAAACAACCTCATGATTGTTGGATAGTGGTGAAATTGTTGATTGCCCATTATTTACTACATTGTTGTAGATTTTCCAGAAATCATGAGTTCCTAATTTCTGTGCTTCAATGCGTTTTCTGGTGGTTTCAGTATATTCACTCTTAGCTGTTGCTATTTCTTTCTTACAATTACTTCTAGCTTCTTTAAACTTTTGTCTATTTGTACTGGACTTATGTCAGATAAATCTGCTGTGTGCATGCTGCCTGAGCATAAGGTAGAAAGGGATGTAATGCATTACCTCCTGTGTCAACTTTAGTTTTCAGAAAGTGGGTGCCTGGAAGGTTGTGAAGTTTGATCAGAAGTTTTGTGAAGATCTTTGTCTAGTGGTTACTTTGTTTCTAGATCATGTAGAAAAACATTTGTTTGAATTATTCAAAAATCCCTTCAGTGTCCCTCTGACAGGTATTTACAGAGTTTTGGTTCTGGTTCCTTTGTACTTCTCAGTGGTTTACTATTACCTTCCTTCTATGTTGTCAATTCTTGCAAGTGTCTTGCTCCTTTGTCATTTTTGTTGGTACCCCATGCTGGACATTTTCCATTCTGATTCCACATCGTTTACAATGCTTGTATTTCACTATCTATTTCTTGTCTTTTCCCTTTGTCTAGTTCAGCTGAGCGTTTCAGAATTTGAATTTTATTGTATGTAATTTGCATCTGGATAGAAAGTCATTAAAATTCTGATTCGCAGATAAAAATGAGCAATGTGGAAATTCACTTGTGGTTGTAATCTTTCTTGAATTTTCACCAAATAACTTTTGACTTATTTCTGTCGACTTCATTTTTGAATGCTCATGTGTTGTACCTTTTAAGGTCTTCTTCTCCCGACAGTAATAGAATGTTTCTCCACCGGAATATTTTTGGCCAAAAAATAGAATTTAAAAATTATTTTAAAAAACTTGAATACTTTCGTTAGATCAGTGGTTTGTTTGTAGACATTGTTGTAATGTTTCAATGTCAAATGATAAGAATAACTTCAATTATCTCTATTTTTTTTACAAAATACAAAAGAAAAACTTACTTGTATATATTTTTTTTTTAGAAAACTATCCATATGTGAAGTTAAAAAAAATCCCAGTGGCATGCACAAAATTCTTTGTTTATATATATATATATATATATATATATATATATATATATATATATATATATATTTGAAATCTTACCTAAAGTGTATTCACACATAGGGCAAGTTATGAACAGTGCATAGGGCTTGAGCAAAGCCAGGCTGAACTGCTAGTTTATATATATATATATATATATATATATATATATATATATAAACTAGCAGTTCAGCCTGGCTTTGCTCAAGCTCTATGCACTGTTCATAACTTGCCCTATGTGTGAATACACTTTAGGTAAGATTTCAAATGTTTAGACCAAAATTTTTCTGCATAATTTCATTGAGACTGCAGAGGTCAATTTTTTTTTTTAACTTTGACCCGAATTTTGACCCCTTAACATTTATTATTTCGGTCTCAAATCAAAATACAAAGTTTTACCTATGTCCAACTTACCTACATCTAAAATTTCAAGTCTTTAGACCCAAAGTTGGCGGAGGAATTTGGTATAATTAGGGGTAGGCTATAGAAACAAAATTTTTCAAATAAATGCCAAAAGTGGCTTATTACCTTCATTTATATGTAAATAGATGGGAACAAGTGATTTTGTTCAAAACGGGTCAAAATTGGAGGGTCGCTGGCCCCAAACATGATTTGACCGTGTCGACGCGTGAAAATGGCCCAAATTTCGCCCCTGAACACACTTAATCACTTATTGAAAGCCACAGGGTGCATTTTTTTTACTATAAATGCATTTGTATCATTAAATCTAACATTCCCATTGGCTATCCCACAAGTATAGGGTTTTTTAGGGTATATCAGAGTCCAAAATGGGTCAAAAGTAGCCAAAAATTAGCCAAAAATGGTCGGAAATCACGGATTTTCCAAAATGCACCTCCCATGGACCCAAAGACACCTCTACATGGCAGAAACTGTTGGGAAATGCTTGAAGCAGGCACTCTCCTAACTTTTGCACTGTTAATGAGGGGTATAAGGACCTTTAAAAGGGGCTAAATATGGCCGATTTAGCCAAAGAGAGTCAAAAAGTCCCTAAGAATCAACATAGGTTGTCAAAAAGGGGCTTAATTTGAGTTATAGATGGAAGTTACCAAATAAGGAAATGTTTTCTTTCTGTAACAATGCAATGGCATCTTTAAATAGACACGATAACATTGCATTAATTGTGAATTTGATTGAACTTTGCTTTCTTTTTCAGTTAGTAAAATGCAATGAACATGGCTGGTATAGCAGGGCAGATTGACGAAGATTATAATTATGACGATTGGACTTATCTTCTGCTTGATTCTCTTCCAACTGAGGCTGAATGTGTTCAAGCTGTGCAACATCATGCTGCCAAATATGGTACCACGACACAGAAAAATCATATTCACCAGTTCTCCTTGCGATTACTACAATTGTGGCAGAAAGCCTTTGGAAGTGATGTTCCTTATGTTACAATACCTGGGATAAAACAAACTTGATCGATCGCTAAAAATTTACGACAAAGATGTCTACAAAGCAAAGGGTTCCAGACGTGTGAATATGATTAAATGGAAACGAGAGCACCATGTCCTTCTCAATATACTTTCAAAAGATGTGAATCCTGATGAATTTGATGTACATGAACGAAGATTCTTTGTCGATCAAAAGTCTCTCTCTCGCAAATGGCTCATTGACACTTTCCACGTCGATATGGAACATGAACGGTTTCTGGCAGAGCAAGAACTGCACAATCGTTTGGATTTGGACGATTATCAATTTGAAGTGGAGGATATGTGCTAGAGAATAATGATGTGATTGACGAGCTCTTTAATGCATTATATTGATATTTTACTGTTGAATGATTTTAAAGTAATGTGAAGTGAAGCTGTGTCTTGAAATAACAAAATAATTCCTTTGCTAATTACTCATACCTTTTATCAAGTTATTCAATATATTGGTTACAAATCGAGAAATAGCGAATCGAGGGCCATTTTCATCAATTTTGGGGTAACTATGAGAACAATATGAATTCAGACTCTTCTTGGACAGCATTTTATTGACATTCAATGTTCAATTTACAATTAATTACTTTCTGAGAAGTTGATGTAGTAAAGTTACGATGTTTCTAAAAAGTATCATTGATGAATGAACTAATGATTCATATGTTATGTACCGTAAAGCGTAATTTTGTCATTTTTGGATTGTTTTGACCCTTTTTACATTCCCGAAAGATCTCTAAATACCCTAAATACAAATGGATAAGATAACAGGGTGGTTATTTCAGTCTTCCAACTGTAAAAAGCCATACAGGAGTGTTTATAGGAGCCCGATGAGATATAATACCTGGATTTTGGGGATTATCCGTGATTTTGGCTAATTTTTGGGTAAATTTGACCCATTTTGGACCCTTAAGATACCTTGAAAAGCCCTATATAGGTGGGATAGCCAGTGAGAATGTTAGATTTAATGATATAGAGCCATTTATGGTCAAAAATTGCACCCTGTGTGGCTTGGGAGGTGCATTTTGGAAAATCCGTGATTTCCGACCATTTTTGGGGTAATTTTGACCCATTTTGGACTCTGATATACCCTAAAAAACCCTATACTTGTGGGATAGCTAATGGGAATGTTAGATTTAATGATACAAATGCATTTATAGTCAAAAAATGCACCCTGTGGCTTTCAATAAGTGATTAAGTGTGTTCGGGGGCGAAATTTGGGCCATTTTCACGCATTGACGCAGTCAAATCACGTTTGGGGCCAGCGACCCTCCAATTTTGACCCGTTTTGAAAAAAATCACTTGTTCCCATCTATTTACATATAAATGAAGGTAATAAGCCACTTTTGGCATTTATTTGAAAAATTTTGTTTCTATAGCCTACCCCTCGTATAATCTGCAAAGGTCCGCTCTTTCAACTTTGACCTTTTGGAAGTCAAATTTTCGTCCCAAAACTGATTAAAAAGTTTGCCGCATATCTGAATACCAGGTATGTATAAACTTAAAATGTTTAGACCCAAAATTGGCTGAGCAGTTTGCTAGACACCGCAAAGGTCAAATCTTTTGGACTTTGACCTCTTGGCTCAAATTTTCGACACAAGCCAATTAAAAAGCTTTGAATACCCTTTATGTAAAATTTCAAATGTTTAGACCAAAAATTAGCTGAGTAATTTGGTAGAGACCGCAGAGGTCAATTTTAAAAAAAACTTTGACACCAATTATGACCCCTTAGCATTTGTTGTTTTGGGCTCAAATCAAATTATAAACTTAGATCCATGTCCAAGTAACCTATATCTAACAATTCAAGTGTCTAGACTCCAAATTAGCGGAGGAGTTTGGTAGAGTTCTCAAATGTCAAATCGTTGAACTTTTACCCCTTAACAGCAAAATTTCTAGCCGAAAATCGATTTAAAAGATTTTCGCAAATCTCAATACCCTGTACGTCAACTTTCGAGTCTGTAGACCAAAAATTGACAACGTTATTTGGTAGGGAAATGTACACAGACAGACAAACACACGCACACATACATTTTCCACACACACACACACACACACACACACACACACACACACATTGTGGGGGGGGAGTGTCATCTTTCTTTAAAAAAAATTTAATCTCATTTGTTGCTATCATGAAAGTTGTTTAGGAAGGAAGGACACAGAATGCATGATACAGTGAAAGCAATCATAATGGTGACCTCTGTTTTTATTTTCAATATCGTGTCTGAAAATGTGGAATAGAGTTAAAAAGAAAATAGTTAATCGTAGCTTTCCGTTAATAATGCGTTTTATGTAATTTATTTTTTTTTTAAAGCCAACTCACCTCACCCGTCTCTCGAAACTATTCATCAAGTTCATACTTTTGTTTTGGTCCAGTCCTAATTAAAATGTAGTAAATCTTTCTAAACTGAGGTAAGTTTTATTTTTATCCCAATCTAGGGCACCTATCACTCGTGGTGAAGAAGCGGGACTCCCCCATCTCACCCACACAAACAATTTCTATGATATTAAAATGCAAATCTTACAGAAAGTGTATTTTACGATTTCGATGAATGACCGAATGCCTTCTTATTTGTATAATCAGTCCATAACTAAAAGAGTATGAAAGACTTCAACGCCAACGGTTAAAAAATGTTGAAGAACAATTACGGTGAAGAGAGAATTACGAGGAAGAAGAGATAATTTGCGAAAAGTGAATAGAAAAGATGCCGATTGCCGCCAAGCACTGAATTCATTGCACTTGGGGTGAACCAGTTGCTTTATATTGAGAAGACACAAACTAAAAACGGGGGGGGGGGGGGGGCTCCCCTCGAAATAGTAGATGGTGACGAAGGTGAAAAAAAGAAAAAAAAAAGGGAAAGTTTTCTTTCTTTCTTTTTTTTTTTTTTTTAACTTTGACTCTCCCCCTCCTCTTCTATCAGGGATGGTTGAGGATGGGTGTATATTTCGTAACAGTCTCATGCCGTTCTGCTATTCTGCTTTCCTTCATCTTCCTATGTCTCATACTGCTTGGGCCCTTTCTGGATCGAGATATTCTTGCAGATTCCCCACTCCTAACATGACCTAAATGAGAAGCATGTACCCCTATAATAATAGACAGTTTTATAGCCACCGTTTTATTAGCACTGGTGAAGTTGGATGAGGGCTGACTTATAACTGGATATTCCCCACCCCACCACCACTACCATTCAGTCAGTATATTTTGTAAAAATACACAAGGGTTATGGAATGAAAGTCGTGGAAAACAAATATTTCTCACAAAAAATTAAACTTTTAATAAAAATTGAATATTTTAAGTAAAATGGTATTATTGGATCCTTATGCCAGTTTACTAAAAAAAAAAAAAAAATCAGATTTTACTTTTTTTAGGCGATTGCATGACAAATTGTAAGATAGTGGTGAAATAGTGTCAAGCAGTATCCTTATTATTATTTTTTTTTTTTTTAGGATTTTCCTAAAATTACTGTTAACCAGCCCATTCTGAAAATGAAGAATGTTGCAGTGCTCAATGACAAAGAATGTAACGTTTATTTGATAGGTTACACGTATCTGTTAAATTCTGTATAAACATTAAAGAATAAAAAAATATAAAAAGTGCTAGTCTCAACAATGAAAAATTCAATAGTAGGCAGATGTTTTGACCAGCGGTTATTTGTCGATTTTTCCAAGCAAATTCTCTTAAACAATGTATGAAGTAAGTACAAATGAAATAAAAGCTAGTATTGTTTACATTAATCAGACAGTGGTTCTCATATTTATTGTTATCTGCACAACGTTTCGGCTGATGTAACCTCCGACCTTTGTCAGGTGTAAAAGTCGTCAGAATTTGGCAGGAAAAAAATGGGGGTTGCTTTGCACTCTATGGATTGGAAGTTTTGGATCTAGTTAGAAATAAGTTTACACAAATTATAAAGATAATTTAATTATCAGGAAACCCTAGGAGTATAATTTTTTACTCATTATGATTAAATTTTAATTAAATCCATCAACTAATTCTAAGTTCTTAGAAACATAATATTTACAAAACTAAAGAGGTTGCTAAAAATGAGTGAATATTGAAACGAATATGTAGACAATGTACGATGAGCTAAACGCTATCACGTCTAATGCACAAATGACATTGCGCCTGCATGATGGTACAGGAAATCTGGTTTGTACTGATTTGCATCAGTTCGCGCCCCCGCGGAGATAAAAGATTTTTTTGTGTGGGCAGCATTCTTTCATTTGCTTTGGTCGGTGAAAAAGATTTTGTGTTGTTCGTTTCAGAAAGAGGGTCAAGAAGGAAAAAGACTCCATATCACGGATCGAGGTCAAGAAATTTTCTTCTTGACCTCGAAGAAGAAAGAACTGAAAATAGAACTTTTTGCTTCAGAATACCATGTCTGTTATGGATGAATGATGGCTCAGAAAGTGGTCACAAATAAATATAAAACATTGCAAAACAGAATGTACATCTACAAAACCATGCATGAAAAACCATAGCTTCAAGATTGGGGACTCATAGAATTTCATTTGATTATATATTCTGTGATCTTGCTCCAAGTTTACAATAAGCATGAAAATTTGGATTTGTCAGATGACCATTCTGTACAGCTGCGAGACTTGGTTGATGAAAGCTGTAGATCTCAAAAGATTCGTAGTGTTTTACCTATATTGCCTCTGCTGAATTCTGCAGGTCTGCTGGCACCATTTTGTCTCCGATGCACAAATCTGGATATGATGCAGAATCATCTCCTTCAACCAATCATTGGTTTGCCATACTGCGCACAGCAATACAGGAAAATTCATCCATGAATCAATATTCCAGGATTGACAAAAACGCCCGAAATGCTAACTGAAAACACGGTTACACATCATCAGATAGTATTAGAAATAATGGAATGCAAATAGATGTGAAAAGAAAATTATGAACTAAAAATAGACACTATAACACTGACACTGAGCACAAAGACAAAAAATTTCTTTCCCTGCAAGATAAAAACAAAAAGCAACACACACAGACACATCACGAGTGCATCATCATCACCATCAACAATAGAGAGTTAACAGGGTAAACAATTGAAAGTAAAATATCCTTTCATAATGAGGAGATAAAGTCTATATTACAAAAAATAAGTTCTTTAACTTGTTTCCACTACAAATAAATTTAACAGTGAAAAATTTTATTTGTCACAGATACATCACAGAAAGGTCTCCATTTGTATATTTGAATAAACTATATATTAGAATTATACTACTGTCTCGTGTTCTTTATCCAAACCTGAACACTAACAATATCAATACTTGCTTTTGAGACCAGCATCTGAAAGAAGAAATTTTAACAGAACTTGACCATGTCTCCAACTTCAAAGAAATATATTTCATGCATAGGTAAAATGGTTCCTAAAAGGAGACATTCTGACCTTCTTCATTGGTATAGCAAGAAATAAGCAGGCTCCCCAGATGTTACCCATATATTCAGATGTCAGAAAATGAATTATCAATTCTTCATTTGAGAATCCAGGCTCTATTGCAAAGAATAAAAAAATCTTCCATCAATTCCTTGGAGTGTATCACTTCAGACAAGCTGTATACAGTGCCGGCAAAAAGAAAGCCCACACTTGACATTTTTGCAAAAACAGTAAATTTAAGCAACTGTTTAAACAACTTATACCTCATTTGATTCGCCTTTTATTCCTCTAAAATTTTACCTGTTAATATTTGACTTTTAATTGAAATATTCTAATGTTCTCGTCAATTTAAAAAAATAACTTCAAATTGAGGAGGCAAAAAGAAAGTCCACAGACAAAATTCGCTTAAAATCAGCTTAAATTATCGCCCCATAATCAGTTTAAAACATCCACCAACAGGCAACAAAGCATCTCTAATCGTAATTGTTGTTGTTCCAGGTTATACAACGTAACATTTAGTCCATATGCCATGACTTTCTCTTAACGATTGTCAGGAGCTCATAAATCTCCCCCTTTCTGGTTTATCCAATCGAGAAATCGGACGCAGATTGAAATGTGATAAGAAAACGGTACAAAAGACTGTGCAAAAGCACCAAAACACCTGCAGTATTCGTGATGCCCCTAAATCTGGTTATAATAGAGTTACTTCTAACAGGGAAGACAGTGCTATCAAGATCTGCAGTCCAAGAAACAGATTTGAAACAACTCCCCAAATCCAAAAACAGTGCAATCTTGTTAAAAATTGCTCTCTTTCTACTGTCAAGAACAGATTAAAGGAATTTAATTTGCGAGGATATGTTGCAAGATGCAAGCCAATGATTTCTGTAAAGAACAGAACACGCTCACTGGGCTCTGTCAGAAGCAGTGAAGGTCATGACTCTTCATATTGGTCAAAAGTGCTTTTTAGCGACGAAAGCAAGTTTAATAGGCTAGGCAGTGATGGTAGGCAGTACGTCTGTCAGAGGAAAGACGAAGAATTTAATCCTAGGTGCTCAGTTTCGACGCTGTAAGGTGGTGGAGGTTCAGTTTTGGTGTGAGGCATTATTAGTACCAATGGTCCAGGACCTATAGTTCGCTTGCAAGGTCAAATATATTCGACCAAATATATTAATGATTGAGCATTTTCTACCCTACTTTGGTCAGAATTTGGATGATAATCCCATCTTCATGCAGGATAATGCTCTCATTCATACAGCTGGCAATGTTAAGAGGTTCCTGGAAGAGCATGATATTCCGTGTTTACATTGGCTTGCACAATCTCCAGACCTCAATCCTATCGAAAACGTATGGCATTACATCAAGCAACAGCTACGCAGTGATAAAATTTCAAATTTGGAAGAACTTCGGACAAAAATTAAAGAAAAGTGGGATGCTCTTTCCCCGGATTATTGCAGAATAAGAAATTCCCAAAAGATTGCAGGCTGTCAAATTGCAGAAGAGCTATTCTACTAAATATTAACTAGTTCATTGTTTTCCTGTTGTATTTGTGTTGCATTAATGTCCTCAAGTTACATTTAAATAACAATTTTCCTTTGTACGGACTTTCTTTTTGCCTGCTCAATTTGAAGTTATTTTTTTAAATTGACGTTAACACTAGAATATTTAAATTAAAAGTCAAATATGAACAGGTAAATTTATAGAAGTATATTCTTCTATAAATTTACCTGTTCATATTTGACATATAGGCCAATCAAATGAGGTATAGTTTGTTTAAACAGTTACATTAAATTTAGCCTAAATTTGCAGTTTTTGAAAAAATTACAAGTGCAGACTTTTTTTTTGCTGCCTGTGTATATTTCAACCAAAAATTGGCGCCGAAATTCAAGAATATTTGTGAGAGATTTTTATTCTTTTGACTGACACACCCATGAAAGAAGATATTGGTTTTCAATTTTTTAATTTTTTGTGCTGAGAATTATAGTCTGAATAATCTAAATAAGACAAATTAGTTTTCAATTTTTTAATTTTGACAGTAATCCTCTTGTCAATGCAATAAAAATGATTTTATCTTGGTCGCAGCAATATCAATTTCTGAATAAACCACCAAAATATTTTCCATAAACCACCAAAATATTTTCTATAAACCACCAAAATATTTTCTATAAACCACCAAAATATTTTCCATAAACCACCAAAATATTTTCCATAAACCACCAAAATATTTTCTATAAACCACCAAAATATTTTCCATAAACCACCAAAATATTTTCCATAAACCACCAAAATATTTTCCATAAACAACCAAAATATTTTCTATAAACCACCAAAATATTTTCCATAAACCACCAAAATATTTTCAATAAACCACCAAAATATTTTCCATAAACCACCAAAATATTTTCTATAAACCACCAAAATATTTTCCATAAACCACCAAAATATTTTCCATAAACCACCAAAATATTTTCCATAAACCACCAAAATATTTTCCATAAGCCACCAAAATATTTTCCATAAACCACCAAAATATTTTCCATAAACCACCAAAATATTTTCTATAAACCACCAAAATATTTTCCATAAACCACCAAAATATTTTCCATAAACCACCAAAATATTTTCTATAAACCACCAAAATATTTTCCATAAAGCTAAGCAATCATGGAGTTGTTCCAATTAGCCTAAACATTTGTTCTGTCCATTTCAAGACACTTTTTTTCCCATACATAATCTATGTATATGGACTTGGTTCTGCTCCACAAAACCACTTTTTCCTCTAAACCAGGACATTATCTCCTCCAGAGCCACATTGAGATTTATCCCAAACCAATTTTATTTTGTTTGCTCTCTTTTGTTTTATTGTGCATATTTCGTTTACATCCCCAGCTAATAAACCATATATTTTTATATAACCCATTATGTCACTGTAGTTCCTTCAAAATAATGTGTTTATTGACATCTTCAATGAAACTTAAAGTAGAGTTCTTGAATGAATAATCATTTTATTGATCTTTCTTTTATCCCCATTTGATCATAGTTGGCCCATAGCATAAATATATATATAAAATATGTTTATTTATATAACACATTATTGGCAAGAACACATTTTTATATAAAAAAGTTTACAATTTTTTTTAAAAAGTTTTTTCAGAGAGAGAGAGAGAGCGGAATAGCTAAAGTACTACTGAAGGGGGGGGGAGAGAAATTAAAAAACTTGATTACAGGTTCTTACAACACTTGTGATAACTATACATGTTATCCATTATGGGCGTGTGCATTTGTGTATGTCCACGAAAGGTTTTTTGGGTGAGGGTTCTCGCATCGGTTAGATTCTGGGAGAAGTTTTCTTATACATCCTAGATCATAATATCTCACATTTGCCAACGGACATTTTCTCTATCTTTTTTTTGATCGAGTTTTAAAAAAAATCGCTTATTTCAGTGTTTGTTTGTCTTTTTGGTATAAATAAAGCGAAACTAATTGAATGCAAACACGAAATGCTTGGCCTTCGAACCAGGTAGTATCTGTTCTGTTATTGATCCTTGGTCAATGTAGGGGAAACCCTTCATACTGAGACAATTACTATTTATTTGGGTACTGCCAGAGTGTCCAATTTCTTGAGGGAGCTGGTTTCTCCCCACATTATAAACGACTTTGTGCTTAATTTGCTTTCATGGAGAAGCAAATAAATACCACAACAGAAAGCGAAAAGCTTAACAGGCCCTAGGCCAGGTTTAAAAGCAACTTTCATTTCTGTGCTGACTCCAATGATTCTTAAGTTCATTACCAACTCATTGAATTGGCCTAATGGTTAGTGAAGAAGACTAATTACCCTAAGTTATTAAGTTTGATCCCACCTTTCTATCTTTAAAATTTTTTTTTATTTTGTCCTTGTGCCAATATCCTCTTTTTTTTCACATTCTTTTCTTCCTTGGTGGTACGGGTTCGAGCCTACCTAGCTACTACTACATTTTTTTTTCCCCTCAACACACACCTTTAAACACCTGGGCAACGCCAGGAACTCCCGCGAGTTTATATATATGTAACATTTATTTTATCAAAGACATAATTATTTAAGCTCAATGTTCAATGGTTGAGTACAAATGACATAGCATGAATTGATCAAATGTGCACAGTGTACATTATTCTTTGTGCATGTCCAAGAGTTTGGTGTGACATAGCATACATTGATCTAATATGCACAGTGTACAATTATTCTTTTTTACTGTCCAATAGTTTGGTGTGACATAGCATAAATTGATCTAATATGCACAGTGTACATTATTCTTTTTTCATGTCCAATAGTTTGGTGTGACATAGCATAAATTGATCAAATATGCACAATGTACAATTATTCTTTTTGCATGTTCAATAGTTTGGTGTTACATAGCATAAATTGATCTAATATGCACAATGTACAATTATTCTTTTTGCATGTCCAATAGTTTGGTGTGACATAGCATAAATTGATCTTATATGCACAGTGTACAATTATTCTTTTTGCATGTCCAATAGTTTGGTGTGACATAGCATAAATTGACCTAATATGCAAAGTGCACAATTATTCTTTTTGCATGTCCAATAGTTTCGTGTGACATAGCATAAATTGATCTAATATGCACAGTGTACAATTATTCTTTTTGCATGTCCAATAGTTTGGTGTGACATAGCATAAATTGATCTAATATGCGCAATGTATAATTATTCTTTTTGCATGTCCAATAGTTTGGTGTGACATAGCATAAATTGATCTAATATGCACAGTGTACAATTATTCTTTTTGCATGTCCAATAGTTTGGTGTGACATAGCATAAATTGATCAAATATGCACAATGTACAATTATTCTTTTTGCATGTTCAATAGTTTGGTGTTACATAGCATAAATTGATCTAATATGCACAATGTACAATTATTCTTTTTGCATGTCCAATAGTTTGGTGTGACATAGCATAAATTGATCTTATATGCACAGTGTACAATTATTCTTTTTGCATGTCCAATAGTTTGGTGTGACATAGCATAAATTGACCTAATATGCAAAGTGCACAATTATTCTTTTTGCATGTCCAATAGTTTCGTGTGACATAGCATAAATTGATCTAATATGCACAGTGTACAATTATTCTTTTTGCATGTCCAATAGTTTGGTGTGACATAGCATAAATTGATCTAATATGCGCATTGTATAATTATTCTTTTTGCATGTCCAATAGTTTGGTGTGACATAGCATAAATTGATCTAATATGCACAGTGTACAATTATTCTTTTTGCATGTCCAATAGTTTGGTGTGACATAGCATAAATTGACTTAATATGCACAGTGTACAATTATTCTTTTTGCATGTCCAATAGTTTGGTGTGACATAGCATAAATAGACCTAATATGCACAGTGTACAATTATTCTTTTTGCAGGTCCAATAGTTTGGTGTGACATAGCATAAATTGATCTAATATGCACAATTTACAATTATTCTTTTTGCATGTCCAATAGTTTGGTGTGACATAGCATAAATTGATCTAATATGCACAGTGTACAATTATTCTTTTTGCAAGTCCAATAGTTTGGTGTGACATAGCATACATTGATCTAATATGCACAGTGTACAATTATTCTTTTTGCATGTCCAATAGTTTGGTGTGACATAGCATAAATTGATCTAATATGCACAGTGTACATTATTCTATTTGCATGTCCAATAGTTTGGTGTGACATAGCATAAATTGACCTAATATGCACAGTGTACAATTATTCTTTTTGCATGTCCAATAGTTTGGTGTGACATAGCATACATTGATCAAATATGCACAGTGTACAATTATTCTTTTTGCATGTCCAATAGTTTGGTGTGACATAGCATAAATTGATCTAATATGCTCATTGTACAATTATTCTTTTTGCATGTCCAATAGTTTGGTGTGACATAGCATAAATTGATCTAATATGCACAGTGTACAATTATTCTTTTTGCATGTCCAATAGTTTGGTGTGACATAGCATAAATTGATCTAATATGCACAATGTACAATTATTCTTTTTGCATGTCCAATAGTTTGGTGTGACATAGCATGAATTGATCTAATATGCACAGTGTACAATTATTCTTTTTGCATGTCCAATAGTTTGGTGTGACATAGCATAAATTGACCTAATATGCAAAGTGTACAATTATTCTTTTTGCATGTCCAATAGTTTGGTGTGACATAGCATAAATTGATCTAATATGCACAGTGTACATTATTCTTTTTGCATGTCCAATAGTTTGGTGTGACATAGCATAAATTGATCTAATATGCACAGTGTACAATTATTCTTTTTGCATGTCCAATAGTTTGGTGTGACATAGCATAAATTGACCTAATATGCACAGTGTACAATTATTCTTTTTGCATGTCCAATAGTTTGGTGTGACATAGCATAAATTGATCTAATATGTACAGTGTACAATTATTCTTTTTGCATGTCCAATAGTTTGGTGTGACATAGCATAAATTGATCTAATATGCACAATGTACAATTATTCTTTTTGCATGTCCAATAGTTTGGTGTGATATAGCATAAATTGATCTAATATGCACAGTGTACAATTATTCTTTTTGCATGTCCAATAGTTTGGTGTGACATAGCATACATTGATCTAATATGCACAGTGTACAATTATTCTTTTTGCATGTCCAATAGTTTGGTGTGACATAGCATAAATTGATCTAATATGCACAGTGTACATTATTCTTTTTGCATGTCCAATAGTTTGGTGTGACATAGCATGAATTGACCTAATATGCACAGTGTACAATTATTCTTTTTGCATGTCCAATAGTTTGGTGTGACATAGCATAAATTGACCTAATATGCACAGTGTACAATTATTCTTTTTGCATGTCCAATAGTTTGTTGTGACATAGCATAAATTGATCTAATATGCACAGTGTACAATTATTCTTTTTGCATGTCCAATAGTTTGGTGTGACATAGCATAAATTGATCTAATATGCACAGTGTACAATTATTCTTTTTGCATGTCCAATAGTTTGGTGTGACATAGCATAAATTGATCAAATGTGCACAATGTACAATTATTCTTTTTGCATGTCCAATAGTTTGGTGTGACAGAGCATTAATTAATCAAATGTGCACAGTGTACAATTATTCTGTTTGCATGTCCAATACTTTGGTGTGACATAGCATAAATTGATCAAATGTGCACAATGTACAATTATTCTTTTTGCATGTCCAATAGTTTGGTGTGACATAGCATAAATTGATCTAATATGCACAGTGTACAATTATTCTTTTTTTCATGTCCAATAGTTTGGTGTGACATAGCATGAATTGACCTAATATGCACAGTGTACAATTATTCTTTTTGCATGTCCAATAGTTTGGTGTGACATAGCATAAATTGACCTAATATGCACAGTGTACAATTATTCTTTTTGCATGTCCAATAGTTTGTTGTGACATAGCATAAATTGATCTAATATGCACAGTGTACAATTATTCTTTTTGCATGTCCAATAGTTTGGTGTGACATAGCATAAATTGATCTAATATGCACAGTGTACAATTATTCTTTTTGCATGTCCAATAGTTTGGTGTGACATAGCATAAATTGATCTAATATGCACAGTGTACAATTATTCTTTTTGCATGTCCAATAGTTTAGTGTGACATAGCATAAATTGATCTAATATGCACAGTGTACAATTATTCTTTTTTCATGTCCAATAGTTTGGTGTGACATAGCATAAATTGATCAAATGTGCACAGTGTACAATTATTCTTTTTGCATGTCCAATAGTTTGGTGTGACATAGCATAAATTGATCTAATATGCACAGTGTACAATTATTCTTTTTGTATGTCCAATAGTTTGGTGTGACATAGCATAAATTGATCAAATGTGCACAATGTACAATTATTCTTTTTGCATGTCCAATAGTTTGGTGTGACAGAGCATTAATTAATCAAATGTGCACAGTGTACAATTATTCTGTTTGCATGTCCAATACTTTGGTGTGACATAGCATAAATTGATCAAATGTGCACAATGTACAATTATTCTTTTTGCATGTCCAATAGTTTGGTGTGACATAGCATAAATTGATCTAATATGCACAGTGTACAATTATTCTTTATTTCATGTCCAATAGTTTGGTGTGACATAGCATAAATTGATCTAATATGCACAGTGTACAATTATTCTTTTTGTATGTCCAATAGTTTGGTGTGACATAGCATAAATTGATCAAATGTGCACAATGTACAATTATTCTTTTTGCATGTCCAATAGTTTGGTGTGACATAGCATAAATTGATCAAATGTGCACAGTGTACAATTATTCTGTTTGCATGTCCAATACTATTGTGTGACATAGCATACATTGATCAAATGTGCACAATGTACAATTATTCTTTTTGCATGTCCAATAGTTTGGTGTGACATAGCATAAATTGATCTAATATGCACAGTGTACAATTATTCTTTTTGCATGTCCAATAGTTTGGTGTGACATAGCATAAATTGATCTAATATGCACAGTGTACAATTATTCTTTTTGCATGTCCAATAGTTTGGTGTGACATAGCATAAATTGATCTTATATGCACAATGTACAATTATTCTTTTTGCATGTCCAATAGTTTGGTGTGACATAGCACAAACTGATCAAATATGCACAGTGTACAATTATTCTTTTTGCATGTCCAATAGTTTGGTGTGACATAGCATAAATTGATCAAATGTGCACAGTGTACAATTATTCTTTTTGCATGTCCAATAGTTTGGTGTGACATAACATAAATTGATCTAATAGGCACAGTGTACAATTATTCTTTTTGCATGTCCAATAGTTTGGTGTGACATAGCATAAATTGATCTAATATGCCCAGTGTACAATTATTCTTTTTGCATGTCCAATAGTTTGGTGTGACATAGCATAAATTGATCAAATGTGCACAGTGTACAATTATTCTTTTTGCATGTCCAATAGTTTGGTGTGACAAAGCATAAATTGATCTAATATGCACAGTGTACAATTATTCTTTTTGCATGTCCAATAGTTTGGTGTGACATAGCATAAATTGCTCTAATATGCACAATGTACAATTACTCTTTTTGCATGTCCAATAGTTTGGTGTGACATAGCATAAATTGCTCTAATATGCACAATGTACAATTACTCTTTTTGCATGTCCAATAGTTTGGTGTGACATAGCATAAATTGATCAAATATGCACAATGTACAATTATTCTTTTTGCATGTCCAATAGTTTGGTGTGAGAAAGCATAAATTGATCAAATATGCACAATGTACAATTATTCTTTTTGCATGTCCAATAGTTTGGTGTGACAAAGCATAAATTGATCAAATATGCACAGTGTACAATTATTCTTTTTGCATGTCCAATAGTTTGGTGTGACATAGCATAAATTGATCTAATATGCACAATGTACAATTATTCTTTGTGCATGTCCAATAGTTTCGTGTGACATAGCATAAATTGATCCAATATGCACAGTGTACAATTATTCTTTTTGCATGTCCAATAGTTTGGTGTGACATAGCATAAATTGATCTAATATGCACAATGTACAATTATTCTTTTTGCATGTCCAATAGTTTGGTGTGACATAGCATAAATTGATCTAATATGCACAGTGTACAATTATTCTTTATGCATGTCCAATAGTTTGGTGTGACATAGCATAAATTGATCTAATATGCACAGTGTACAATTATTCTTTTTGCATGTCCAATAGTTTGGTGTGACATAGCATAAATTGTCCTAATATGCACAGTGTACAATTATTCTTTTTGCATGTCCAATAGTTTCGTGTGACATAGCATAAATTGATCTAATATGTACAGTGTACAATTATTCTTTTTGCATGTCCAATAGTTTGGTGTGACATAGCATAAATTGATCTAATATGCACAGTGTACAATTATTCTTTTTGCATGTCCAATAGTTTGGTGTGACATAGCATAAATTGATCTAATATGCACAGTGTACAATTATTCTTTTTGCATGTCCAATAGTTTGGTGTGACATAGCATGAATTGACCTAATATGCACAGTGTACAATTATTCTTTTTGCATGTCCAATAGTTTGGTGTGACATAGCATAAATTGACCTAATATGCACAGTGTACAATTATTCTTTTTGCATGTCCAATAGTTTGTTGTGACATAGCATAAATTGATCTAATATGCACAGTGTACAATTATTCTTTTTGCATGTCCAATAGTTTGGTGTGACATAGCATAAATTGATCTAATATGCACAGTGTACAATTATTCTTTTTGCATGTCCAATAGTTTGGTGTGACATAGCATAAATTGATCTAATATGCACAGTGTACAATTATTCTTTTTGCATGTCCAATAGTTTGGTGTGACATAGCATAAATTGATCTAATATGCACAGTGTACAATTATTCTTTTTTCATGTCCAATAGTTTGGTGTGACATAGCATAAATTGATCAAATGTGCACAGTGTACAATTATTCTTTTTGCATGTCCAATAGTTTGGTGTGACATAGCATAAATTGATCTAATATGCACAGTGTACAATTATTCTTTTTGTATGTCCAATAGTTTGGTGTGACATAGCATAAATTGATCAAATGTGCACAATGTACAATTATTCTTTTTGCATGTCCAATAGTTTGGTGTGACAGAGCATTAATTAATCAAATGTGCACAGTGTACAATTATTCTTTTTGTATGTCCAATAGTTTGGTGTGACATAGCATAAATTGATCAAATGTGCACAATGTACAATTATTCTTTTTGCATGTCCAATAGTTTGGTGTGACATAGCATAAATTGATCAAATGTGCACAGTGTACAATTATTCTGTTTGCATGTCCAATACTTTGGTGTGACATAGCATAAATTGATCAAATGTGCACAATGTACAATTATTCTTTTTGCATGTCCAATAGTTTGGTGTGACATAGCATAAATTGATCTAATATGCACAGTGTACAATTATTCTTTTTGCATGTCCAATAGTTTGGTGTGACATAGCATAAATTGATCTAATATGCACAGTGTACAATTATTCTTTTTGCATGTCCAATAGTTTGGTGTGACATAGCATAAATTGATCTTATATGCACAATGTACAATTATTCTTTTTGCATGTCCAATAGTTTGGTGTGACATAGCACAAACTCATCAAATATGCACAGTGTACAATTATTCTTTTTGCATGTCCAATAGTTTGGTGTGACATAGCATAAATTGATCAAATGTGCACAGTGTACAATTATTCTTTTTGCATGTCCAATAGTTTGGTGTGACATAACATAAATTGATCTAATATGCACAGTGTACAATTATTCTTTTTGCATGTCCAATAGTTTGGTGTGACATAGCATAAATTGATCTAATATGCCCAGTGTACAATTATTCTTTTTGCATGTCCAATAGTTTGGTGTGACATAGCATAAATTGATCAAATGTGCACAGTGTACAATTATTCTTTTTGCATGTCCAATAGTTTGGTGTGACAAAGCATAAATTGATCTAATATGCACAGTGTACAATTATTCTTTTTGCATGTCCAATAGTTTGGTGTGACATAGCATAAATTGCTCTAATATGCACAATGTACAATTACTCTTTTTGCATGTCCAATAGTTTGGTGTGACATAGCATAAATTGCTCTAATATGCACAATGTACAATTACTCTTTTTGCATGTCCAATAGTTTGGTGTGACATAGCATAAATTGATCAAATATGCACAATGTACAATTATTCTTTTTGCATGTCCAATAGTTTGGTGTGAGAAAGCATAAATTGATCAAATATGCACAATGTACAATTATTCTTTTTGCATGTCCAATAGTTTGGTGTGACAAAGCATAAATTGATCAAATATGCACAGTGTACAATTATTCTTTTTGCATGTCCAATAGTTTGGTGTGACATAGCATAAATTGATCTAATATGCACAATGTACAATTATTCTTTGTGCATGTCCAATAGTTTCGTGTGACATAGCATAAATTGATCCAATATGCACAGTGTACAATTATTCTTTTTGCATGTCCAATAGTTTGGTGTGACATAGCATAAATTGATCTAATATGCACAATGTACAATTATTCTTTTTGCATGTCCAATAGTTTGGTGTGACATAGCATAAATTGATCTAATATGCACAGTGTACAATTATTCTTTATGCATGTCCAATAGTTTGGTGTGACATAGCATAAATTGATCTAATATGCACAGTGTACAATTATTCTTTTTGCATGTCCAATAGGTTGGTGTGACATAGCATAAATTGATCTAATATGAACAATGTACAATTATTCTTTTTGCATGTCCAATAGTTTGGTGTGACATAGCATAAACTGATCAAATATGCACAGTGTACAATTATTCTTTTTGCATGTCCAATAGTTTGGTGTGACATAGCATAAATTGATCAAATGTGAACAGTGTACAATTATTCTTTTTGCATGTCGAATAGTTTGGTGTGACATTACATAAATTGATCTAATATGCACAGTGTACAATTATTCTTTTTGCATGTCCAATAGTTTGGTGTGACATAGCATAAATTGATCAAATGTGCACAGTGTACAATTATTCTTTTTGCATGTCCAATAGTTTTGTGTGACATAACATAAATTAATCTAATATGCACAGTGTACAATTATTCTTTTTGCATGTCCAATAGTTTGGTGTGACATAGCATAAATTGATCAAATATGCACAATGTACAATTATTCTTTTTGCATGTCCAATAGTTTGGTGTGACATAGCATAAATTGATCTAATATGCACAATGTACAATTATTCTTTTTGCATGTCCAATAGTTTGGTGTGACATAGCATAAATTGATCAAATATGCACAGTGTACATTATTCTTTTTGCATGTCCAATAGTTTGGTGTGACATAGCATAAATTGATCAAATATGCACAATGTACAATTATTCTTTTTGCATGTCCAATAGTTTGGTGTGACAAAGCATAAATTGATCAAATATGCACAATGTACAATTATTCTTTTTGCATGTCCAATAGTTTGGTGTGACAAAGCATAAATTGATCAAATATGCACAGTGTACAATTATTCTTTTTGCATGTCCAATAGTTTGGTGTGACAAAGCATAAATTGATCAAATGTGCACAGTGTACAATTATTCTTTTTGCATGTCCAATAGTTTGGTGTGACATAACATAAATTGATCTAATATGCACAGTGTACAATTATTCTTTTTGCATGTCCAATAGTTTGGTGTGACATAGCATACATTGATCTAATATGCACAGTGTACAATTATTCTTTTTGCATGTCCAATAGTTTGGTGTGACATAGCATAAATTGATCTAATATGCACAATGTACAATTATTCTTTTTGCATGTCCAATAGTTTGGTGTGACATAGCATAAATTGATCCAATGTCCACAATGTACAATTATTCTTTTTGCATGTCCAATAGTTTGTTGTGACATAGCATAAATTGATCTAATATGCACAGTGTAAAATCATTCTTTTTGCATGTCCAATAGTTTGGTGTGACATAGCATAAATTGATCTAATATGCACAGTGTACAATTATTCTTTTTGCATGTCCAATAGTTTGGTGTGACAGAGCATAAATTGATCAAATGTGCACAGTGTACAATTATTTTTTTTGAGTGTCCAATAGTTTGGTGTGACATAGCATAAATTGATCTAATATGCAAAATGTACAATAATTCTTTTTGCATGTCCAATAGTTTGGGGGACATAACATAAATTGATCTAATATGCACAGTGTACAATTATTCTTTTTGCATGTCCAATAGTTTGGTGTGACATAGCATAAATTGATCTAATATGCACAGTGTACAATTATTCTTTTTGCATGTCCAATAGTTTGGTGTGACATAGCATAAATTGATCTAATATGCACAGTGTACAATTATTCTTTTTGCATGTCCAATAGTTTGGTGTGACATAGCATAAATTGATCAAATATGCACAGTGTACAATTATTCTTTTTGCATGTCCAATAGTTTGGTGTGACATAGCATAAATTGATCTAATATGCACAGTGTACAATTATTCTTTTTGCATGTCCAATAGTTTGGTGTGACATAGCATAAATTGATCTAATATGCACAGTGTACAATTATTCTTTTTGCATGTCCAATAGTTTGGTGTGACATAGCATAAATTGATCTTATAATCACAGTGTACAATTATTCTTTTTGCATGTCCAATAGTTTGGTGTGACATAGCATAAATTGATCTAATATGCACAGTGTACAATTATTCTTTTTGCATGTCCAATAGTTTGGTGTGACATAGCATAAATTGATCAAATATGCACAGTGTACAATTATTCTTTTTGCATGTCCAATAGTTTGGTGTGACAGAGCATAAATTGATCAAATGTGCACAGTGTACAATTATTTTTTTTGCATGTCCAATAGTTTGGTGTGACATAGCATAAATTGATCTAATATGCAAAATGTACATTAATTCTTTTTGCATGTCCAATAGTTTGGGGGACATAACATACATTGATCAAATGTGCACAGTGTACAATTATTCTTTTTGCATGTCCAATAGTTTGGTGTGACATAGCATAAATTGATCTAATATGCAAAATGTACAATAATTCTTTTTGCATGTCCAATAGTTTGGGGGACATAACATAAATTGATCTAATATGCAAAATGTACAATAATTCATTTTGCATGTCCAATAGTTTGGGGGACATAACATAAATTGACCTAATATGCACAATGTACAATTATTCTTTTTGCATGTCCAATAGTTTGGGGGACATAACATAAATTGATCTAATATGCACAATGTACAATTATTCTTTTTGCATGTCCAATAGTTTGGGGGACATAGCATAAATTGATCTAATATGCACAGTGTACAATTATTCTTTTTGCATGTCCAATAGTTTGGTGTGACATAGCATAAATTGATCAAATATGCACAGTGTACAATTATTCTTTTTGCATGTCCAATAGTTTGGTGTGACATAGCATAAATTGATCTAATATGCACAGTGTACAATTATTCTTTTTGCATGTCCAATAGTTTGGTGTGACATAGCATAAATTGATCTAATATGCACAGTGTACAATTATTCTTTTTGCATGTCCAATAGTTTGGTGTGACATAGCATAAATTGATCTAATAATCACAGTGTACAATTATTCTTTTTGCATGTCCAATAGTTTGGTGTGACATAGCATAAATTGATCTAATATGCACAGTGTACAATTATTCTTTTTGCATGTCCAATAGTTTGGTGTGACATAGCATAAATTGATCAAATATGCACAATGTACAATTATTCTTTTTGCATGTCCAATAGTTTGGTGTGACATAGCATAAATTGATCAAATATGCACAGTGTACATTATTCTTTTTGCATGTCCAATAGTTTGGTGTGACATAGCATAAATTGATCAAATATGCACAGTGTACAATTATTCTTTTTGCATGTCCAATAGTTTGGTGTGACATAGCATAAATTGATCTAATATGCACAGTGTACAATTATTCTTTTTGCATGTCCAATAGTTTGGTGTGACATAGCATAAATTGATCAAATGTGCACAGTGTACAATTATACTTTTTGCATGTCCAATAGTTTGGTGTGACATAACATAAATTGATCTAATATGATGAGTGTACAATTATTCTTTTTGCATGTCCAATAGGTTGGTGTGACATAGCATAAATTGATCAAATGTGCACAATGTACAATTATTCTTTTTGCATGTCCAATAGTTTGGTGTGACATAACATAAATTGATCTAATATGCACAATGTACAATTATACTTTTTGCATGTCCAATAGTTTGGTGTGACATAGCATAAATTGATCAAATGTGCACAGTGTACAATTATTCTTTTTGCATGTCCAATAGTTTGGTGTGACATAACATAAATTGATCTAATATGCACAGTGTACAATTATTCTTTTTGCATGTCCAATAGTTTGGTGTGACATAGCATAAATTGATCTAATATGCACAATGTACAATTATTCTTTTTGCATGTCCAATAGTTTGGTGTGACATAGCATAAATTGATCAAATGTGCACAGTGTACAATTATTCTTTTTGCATGTCCAATAGTTTGGTGTGACATAGCATGAATTGATCTAATATGCACAGTGTACAATTATTCTTTTTGCATGTCCAATAGTTTGGTGTGACATAGCATAACTTGATCAAATGTGCACAGTGTACAATTAGTCCTTTTTCATGTCCAATAGTTTGGTGTGACATGGCATAAATTGATCTAATATGCACAGTGTACAATTATTCTTTTTGCATGTCCAATAGTTTGGTGTGACATGGCATAAATTGATCAAATATGCACAGTGTACAATTATTCTTTTTGCATGTCCAATAGTTTGGTGTGACATAGCATAAATTGATCAAATGTGCACAGTGTACAATTATTCTTTTTGCATGTCCAATAGTTTAGTGTTACATAGCATAAATTGATTAAATATGCACAGTGTACAATTATTCTTTTTGCATGTCCAATAGTTTGGTGTGACATAGCATAAATTGATTAAATATGCACAGTGTACAATTATTCTTTTTGCATGTCAAATAGTTTGGTGTGACATAGCATAAATTGATCTTATATGCACAGTGTACAATTATTCTTTTTGCATGTCCAATAGTTTGGTGTGACATAGCATAAATTGATTAAATATGCACAGTGTACACTTATTCTTTTTGCATGTCCAATAGTTTGGTGTGACATAGCATAAATTGATCAAATGTGCACAATGTACAATTATTCTTTTTGCATGTCCAATAGTTTGGTTTGACATAGCATAAATTGATCTAATATGCACAGTGTACAATTATTCTTTTTGCATGTCCAATAGTTTGGTGTGACATAGCATAAATTGATTAAATGTGCACAGTGTACAATTATTCTTTTTGCATGTCCAATAGTTTGGTGTGACATAGCATAAATTGATCAAATGTGCACAATGTACAATTATTCTTTTTACATGTCCAATAGTTTGGTGTGACAAAGCATAAATTGATCAAATATGCACAATGTACAATTATTCTTTTTGCATGTCCAATAGTGTGGTGTGACATAGCATAAATTGATCAAATGTGCACAATGTACAATTATTCTGTTTGCTTGTCCAATAGTTTGGTTTGACATAGCATAAATTGATTAAATGTGCACAATGTACAATTATTCTTTTTGCATGTCCAATAGTTTGGTGTGACATAGCATAAATTGATCAAATGTGCACAATGTACAATTATTCTTTTTGCATGTCCAATTGTTTTGTGTGACATAGCATAAATTGATCTAATATGCACAATGTACAATTATTCTTTTTGCATGTCCAATAGTTTGGTGTGACATAGCATAAATTGATTAAATGTGCACAATGTACAATTATTCTTTTTGCATGTCCAATAGTTTGGTGTGACATAGCATAAATTGATCAAATGTGCACAATGTACAATTATTCTTTTTGCATGTCCAATAGTTTGGTGTGGCATAGCATAAATTGATCAAATGTGCACAATGTACAATTGTTCTTTTATCATATCCAATAGTTTGGTGTGACATAGCATAAATTGATCTAATATGCACAGCGTACAATTATTCTTTTTGCATGTCCAATAGTTTGGTGTGACATAGCATAAATTGATCTAATATGCACAGTGTACAATTATTCTTTTTGCATGTCCAATAGTTTCGTGTGACATAGCATAAATTGATCTAATGTGCACAGTGTACAATTATTCTTTTTGCATGTCCAATAGTTTGGTGTGACATAGAATAAATTTATCAAATGTGCACAGTGTACAATTATTTTTTTTGCATGTCCAATAGTTTAGTGTGACATAGAATAAATTTATCAAATGTGCACAATGTACAATTATTCTTTTAGCATGTCCAATAGTTTGGTGTGACATTAAATTGATCAAATGTGCACAGTGTACAATTATTCTTTTTGCATGTCCAATAGTTTGGTGTGACATAGCATAAATTGATCTAATATGCACAATGTACAATTGTTCTTTTATCATATCCAATAGTTTGGTGTGACATAGCATAAATTGATCTAATATGCACAGTGTACAATTATTCTTTTTGCATGTCCAATAGTTTGGTGTGACATAGCATAAATTGATCTAATATGCACAGTGTACAATTATTCTTTTTGCATGTCCAATAGTTTGGTGTGACATAGCATAAATTGATCTAATGTGCACAGTGTACAATTATTCTTTTTGCATGTCCAATAGTTAGGTGTGACATAGAATAAATTTATCAAATGTGCACAGTGTACAATTATTCTTTTTGCGTGTCCAATAGTTTGGTGTAACATAGAATAAATTTATCAAATGTGCACAATGTACAATTATTCTTTTAGCATGTCCAATAGTTTGGTGTGACATAGCATAAATTTATCAAATGTGCACAGTGTACAATTATTCTTTTTGCATGTCCAATAGTTTGGTGTGACATAGCATAAATTGATCAAATGTGCACAGCGTACAATTATTCTTTTTGCATGCCCAATAGTTTGGTGTGACATAGCATAAATTGATCAAATGTGCACAGCGTACAATTATTCTTTTTGCATGTCCAATAGTTTGGTGTGACATAGCATAAATTGATTAAATGTGCACAATGTACAATTATTCTTTTTGCATGTCCAATAGTTTGGTGTGACATAGCATAAATTGATCAAATGTGCACAGTGTACAATTATTCTTTTTGCATGTCCAATAGTTTGGTGTGACATAGCATAAATTGATTAAATGTGCACAGTGTACAATTATTCTTTTTGCATGTCCAATAGTTTGGTGTGACATAGCATAAATTGATCAAATGTGCACAGTGTACAATTATTCTTTTTGCATGTCCAATAGTTTGGTGTGACATAGCATAAATTGATCAAATGTGCACAATGTACAATTATTCTTTTTGCATGTCCAATAGTTTGGTGTGACATAGCATAAATTGATTAAATGTGCACAATGTACAATTATTCTTTTTGCATGTCCAATAGTTTGGTGTGACATAGCATAAATTGATCAAATGTTCACAGTGTACAATTATTCTTTTTGCATGTCCAATAGTTTGGTGTGACATAGCATAAATTTATCAAATGTGCACAGTGTACAATTATTTGTTTTGCATGTTTGGTGTGACATAGCATAAATTGATCAAATATGCACAGTGTACAATTATTCTTTTTGCATGTCCAATAGTTTGGTGTGACATAGCATAAATTTATCAAATGCACATAGATGAAAACTACAATATAGTACTAATGAGCTATGACAAAAATTGTGTAATTTTCTTGAAATGAAATTACATTGTTTATGTATTCCAAATACACTATCAAGCATTTTTAAAATCAAATAACGAATTGAATTAACAACCTGTTAATTATAACTTATACCCAGTAGACAAAACTAAAGAAATAGTTATTTAACGCTATATTATAACGCAGTTATAAATTAAAAGATGCTTAAGTATAATTATGTTTACATACGTATATATAGATTTAGTCGCACGCATATGCTGAATTTATTTTAGAAAAAATCATCACAAATCCATCACAGACTAGATTAACCTTTGTGTGTGTGTGTTAACATGTATCTTAACAATAACTAAATTGTCTTATGTGCGTATTTATGTTGTAAATTTTACCCGTATGTTCATGTGAAGTTGCATAGATGCGGGATTAGCAATTTTAGACATTTTTACATTTATTTTTTTTATTTAGATATGCAGATCCTTTGTGTATATACCACTTTGACTAGCGATAAAAGATTGATAGATTGATAGATCTTACCTTCATGTAAGGTACTAAATCAATATTTAATAATTAATTTACCTGTATAGAAATTTCTTCTAGAGATGTACAAGACTCTGAAGACACTAAATTCGCAAAACCAAAAACATCTACTTAAAATAGACTTTTTTTTATTCAATTCTGTGTTGCAGAAAACAGCGTTTTAAACTTGTTCCAAGCTGATAGAAGTCTCGTTGGTAATTCTTCCTGACTGAGGCATGTTCAGAAGTCAAATCCTGGTGAATTGTGATTTAACCTATTGCCACAAAATGGAAAAGTTCAATAAAATTTGATTTATTCTCAAACAGGGAAAATAATTCAAAGATCCCATTTAAGGGAATAACTGCAGAAGTTATGAGTTCGTTTGAATAAATTTCTGCAGATAGGATGTGTGATAAAAATCTTCCCTTAAAATGTAATTCTTGTCCACACAAACACTCATATGTTTTGCCTGATTGAAATTTGAATGAAGGTTTTTATTCAAAACAAATTTTGTGCATAATTTCACGCCTGCGCAAATGAAACTTACGGAAGTAGCTTAAACTCCCATGAGTCTTGTTATAGAATGCTCGGCAGCCCTTTCAACTAACAAATTTCAACACAGGGCAGTCCAGGTATTTTTTGTAGGTCAAAGTGTTTTCTTATTATGTTTGACTTGTAATTTTTTAATATTTTCTTCCAAGTCTAAAAAATAATTTGTTTACAAAGACTTTTAATGAAAAAAAGAAGAAAAAAAACAACATTTTAAATTAAAATGAACTGTTTCCCGTTTTTTGAGAAAAACATGCAAGAAAACTGATTCTAATTTTATTTTATACAGATTTATTATTGCATTTAAAGAATTTATACAGATTTATTATTGCATTTAAAGAATTTATACAGATTTATTATTGCATTTAAAGAATTTATACAGATTTATTATTGCATTTAAAGAATTTATACAGATTTATTATTGCATTTAAAGAATTTATACAGATTTATTATTGCATTTAAAGAATTTATACAGATTTATTATTGCATTTAAAGAATTTATACAGATTTATTATTGCATTTAAAGAATTCATTTCTTTTTTTTTTTTCAAACTTTTCAAGA
Source organism: Euprymna scolopes (assembly GCF_053919585.1). Lineage (NCBI taxonomy): Eukaryota > Metazoa > Mollusca > Cephalopoda > Sepiida > Sepiolidae > Euprymna > Euprymna scolopes. The sequence continues at coordinate 950,779 of NC_136508.1, forward strand.
GTTTAATTTTGAGATTTTGCAAAACATCAATTGATTAAAAAAAGAATAGTTATTTACTTGCCCACCCACGAGAATTAAGTTAAAAACAAGGTCGGTTTTAAATGTGGGAAAAAAATCCAGTTCTCCCCAAAGTGGTTGGTACACTGGATTGGAAAAACATAATTGCCTCAATCTTTAATGATTTCGTAGTGTATATATATATATATATATATATATATATATATATATATATATATATATATATATATATATATATATATATATATACTAATTTTTCTATTTACTTTTTACAAAAGAATTCTACTTGCGTAGATTTGTTATGACGTGAAAAAAATCTTAAACAAATTTTAAACAAAAAGATCACTTTTCCATTATTGCAGGCTTAAAAGATAATATTTTTTTTTTAATCGAGTTTATTTGTTGTGAATATCTTTTTAGGTAAATCAGGAGATCATCTGAGTCAAAGTTGCTTCGCCACAGCACCACACACAGCACAGCAGTACATTAATTTAATCATATATATTTGGTAAAATCGGAGATGTAGTTTATTATGTTGTGCGTATTAAACATAAATTTTTACTAAAAAAACTCTTACTCAAGACTTTTTCATTTTTCTAAAATCGCAGATTATATATTAGTTACAATTGGAATTGTTTAACCTTTTTCTTTTTCTTCTGCGATTCGAAAGTGTGAAGTCGGCTCCTTTGTTCTTTGCTACAGAAACATCAGGTTTACATTTTTTCTTCTTCTTCTTCTTCTTCTTCTTCTTCTTCTTCTTCTTCTTCCTTTTTAATTTTTTTTCTTCTCTATATTGAAGAAGAGAAAAAGGATCTTTTTGTTTCCAAGGCAACAACTGTTGAAAGGAAGGGATGAAAAGAGAAGGTGAGGGCAGAGTGTATGTGCCCATCCCCAGTCTGGCTGGCACGTGGCAGCCCTTTTTGCACACCAATGAAGAAGCTGAGAGAAACAAGCGAACCCGATCCTTCCCAGCCTAGTTGCTGTCTCTGCAAGGATTATTTCACTGATATTTTACGGTCTCTTAGAATCTGCTGCTCCCTTCTAACCTAGAATCTAGAATGGTTTATGGAATATTGAAAAAAAAAATTATTTAAAATTTGAAATTGCTATATCAAAAATGAGTTAAAAAAATATTTCAAAACCAACACAGAAAAAGAATAACTGACAGAAAAATTTCGTTGAATATAAATCTAGCCGTTTTATTGTGAATAGTTAGAATCAATTATCGAAATGTTATTTTTGAATATCTGGTCAGCTCAGGTGTTAACATCGCATCGCGATTGAAGAACAGGTCGGCAGACCGAAAGAGAAGAACGGATTGATGACAAGTATTTAGTATTTTGATTATTTAAATTATTATGCTCATTTTCATTGTTATATTCATAATGTTTCGGCCGATTTAACTTCCAAATTTCGCTGGAAGAATCTTGTCAAACGTGGGACTTTAATAATCAAATTTAATGTAATAATTAATGTAAAACACAGGAACCTGTACTGAATTTCATACAAAACTTTTAATGTACTTGCAATAACCCTTATCTCTGAGTGGCTTCCTGGCCTTGATAAGTGGTGATCACTGTGTAAAAAAAAAAAAAAAAAAAAAGAACTTTCGACAGCAATTGCAGCATCAAAGAATTCAAGGCTTCCCTTTTTACCTCAATCCGGTCAAACTCCACAGGAAACAAGCAACGTTAAAAGGACGAATCATAGATAAGTTCCGCAAAAGCGACTTTTTTTTTGCAAAGAAACATTCTTTCTTCCTCTTCTTTCCTATCAATACAAGTTTTCTTATAACAACTTCATTTGTGTTGTCTTCCTTCTTGTCGACTTCACATTATTTTTGTTACCGTCTATAGTTGGAAAAAGTTTAAATCATTACTACAAGCGATAATAACCAAGAATAATAAAATTAACGTTTCCACCCGATCATGTCTGACAGAATGAGAATAATGTACTCTTGTGGATTTCCACAAGAGTACATTATTCTCATTCTGTCAGACATGATCGGGTGGAAACGTTAATTTTATTATTCTTGGTTATTATCGCTTGTAGTAATGATTTAAACTTTTTCCAACTATAGACGGTAACAAAAATAATGTGAAGTCGACAAGAAGGAAGACAACACAAATGAAGTTGTTATAAGAAAACTTGTATTGATAGGAAAGAAGAGGAAGAAAGAATGTTTCTTTGCAAAAAAAAAGTCGCTTTTGCGGAACTTATCTATGATTCGTCCTTTTAACGTTGCTTGTTTCCTGTGGAGTTTGACCGGATTGAGGTAAAAAGGGAAGCCTTGAATTCTTTGATGCTGCAATTGCTGTCGAAAGTTCTTTTTTTTTTTTTTTTTTTTTTTTTTACACAGTGATCACCACTTATCAAGGCCCGGAAGCCACTCAGAGATAAGGGTTATTGCAAGTACATTACGTTAGTGTGGAGATTTGATGAAGTGTTTAATTAAGGGGGTGGTTCATTAGGAATTTGTTAACATTGGACTTGAATACATCCAAGTTGTAGTCCGGAGGGAAGCAGGCAGACGGAACAGAGTTCCACAGGCGTGCAGTTCTCAGAAAGAAGCTTTGTTCATGAAATCCGCGTTTTGATTTAGGCACAGATATAGAGTGGGGGAAATTTTTCATAGTGGGTTCAGCTAGACGGGTGTTTTTCGTGAAAGATTGGCGAGGGGGGACCAGAGATTGGAGTTCAGACGAGCACCTGCCATGAAAATAACAATAAAACAAGGATAGGCTCGCAACGTCTCTTCTGTGGGAGAGAGGTTGCAGGGTAGAGAAAAGGGCATCCCCCACTAAGCCATGAAGTCTATTTTGTACTCTGTCAAGGCATGATAGGCTGTTTTTGGCCGCTCCTGCCCAGATATGGCAACAGTATTCTATCCTTGGACGTACTTGGCTTTTATATAGATAGAGAATTGCATCAGTAGTGAGATATCTTCTGGAGCGGTAGAAGGATCCCACCATCTTTTCAGCGACCTTGGCAACAGACTTGATGTACGTGTTCCATTTCAGATCAGGAGTAAAGGTCAAGCCCAGAAGCTTGTCAAAACATCTGCGGTAGATCTTGCAGAGCGGAAACCATATTGTGTGTCACTAAGAAGGTTATTCCTGCTGAGGTGGTTAACTATTTCTCTATTTAATATGGATTCCAGCAACTTACTCATAACACACAGGAGACTTATTGGTCTGTACTGAGAGGGAGATGACTTATCACCTGAATTCTTAAATACAGGGCAAACTGATGAGGTCTTCCAGGGGGTCGGAAAGCACTTCTCCTTAAGGCAGCGCTTAAATAGTTTTGTAAGTATGGGAGCAAGTTCTGGTTGAAGCTTTTTTAACACTATAATTGGGATGCCATCAGGGCCAGTTGCTTTACTGGAATCTAGGTTTTTTATTAGCTTGGCGACCTCATGCACGGATATTTGTATGTTACCTAGCTTGTTCTGTGTTATAGGAGGAAATATGGGGAGTTGATGGCCTTCGTCGCATAGGGTAGAATTAGCTGCAAAGTTCTTTGCAAATAGTTTGGCCTTGTCTGACGCTGACGAGATGACCTCTGGTCCATTGATAATGGTTGGGATAGAACAGACACTTCTGTTCAGGATCCTATTTGTTATTTGCCAAAACTGGTGGGATCCAAGCCGCTGATCAGCTACCTTGGATTTAACAGACTGGGCATATAGCTCTCTTGCATTTTTTATTACTCTTTTACAGTGGTTGCTGGCAGACCTGAAAGCAGTTTTAGTCTCAGTGCATCTATTACGTTGGTAGCTATGGAAAAAGTGATTTCTGTGCGCGATAGCAGCAGCACACTCTGGGAAGAACCATGGCTGGCTGTTAGGTTTTTGTTGGAATTTTTTAGATGGTATGAATTGGTCTATGCCTACAATTAACCATTCGGTCAGATCTGATACTATAGAGGACACTTCCTTTTTAAACATGGAGTGCAGAGGTAAATCAGATATGAATGTACGGAAGCTATCCCAGTCAGCCATAGAGTATCGGTATACAGTACGGTGGAGGGGTACGTCTGGGGGCTTCTTACATTTCGTTTTTATTTTAACTGATACGACGTTGTGATCGGAGGATACTAGAGGAGAATGAACGGAACATGAACATAGCTCAAGGGAAGGTGAGAGAAAAAGGTCTAAGAGGCTTGCATATTGACCGGGTGTATCGGGCACACGGGTGGGTTCGCGAACAATCTGAGTGAGGTCATAAGCAATGGCAAAATCATGACAAAACCTCCCCTCATCATCTGTCTTATTTGAATGGGTCAGCCATTCCACGTTATGGACGTTGAAGTCACCACAGATGTGGATGTTAGCCGAGGGATGTGAAGACAGTATGTGGTCTATTTTCTCAGATATGCTCTTAAAGATAGTAACTCCGCTGTTGTGGGGCCTATATAGGGCAAATATAAATGCAGTGGTGTTAGCAAGTGCAACCCTGAAGCACATATAGGGTAAATTAGGATCTTCTCTAGAGATATCCCTGCCACACGGGAAGCCATCCTTAATGTAGGCACCCCGTTAGTGACTCCTTAATAATTCCAATATTCTCCCTCAAAACAAAATTGCAATATGAAATCATTGCAACATAATTCTGTTGCAAGATTGGACAAGACTAGCATGTGTCCATCTGAAAGAAAATCTAAGGTCGTTGATATATATAAAAAAATGTTTATCGTATTGCAAGTATCTGGTTGGTCAGATACTTCTTAAATGTGAAGATGAGGAGTGTGCAGTAATATGCAGGGAGGATTTAGCGTTCATGGAGAGAGTTTTGGGGAGTCTAGCTAAGTTTGAGGAAAAGGTTACTGACTGGGGAATGAGAGAATTGCATTATGTTAAAAAAACTTCAATAGTGAGATTGGAAATTGAATGCTCAGTGTTTAAGAACAATTTCCATTTGAATAAGTTCAAATACAGAACATTCCTGAAATGCTGTGAATTTTATATGTCCACCTTGGAGGACGAAGCGGATGAATTGCTAATGTTGAAATTCAAACTGAATGTGCTCAGGGACAGATTTTTGCATCCTAATAAGTTGAGACAAAAGTTTTGAAAAAATTTGTTCTTGCCCTGACCCTTTAGCAAACTTAAATCAGTTGAAAGATTATGTAGAACATACAAGGTGCCTTTAATAAGTTCCAGACTTTTTTGTGCAGACATTTAAAATTATTAAAAATTCAGTATGTTATTAATCTTATGAGATGACTGACTAATTTTTATGACTTCAGGTTCAAATCAACAGCTACAGCAGGAACTGGAATACACCTTACTAAAGCCTGATTGCCACAGCTGGTAAGTTTCAAAAATGCAATCTGGAGGTAAGGACACTTTAGATATGCAATAAAATTCTGTTTAAAAAAAAAAATGACACAGAAATCAAAGAAATGCTTCAGACAGCTTTTGGATTATCTTGCATGAATCAAGCATCAGTTTTTGAGTGGCAAGAGGAATTCAAGCTAGGTAGGGAGTCTGTGAGGGATGATGAGAGGTGTGGGATGAGTAAAGAAGTCAAAACATTAGAGTTGATTGACCAAATGAAGAATTTTATGTATTAGGATTGTGATGTGCCTATTGAGATAATAAGTTTCATGAATAATTGTGTGTACAGTTCACACAATTATTCATGAGGAATTGAAGATACAGAAGATTTGTGCAAAGTATGTTCTAAGATCAGAGAAGATCAGAAAGAAAGACGTTGTCATGATAGTAATGAAATGGTTGAGCTGATTAATTCAGACACTGCAGTTCTTGATGCTCTGGTGACCTGCAATGAAAGTTAGATCTACTGCTATGACCTATAGACCAAGAGACAGAGTTCCCAGTGGATGCATGCTGGTTCTTCCAAACAGAAGAAGGCCAGACAGAGCAAATTCATTCAGAAATTTATAATGATCCCTTAGGCATTATCTACATGCACTGGGGTCTCTGGACAGACAGTCAACAAGGAATACTGTGTTGAGGCTTTAGATTCCGCCAGAAAAAAAAACAGCACTCTTCAAATCGTATCAGTGGCATTTCCACCAGGGCAATGCACCAGTTCAAAACTCCATCCTTATTACAAACTATTTGACATGGGCATCAAGACAGTTCCTCATCCTCCATATAGTCTAATGTGCTCAGTGGGGAAGCAAATAAATACAACAGGCCCGAAGCTCTCGCCCCCCCCCCGTTTTGGCGGCACGGGGGACAAGATCAAAGTGCAGTATCTGTTCCGACAGATGCTGCAAGCAAAGACTAGCAGAGACCATATGTGGGGGTAACCCCACATATCTGACCTTGATCAATGTAGGGATCACCCTACAGACCAACAGTTACTATCCAGCTCCCATTTCCCACCTCTCGGGAGCTGCCCCTCCCCTTTCCCTCTCCCCTCCCTCTCTCTCCACATTAAAATACGGCCTTGTGCCTAATTTGTTCAGTGGGGAAGCAAATAAATACAACAGTCCAAAAACCAGTTGTCTCAAGAAAGCTAAGTAACGTTTGTTCAATGTCGACTTCGTCATATCAGACTGTAGCTTTCATTTCGCTCCTCCTAATGAACAGGGAATGGGTTTTTAAAAACAAACAAACCGATTTGTTCACCTCATTCAAAACTGTCCCGCACAAAATCGTAACTGCTGAATACCTATCGCCGTTACGTCAATCAAAAATGCTCACCTGTTTTTTTTAAAACACTTTACTATTTTCCAACTGCGCATCGTGACGGCTTTCTCCTTTTTCACGGACACCTGTTTTTCACATACCCCGAAAAAAACCCGGGCAAAGTCGTGTACCCCTCGCTAGTGTTAAATAATGATGTAATGAAAATGATAAAATCTATTTTGTGATAAATAATGATGAAATGAAAATAATTAAATCTGAATATTTAATGATAAATAATGATGAAATGAAAATAATTAAATCTGAATATTTAATGATACATAATGATGAAATAAAAATAATTAAATCTGAATATTTAATGATACAAAATGATGAAATAAAAAGAATAAAATCTGCATATTTAATGATAAATAATGATGAAATGAAAATAATTAAATCTGAATATTTAATGATAAATAATGATGAAATAAAAATAATTAAATCTGAATATTTAATGATAAATAATGATGAAATGAAAGTAATTAAATCTGAATATTTAATGATAAATAATGATGAAATAAAAATAATTAAATCTGAATATTTAATGATACAAAATGATGAAATAAAAATAATAAAATCTGCATATTTAATGATAAATAATGATGAAATGAAAATAATTAAATCTGAATATTTAATGATAAATATTGATGAAATAAAAATAATTAAATCTGAATATTTAATGATACATAATGATGAAATGAAAATAATTAAATCTGAATATTTAATGGTGAATAATGATGAAATAAAGATAATTAAATCTGAATATTTAATGATAAATAATGATGAAATAAAAATAATTAAATCTGAATATTTAATGATAAATAATGATGAAATGAAAATAATTAAATCTGAATATTTAATGATAAATAATGATGAAATGAAAATAATTAAATCTGAATATTTAATGGTGAATGATGATGAAATGAAAATAATTAAATCTGAATATTTAATGATAAATAATGATGAAATAAACATAATTAAATCTGACTATTTAATGATAAATAATGATGATATGAAAATAATAAAATCTGAATATTTAATGATAAATAATGATGAAATAAAAATAATAAAATCTGCATATTTAATGATAAATAATGATAAAATAAAAATAATTAAATCTGAATATTTAATGATAAATAATGATGAAATAAAAATAATAAAATCTGAATATTTAATGATAAATAATGATGAAATAAAAATAATTAAATCTGAATATTTAATGATAAATAATGATGAAATAAAAATAATTAAATCTGAATATTTAATGATAAATAATGATGAAATAAAAATAATAAAATCTGAATATTTAATGATAAATAATGATGAAATAAAAATAATTAAATCTGAATATTTAATGATAAATAATGATGAAATAAACATAATTAAATCTGAATATTTAATGATAAATAATGATGAAATGAAAATAATTAAATCTGAATATTTAATGATAAATAATGATGAAATAAAAATAATAAAATCTGAATATTTAATGATAAATAATGATGAAATAAAAATAATTAAATCTGAATATTTAATGATAAATAATGATGAAATAAAAATAATAAAATCTGCATATTTAATGATAAATAATGATGAAATAAAAATAATTAAATCTGAATATTTAATGATAAATAATGATGAAATACAAATAATTAAACCTGAATATTTAATGATAAATAATGATGAAATAAAAATAATTAAATCTGAATATTTAATGATAAATAATGATGAAATAAACATAATTAAATCTGAATATTTAATGATAAATAATGATGAAATACAAATAATAAAATCTGCATATTTAATGATAAATAATGATGAAATAAAAATAATAAAATCTGAATATTTAATGATAAATAATGATGAAATACAAATAATTAAACCTGAATATTTAATGATAAATAATGATGAAATAAAAATAATTAAATCTGAATATTTAATGATAAATAATGATGAAATAAACATAATTAAATCTGAATATTTAATGATAAATAATGATGAAATAAACATAATTAAATCTGAATATTTAATGATAAATAATGATGAAATAAAAATAATTAAATCTGAATATTTAATGATAAATAATGATGAAATAAAAATAATTAAATCTGAATATTTAATGATAAATAATGATGAAATGAAAATAATTAAATCTGAATATTTAATGATAAATAATGATGAAATAAAAATAATTAAATCTGAATATTTAATGATAAATAATGATGAAATAAAAATAATAAAATCTGAATATTTAATGATAAATAATGATGAAATAAAGATAATTAAATCTGAATATTAAATGATAAATAATGATGAAATAAAAATAATTACATCTGAATATTTAATGATAAATAATGATGAAATAAAAATAATCAAATCTGAATATTTAATGATAAATAATGATGAAATAAAAATAATTACATCTGAATATTTAATGATAAATAATGATGAAATAAAAATAATTACATCTGAATATTTAATGATAAATAATGATGAAATAAAGATAATTAAATCTGAATATTTAATGATAAATAATGATGAAATAAAAATAATTAAATCTGAATATTTAATGATAAATAATGATGAAATAAAAATAATTAAATCTGAATATTTAATGATAAATAATGATGAAATAAAGATAATTAAATCTGAATATTTAATGATAAATAATGATGAAATAAAAATAATTAAATCTGAATATTTAATGATAAATAATGATGAAATAAAAATAATTAAATCTGAATATTTAATGATAAATAATGATGAAATAAAAATAATTAAATCTGAATATTTAATGATAAATAATGATGAAATAAAAATAATTAAATCTGAATATTTAATGATAAATAATGATGAAATAAAGATAATTAAATCTGAATATTTAATGATAAATAATGATGAAATAAAAATAATTAAATCTGAATATTTAATGATAAATAATGATGAAATAAAAATAATTAAATCTGAATATTTAATGATAAATAATGATGAAATAAAAATAATTAAATCTGAATATTTAATGATAAATAATGATGAAATGAAAATAATTAAATCTGAATATTTAATGATAAATAATGATAAAATAAAAATAATTACATCTGAATATTTAATGATAAATAATGATGAAATAAAAATAATAAAATCTGAATATTTAATGATAAATAATGATGAAATAAAAATAATTACATCTGAATATTTAATGATAAATAATGATGAAATAAAAATAATTAAATCTGAATATTTAATGATAAATAATGATGAAATAAAGATAATTAAATCTGAATATTTAATGATAAATAATGATGAAATAAAAATAATTAAATCTGAATATTTAATGATAAATAATGATGAAATAAAAATAATTAAATCTGAATATTTAATGATAAATAATGATGAAATAAAGATAATTAAATCTGAATATTTAATGATAAATAATGATGAAATAAAAATAATTAAATCTGAATATTTAATGATAAATAATGATGAAATAAAAATAATAAAATCTGAATATTTAATGATAAATAATGATGAAATAAAGATAATTAAATCTGAATATTTAATGATAAATAATGATGAAATAAAAATAATTACATCTGAATATTTAATGATAAATAATGATGAAATAAAAATAATTACATCTGAATATTTAATGATAAATAATGATGAAATAAAAATAATTAAATCTGAATATTTAATGATAAATAATGATGAAATAAAAATAATAAAATCTGAATATTTAATGATAAATAATGATGAAATAAAAATAATAAAATCTGAATATTTAATGATAAATAATGATGAAATGAAAATAATTAAATCTGAATATTTAATGATAAATAATGATGAAATAAAAATAATTAAATCTGAATATTTAATGATAAATAATGATGAAATAAAAATAATTAAATCTGAATATTTAATGATAAATAATGATGAAATAAAAATAATTACATCTGAATATTTAATGATAAATAATGATGAAATAAACATAATTATATCTGAATATTTAATGATAAATAATGATGAAATAAAAATAATTAAATCTGAATATTTAATGATAAATAATGATGAAACAAAAATAATTAAATCTGAATATTTAATGATAAATAATGATGAAATAAACATAATTAAATCTGAATATTTAATGATAAATAATGATGAAATAAACATAATTAAATCTGAATATTTAATGATAAATAATGATGAAATGAAAATAATTAAATCTGAATATTTAATGATAAATAATGATGAAATAAAAATAATTAAATCTGAATATTTAATGATAAATAATGATGAAATAAAAATAATAAAATCTGAATATTTAATGATAAATAATGATGAAATAAAGATAATTAAATCTGAATATTTAATGATAAATAATGATGAAATAAAAATAATTACATCTGAATATTTAATGATAAATAATGATTAAATAAAAATAATTACATCTGAATATTTAATGATAAATAATGATGAAATAAAAATAATTAAATCTGAATATTTAATGATAAATAATGATGAAATAAAAATAATAAAATCTGAATATTTAATGATAAATAATGATGAAATAAAAATAATAAAATCTGAATATTTAATGATAAATAATGATGAAATAAAAATAATTAAATCTGCATATTTAATGATAAATAATGATGAAATAAAAATAATTAAATCTGAATATTTAATGATAAATAATGATGAAATAAACATAATTAAATCTGAATATTTAATGATAAATAATGATGAAATAAAAATAATTAAATCTGAATATTTAATGATAAATAATGATGAAATAAAAATAATTAAATCTGAATATTTAATGATAAATAATGATGAAATAAACATAATTAAATCTGAATATTTAATGATAAATAATGATGAAATAAAAATAATTAAATCTGAATATTTAATGATAAATAATGATGAAATAAAAATAATTAAATCTGAATATTTAATGATGAATAATGATGAAATAAACATAATTAAATCTGAATATTTAATGATAAATAATGATGAAATGAAAATAATTAAATCTGAATATTTAATGATAAATAATGATGAAATGAAAATAATTAAATCTGAATATTTAATGATAAATAATGATGAAATAAAAATAATTAAATCTGAATATTTAATGATAAATAATGATGAAATAAACATAATTAAATCTGAATATTTAATGATAAATAATGATGAAATAAAAATAATTAAATCTGAATATTTAATGATAAATAATGATGAAATAAAAATAATTAAATCTGAATATTTAATGATAAATAATGATGAAATGAAAGTAATAAAACCTGAATATTTAATGATAAATAATGATGAAATAAAAATAATTAAATCTGAATATTTAATGATAAATAATGATGAAATAAAAATAATTAAATCTGAATATTTAATGATAAAAAATGATGAAATAAACATAATTAAATCTGAATATTTAATGATAAATAATGATGAAATAAAAATAATTAAATCTGAATATTTAATGATAAATAATGATGAAATAAAAATAATAAAATCTGAATATTTAATGATAAATAATGATGACATGAAAGTAATAAAACCTGAATATTTAATGATAAATAATGATGAAATAAACATAATTAAATCTGAATATTTAATGATAGATAATGATGAAATAAACATAATTAAATCTGAATATTTAATGATAAATAATGATGAAATAAAAATAATTAAATCTGAATATTTAATGATAAATAATGATGAAATGAAAATAATTAAATCTGAATATTTAATGATAAATAATGATGAAACAAAAATAATTAAATCTGAATATTTAATGATAAATAATGATGAAATGAAAATAATTAAATCTGAATATTTAATGATAAATAATGATGAAATAAAAATAATTAAATCTGAATATTTAATGATAAATAATGATGAAATACAAATAATTAAATCTGAATATTTAATGATAAATAATGATGAAATAAACATAATTAAATCTGAATATTTAATGATAAATAATGATGAAATAAAAATAATTAAATCTGAATATTTAATGATAAATAATGATGAAATAAAAATAATTAAATCTGAATATTTAATGATAAATAATGATGAAATAAACATAATTAAATCTGAATATTTAATGATAAATAATGATGAAATAAAAATAATTAAATCTGAATATTTAATGATACATAATGATGAAATGAAAGTAAGAAAACCTGACTATTTAATGATAAATATGATGAAATGAAAATAATTAAATCTGAATATTTAATGATAAATAATGATGAAATGAAAGTAATAAAACCTGAATATTTAATGATAGATATGATGAAATAAAAATACTTAAATCTGAATATTTAATAATAAATAATGATGAAATAAAAATACTTAAATCTGAATATTTAATGATAAATAATGATGAAATAAAAATAATTAAATCTGAATATTTAATGATAAATAATGATGAAATGAAAATAATAAAATCTGAATATTTAATGATAAATAATGATGAAATGAAAGTAATAAAACCTGAATATTTAATGATAAATAATGATGAAATAAAAAAAAATTAAATCTGAATATTTAATGATAAATAATGATGAAATAAAAATAATTAAATCTGAATATTTAATGATAAATAATGATGACATGAAAATAATAAAATCTGAATATTTAATGATAAATAATGATGAAATAAAAATAATTAAATCTGAATATTTAATGATAAATAATGATGAAATAAAAATAATTAAATCTGAATATTTAATGATAAATAATGATGAAATAAAAATAATTAAATCTGAATATTTAATGATAAATAATGATGAAATAAACATAATTAAATCTGAATATTTAATGATAAATAATGATGAAATAAACATAATTAAATCTGAATATTTAATGATAAATAATGATGAAATGAAAATAATTAAATCTGAATATTTAATGATAAATAATGATGAAATAAAAATAATTAAATCCGAATATTTAATGATAAATAATGATGAAATAAAAATAATTAAATCTGAATATTTAATGATAAATAATGATGACATGAAAATAATAAAATCTGAATATTTAATGATAAATAATGATGAAATAAAAATAATAAAATCTGAATATTTAATGATAAATAATGATGAAATAAAAATAATTAAATCTGAATATTTAATGATAAATAATGATGAAATAAACATAATTAAATCTGAATATTTAATGATAAATAATGATGAAATAAAAATAATTAAATCTGAATATTTAATGATAAATAATGATGAAATAAAAATAATTAAATCTGAATATTTAATGATAAATAATGATGACATGAAAATAATAAAATCTGAATATTTAATGATAAATAATGATGAAATGAAAGTAATAAAACCTGAATATTTAATGATAAATAATGATGAAATAAAAATAATTAAATCTGAATATTTAATGATAAATAATGATGAAATAAACATAATTAAATCTGAATATTTAATGATAAATAATGATGAAATAAAAATAATTAAATCTGAATATTTAATGATAAATAATGATGAAATAAAAATAATTAAATCTGAATATTTAATGATAAATAATGATGACATGAAAATAATAAAATCTGAATATTTAATGATAAATAATGATGAAATGAAAGTAATAAAACCTGAATATTTAATGATAAATAATGATGAAATGAAAATAATAAAATCTGAATATTTAATGATAAATAATGATGAAATAAACATAATTAAATGTGAATATTTAATGATAAATAATGATGAAATAAAAATAATTAAATCTGAATATTTAATGATAAATAATGATGAAATAAACATAATTAAATCTGAATATTTAATGATAAATAATGATGAAATAAACATAATTAAATCTGAATATTTAATGATAAATAATGATGAAATGAAAATAATAAAATATGAATATTTAATGGTGAATAATGATGAAATGAAAATAATTAAATCTGAATATTTAATGATCAATAATGATGAAATGAAAATAATTAAATCTGAATATTTAATGATAAATAATGATGAAATGAAAATAATTAAATCTGAATATTTAATGATAAATAATGATGAAATGAAAATAATTAAATCTGAATATTTAATGATCAATAATGATGAAATGAAAATAATTAAATCTGAATATTTAATGATAAATAATGATGAAATGAAAATAATTAAATCTGAATATTTAATGATTAATAATGATGAAATGAAAATAATTAAATCTGAATATTTAATGATAAATAATGATGAAATGAAAATAATTAAATCTGAATATTTAATGATAAATAATGATGAAATAAAGATAATTAAATCTGAATATTTAATGATAAATAATGATGAAATAAACATAATTAAATCTGAATATTTAATGATAAATAATGATGAAATAAACATAATTAAATCTGACTATTTAATGATAAATAATGATGAAATGAAAATAATTAAATCTGAATATTTAATGATCAACAATGATGAAATGAAAATAATTAAATCTGAATATTTAATGATAAATAATGATGAAATGAAAGTATTAAAACCTGAATATTTAATGATAAATATGATGAAATAAAAATAATTAAATCTGAATATTTAATGATAAATCATGATGAAATTAAGATAATTAAATCTGAATATTTAATGATACATAATGATGAAATGAAAGTAAGAAAACCTGAATATTTAATGATAAATATGATGAAATGAAAATAATTAAATCTGAATATTTAATGATAAATAATGATGAAATGAAAGTAATAAAACCTGAATATTTAATGATAAATATGATGAAATAAAAATACTTAAATCTGAATATTTAATGATAAATAATGATGAAATAAAAATACTTAAATCTGAATATTTAATGATAAATAATGATGAAATAAAAATAATTAAATCTGAATATTTAATGATAAATAATGATGAAATTAAAATAATTAAATCTGAATATTTAATGATAAAGAATGATGAAAGAAAAATTATTAAATCTGAATATTTAATGATACATAATGATGAAATGAAAGTAATAAAACCTGAATATTTAATGATAAATAATGATGAAATAAAAATACTTAAATCTGAATATTTAATGATAAATAATGATGAAATAAAAATACTTAAATCTGAATATTTAATGATAAATAATGATGAAATAAAAATAATTAAATCTGAATATTTAATGATAAAAAATGATGAAATTAAAATAATTAAATCTGAATATTTAATGATGAATAATGATGAAATACAAATAATTAAATCTGAATATTTAATGATAAATAATGATGAAATAAAAATAATTAAATCTGAATATTTAATGATAAAGAATGATGAAATAAAAATAATTCAATCTGAATATTTAATGATAAATATGATGAAATACAAATAATTAAATCTGAATATTTAATGATAAATAGTGATGAAATTAAAATAATTAAATCTGAATATTTAATGATAAAGAATGATGAAATGAAAATAATTAAATCTGAATATTTAATGATAAATAATGATGAAATGAAAGTAATAAAACCTGAATATTTAATGATAAATATGATGAAATAAAAATAATTAAATCTGAATATTTAATGATAAATAATGATGAAATAAAAATAATTAAATCTGAATATTTAATGATAAAGAATGATGAAATAAAAATAATTAAATCTGAATATTTAATGATACATAATGATGAAATGAAAGGAATAACACCTGAATATTTAATGATAAATATGATGAAATAAAAATAATTAAATCTGAATATTTAATGATAAAGAATGATGAAATAAAAATAATAAACTCTGAATATTTAATGATGAATAATGATGAAATACAAATAATTAAATCTGAATATTTAATGATCAATAATGATGAAATGAAAATAATTAAATCTGAATATTTAATGATCAATAATGATTAAATGAAAATAATTAAATCTGAATATTTAATGATAAATAATGATGAAATACAAATAATTAAACCTGAATATTTAATGATAAATAATGATGAAATGAAAATAATTAAATCTGAATATTTAATGATCAATAATGATGAAATGAAAATAATTAAATCTGAATATTTAATGATCAATAATGATTAAATGAAAATAATTAAATCTGAATATTTAATGATTAATAATGATGAAATACAAATAATTAAACCTGAATATTTAATGATAAATAATGATGAAATGAAAATAATAAAATCTGAATATTTAATGATAAATAATGATGAAATGAAAATAATTAAATCTGAATATTTAATGATAAATAATGATGAAATGAAAATAATTAAACCTGAATATTTAATGATCAATAATGATGAAATGAAAATAATTAAATCTGAATATTTAATGATAAATAATGATGAAATGAAAATAATAAAATCTGAATATTTAATGATAAATAATGATGATATAAAAATAATTAAATCTGAATATTTAATGATAAATAATGATGAAATGAAAATAATTAAATCTGAATATTTAATGATAAATAATGATGAAATACAAATAATTAAACCTGAATATTTAATGATAAATAATGATGAAATGAAAATAATTAAATCTGAATATTTAATGATAAATAATGATGAAATGAAAATAATTAAATCTGAATATTTAATGATGAATAATGATGAAATACAAATAATTAAATCTGAATATTTAATGATAAATAATGAAAAAATACAAATAATTAAATCTGAATATTTAATGATAAATAATGATGAAATACAAATAATTAAACCTGAATATTTAATGATAAATAATGATGAAATACAAATAATTAAATCTGAATATTTAATGATAAATAATGATGAAATGAAAATAATTAAATCTGAATATTTAATGATGAATAATGATGAAATACAAATAATTAAATCTGAATATTTAATGATAAATAATGAAAAAATACAAATAATTAAACCTGAATATTTAATGATAAATAATGATGAAATGAAAATAATTAAATCTGAATATTTAATGATAAATAATGATGAAATGAAAATAATTAAATCTGAATATTTAATGATGAATAATGATGAAATACAAATAATTAAATCTTAATGTTTAATGATAAATAATGATGAAATGAAAATAATTAAATCTGAATATTTAATGATACATACTGATGAAATTAAATAATTAAATCTGAATATTTAATGATAAATAATGATGAAATACAAATAATTAAACCTGAATATTTAATGATAAATAATGATGAAATAAAAATAATTAAATCTGAATATTTAATGATAAATAATGATGAAATGAAACTAATTAAATCTGAATATTTAATGATGAATAATGATGAAATAAAAATAATTAAATCGTAATATTTAATGATAAATAATGATGAAATGAAAATAATTAAATCTGAATATTTAATGATAAATAATGATGAAATGAAAATAATAAAATCTGAATATTTAATGATAAATACTGATGAAATGAAAATAATTAAATCTGAATATTTAATGATAAATAATGATGAAATGAAAATAATTAAATCTGAATATTTAATGATAAATAATGATGAAATAAAAACAATTAAATCTGAATATTTAATGATAAATAATGATGAAATGAAAATAATTAAATCTGAATAATTAATGATAAATAATGATGAAATGAAAATAATAAAATCTGAATATTTAATGATAAATACTGATGAAATGAAAATAATTAAATCTGAATATTTAATGATAAATATGATGAAATGAAAATAATTAAATCTGAATATTTAATGAAAAAGAATGATGAAATAAAAATAATTAAATCTGAATATTTAATGATACATAATGATGAAATGAAAATAATTTAATCTGAATATTTAATGATAAAGAATGATGAAATGAAAGTAATAAAACCTGAATATTTAATGATAAATAATGATGAAATGAAAATAATTAAATCTGAATATTTAATGATAAATAATGATGAAATGAAAATAATAAAATCTGAATATTTAATGATAAATAATGATGAAATACAAATAATTAAACCTGAATATTTTATGATGAATAATGATGAAATACAAATAATTAAACCTGAATATTTAATGATAAATAATGATGAAATGAAAATAATAAAATCTGAATATTTAATGATGAATAATGATGAAATGAAAATAATTAAATCTGAATATTTAATGATAAATAATGATGAAATGAAAATAATAAAATCTGAATATTTAATGATAAATAATGATGATATAAAAATAATTAAATCTGAATATTTAATGATAAATAATGATGAAATGAAAATAATTAAATCTGAATATTTAATGATAAATAATGATGAAATACAAATAATTAAACCTGAATATTTAATGATAAATAATGATGAAATGAAAATAATTAAATCTGAATATTTAATGATAAATAATGATGAAATGAAAATAATTAAATCTGAATATTTAATGATGAATAATGATGAAATACAAATAATTAAATCTGAATATTTAATGATAAATAATGATGAAATGAAAATAATTAAATCTGAATATTTAATGATGAATAATGATGAAATACAAATAATTAAATCTGAATATTTAATGATAAATAATGAAAAAATACAAATAATTAAACCTGAATATTTAATGATAAATAATGATGAAATGAAAATAATTAAATCTGAATATTTAATGATAAATAATGATGAAATGAAAATAATTAAATCTGAATATTTAATGATGAATAATGATGAAATACAAATAATTAAATCTTAATGTTTAATGATAAATAATGATGAAATGAAAATAATTAAATCTGAATATTTAATGATACATACTGATGAAATTAAATAATTAAATCTGAATATTTAATGATAAATAATGATGAAATACAAATAATTAAACCTGAATATTTAATGATAAATAATGATGAAATAAAAATAATTAAATCTGAATATTTAATGATAAATAATGATGAAATGAAACTAATTAAATCTGAATATTTAATGATGAATAATGATGAAATACAAATAATTAAATCGTAATATTTAATGATAAATTATGATGAAATGAAAATAATTAAATCTGAATATTTAATGATAAATAATGATGAAATAAAAATAATTAAATCTGAATATTTAATGATAAATAATGATGAAATAAAAATAATTAAATCTGAATATTTAATGATAAATAATGATGAAATAAAAATAATTAAACCTGAATATTTAATGATAAATAATGATGAAATGAAAATAATTAAATCTGAATATTTAATGATAAATAATGATGAAATAAAAATAATTAAATCTGAATATTTAATGATAAATAATGATGAAATAAAAATAATTAAATCTGAATATTTAATGATAAATAATGATGAAATGAAAATAATTAAATCTGAATATTTAATGATAAATAATGATGAAATGAAAATAATTAAATCTGAATATTTAATGATGAATAATGATGAAATACAAATAATTACATCTTAATATTTAATGATGAATAATGATGAAATGAACATAATTTAATCTGAATATTTAATGATAAATAATGATGAAATACAAATAATTAAACCTGAATATTTAATGATAAATAATGATGAAATAAAAATAATTAAATCTGAATATTTAATGATAAATAATGATGAAATGAAAATAATTAAATCTGAATATTTAATGATGAATAATGATGAAATACAAATAATTAAATCGTAATATTTAATGATAAATAATGATGAAATGAAAATAATTAAATCTGAATATTTAATGATAAATAATGATGAAATAAAAATAATTAAATCTGAATATTTAATGATAAATAATGATGAAATAAAAATAATTAAATCTGAATATTTAATGATAAATAATGATGAAATAAAAATAATTAAATCTGAATATTTAATGATAAATAATGATGAAATAAAAATAATTAAATCTGAATATTTAATGATGAATAATGATGAAATGAACATAATTTAATCTGAATATTTAATGATAAATAATGATGAAATACAAATAATTAAATCTGAATATTTAATGATAAATAATGATGAAATAAACATAATTTAATCTGAATATTTAATGATAAATAATGATGACATGAACATAATTTAATCTGAATATTTAATGATGAATAATGATGAAATACAAATAATTAAATCTGAATATTTAATGATAAATAATGATGAAATAAACATAATTAAATCTGAATATTTAATGATAAATAATGATGAAATTAACATAATTTAATCTGAATATTTAATGATGAATAATGATGAAATACAAATAATTAAATCTGAATATTTAATAATAAATAATGATGAAATAAACATAATTTAATCTTTATATTTAATGATGAATAATGATGAAATTAAAATAATTAAATCTGAATATTTAATGATAAATAATGATGAAATACAAATAATTAAATCGTAATATTTAATGATAAATAATGATGAAATAAACATAATTTAATCTGAATATTTAATGATGAATAATGATGAAATTAAAATAATTAAATCTGAATATTTAATGATAAATAATGATGAAATACAATTAATTAAACCTGAATATTTAATGATAAATAATGATCAAATGAAAATGATTAAATCTGAATATTTAATGATAAATAATGATGAAATACAAATAATTAAACCTGAATATTTAATGA
Source organism: Euprymna scolopes (assembly GCF_053919585.1). NCBI lineage: Eukaryota > Metazoa > Mollusca > Cephalopoda > Sepiida > Sepiolidae > Euprymna > Euprymna scolopes. The sequence continues at coordinate 972,081 of NC_136508.1, forward strand.
TAAATAATGATGAAATGAAAATAATTAAATCTGAATATTTAATGATGAATAATGATGAAATACAAATAATTAAATCTGAATATTTAATGATAAATAATGATGAAATGAAAATAATTAAATCTGAATATTTAATGATACATACTGATGAAATTAAAATAATTAAATCTGAATATTTAATGATAAATAATGATGAAATAAAAATAATAAAACCTGAATATTTAATGATAAATAATGATGAAATAAAAATAATGAAATCTGAATATTTAATGATTAATAATGATGAAATGAAAATAATTAAATCTGCATATTTAATGATAAATAATGATGAAATAAAAATAATTAAATCTGAATATTTGATGATTAATAATGATGAAATAAAAATAATTAAATCTGAATATTCAATGATAGATAATGATGAAATTAAAATAATTTAATATGAATATTTAATGACAAATTATTTATTCTTATATATCTATATAAACCTCAAGGAAGTATTTTTTATCGGTGGATAGACCTGTGAACTTCAATCTAAATTCACTGTAAGTTTTATCTAATAAGAAAACGTACGAATTGCGAAAAATAACAAGCTGTTTGGTACGTGTAATATAAACAGGCGTATAGGATATTGCTAAGAAGAGTGATGTTGAAAATGCGTTTATATCTATATCTACTTTAGATGTATCATGGATATGTGAGCGTGCATAAGTGTTTATCTATGTATGTATATGTTATATGTATGGGTATATATATATATATATATATATATATATATATATGAGCAAACAGTTAATAAAATATGTTAAAAAACACTTTGAAATGAGTTAAAAACATATTTAATCTGAAAAGGAAACAATAGATAACTGGATGGTCCTTAATCCGCGGAGTTTCGAAGAAATACTCTCCTTCTCATCAGAGGGTAGGAATTAGCAAAATGCAGGATCGGATTTTGCATGCAGAAGTATTTGATGAAACAACAAGTAAGTCAAAGATCTTACTTGAAAAGAAAATAAGTTAAGCAGAGGGAATATGGTAAAGAAAAAGGTGATTACACATGAATGGATAGTCTGGTGGAAGATAAAAAATCCAGTGACAGTAAAATCCAAACGTAAAACTTCAAGAAAGTTAAAAGAATTTCCATTTGTACAAGTAAAATCCAAAGACATCCCGTAATTGGAAGAAGATGGTCCATAATAATCCAAAGGTTCTCCAACTTCCAACGTAGACCCCTACTACCATGTCTCCTTCTCCAACATCAGGGGTCTACGTTCTAACCTTCCAGAGGTTGAAACCCAATTACAGGAGACTAAACCAGACCTTTTATTTTTAAGTGAAACTGGCATTGGACAGGCTATTTCCCTAGAAGAGTTTGCAATTACAGGATACTCTAACTTAACTTCTAAATCTGACCCCCAAGATCGCCATGGGCATGGAATATGTGCCTATATTAAAGATAGCTTTCCATGTGGTAGGGACATCTCCAGGGAAGATCCTAACTTACCCTATATGTGCTTCCGGGTTGCTTTAGCTCACACTACTGCATTTATATTTACTCTCTATCGCCCCCACAACAGCGGAGTTACTATCTTTCAAAGCATATCTGAGAAAATTGACCAAGTCATATCTGCTTATCCTTCAGCTAACATTCACGTATGTGGAGACTTCAATGTTCACAACGTCGAATGGTTGACCCACTCAAACAAGACCGATGATGAGGGGAGGTTCTGTCATGATTTCTCCATTGCCTATGACCTCACTCAGATTGTTCAGGAACCCACCCGTGTGCCCGATAATGACGGCCAGTATGCGAGCCTACTAGACCTCTTTCTCACAACTTGCCCTGAACTATGTTCAGTTTCTGTTCTGTCACCTCTTGGATCTTCCGACCACTCTGTTGTATCAATTAAGATAAAAATGAAATGTAATAAGTCCCCAGACGTACCTCTCCATCGTACAGTATATCGATACACTAAGGCTGACTGGGATAGCTTCCGTACATTTATATCTGATCTACCTCTGCATTCCATGTTTAAAAAGGATGTGTCCTCTATAGTATTAGACCTGACTGAATGGTTAATTGTAGGTATTGACCGTTTCATACCCTCTAAAAAGTTTCAGCAACAAACCTAACAGCCAGCCATTGTTCTCTCCAGAATGGGCTGCTGCCATTGCGCACAGAAATCACTTTTTCCACTGCTTCAAACGTAATAGATGTATGGAAACTAAAGCCGCTTTCAGGACTGCCAGCAACCATTGTAAGAAAGTAATAAAGAACGCAAGAGAGTTGTATGCTCAATCTGTTAAGTCCAAAGTAGCTGAGCAGCGGCTTGGTTCCCACCAGTTTTGGCAAATAGCAAACAGAATCCTGAACAGAAGCGTGTGCTCCATCCCAACTATTATCAATGGACCTGAGGTAATCTCGTCAGCATCAGACAAAGCCAAACTCTTTGTCAAGAACTTTGCAGCTAATTCTACCCTTTGCGACCAAGGCCGCCAACTCCCAATATTTCCTCCTGTATCAGAAAACACGCTATGTGATATACGTATATCTGTACGTGATGTTGCCAAGCTAATCAAAAACTTTGATTCCAGTAAAGCAACTGGCCCTGACGGTATTCCAATTATAGTACTCAAAAAACTTCAACCTGAACTAGCGCCCATACTTACAAAACTGTTTAAACGTTGTCTTAAGGAGAATAGTGTCCCATCTCCCTGGAAAATTTCATCAGTATGCCCTGTATTTAAGAATTCAGGTGATCGCTCATCCCCCTCTCAGTACAGGCCAATAAGTCTCCTGTGCGTCATGAGTAAGTTGCTAGAATCTGTGTTAAATACAGAAGTAATCAACCATCTCAACAAAAATAACCTTCTTAGTGACACTCAATATGGTTTCTGTTCTGCTAGATCTACAGCAGATGTGCTTACAGTTATATCGCATAGGATTAGCAAATCTCTCGACGGTGGCAATCTTTCTAGGGCAATTGCTCTTGACATATCTAAAGCCTTTGATAGGGTATGGCATAAAGGTTTACTTCACAAGATCGCTAGCTATGGTATAGCTGGAAATGTCTTCTCAATTATTAAATCATTTCTTTCTGATAGGTTCATAAGAGTAGTAGTTGAGGGGCAAAAATCAGAAGCTCACAGTATTAATGCCGGTGTCCCTCAGGGGTCCATCCTGGGCCCAACTCTTTTTCTGATCTACATTAATGATCTTCCAAAACACATCCCTACATCATTTGTAGACATTTATGCTGACGACACTACCATTTATGGTAGCACATCTAAGACAGTAAACGACCAAGTTCTCTCCAATTCTCTCTCCTCTGATCTTGAGCACGTAGTACAATGGCTGGTTACTTTTAATGCATCTAAAACCAAGCTTCTCTCTTTACATCATCAACATTCTAATCCACATCTGGCATCAATTGAAATGAATGGCTCTCGTCTTCAGGAGGCCTCAAGTTTTGACAAGCTTCTGGGCTTGACCATTACTCCTGATCTTAAATGGAACACGTATATCAAATCTCTTGCCAAGGCCGCTGGAAAAATGGTGGGATCTTTCTATCGATCCGGTAAATATCTCACTGCTGATTCTATTCTCTATCTATATAAGAGCCAGGTACGCCCAAGGATGGAATACTGTTGCCACATCTGGGCAGGAGCTGCTAGAAAGGACTTGTCCTGCCTTGATAGAGTTCAAAATAGACTTCGTAGCCTCGTAGGAGATGTCCTTTTCTCCTCCTTGCAACCTCTATCTCACAGAAGAGATGTTGCGAGTTTGTCTCTGATGTATCGTTATTTTCATGGAAAGTGTTCGACTGAGCTTCAATCTATGGTCCCCCCTCGCCAAACTTTCACAAGAAACACTCGTCTAGCTGTAAACACTATCAATAATTCCCCCCACTCTTTATCTGTACCTAAACCTAAACTTAGATTCCATGAACAAAGCTTCTTTCTTAGAACTGCACGCCTGTGGAATTGTCGTCCGTTTTCCTGCTTTCCGGCTGACTACAATATGGTTGTGTTCAAGACTAACGTAAATAAGTTCTTGATGAGCCGTTCCATATAAGTTATCAAATTTACCAAATGTTCATTACTAATGATTACTATATTGTCCAATTTCTACTGTACACTCTTTAACCCTTATCCTTGAGTGGCCTCTTGGCCTTGATAATGATGTGATGCCTATGTAAAAAAAAAAAAAAAAAAGGCAGAAATCCATGGAATAATTCACAAACATGTATACAAGGAAAAAAAATAATATTAATAAAAGAAAAATAAGAGGTGCTTTTCACTCTACTTCTGAGACATAACTATAAATAAAAAAGATCTAAGAAGAAAAAGGAAAGAGAGAAAAATGATAAATTTAAATATAAAATAAAGGGAAACAAAAGTCAAAACGACCCAGACAGGAAATGTTAAAGGCGCGAAAATATATATAGGGCAAAATAATATAGGTCAACTGAAATGTACAGGTTATCACTTCAAAAATGTCAGCAAGAGTTATTAAACAGAAAATAAAAAATAAAAAAGGAAAATAAAAAATAAAAAATAAAAAAGGAAAATGAAAATAAATAAATAAATATATAATAAATAAATATATAATAAATAAATAGAAAATAAAGAATAAATAAATAAATAAAAAAATAAAATATAAAAAATATAAAATATAATATGAAATAAAATAAAATAAGAAAAGAATAAAGATAAAAAATAAAAATTATTTAAGGGGAGAAGATGGCCGGTATCTGCAATTTCAGAAAAAAAAGTAAGTAAATTCATATAGTAAAATTTAAGTAAATATACATACAAGATATGAAAGTGTGGGTAGATTGATATATTAGATAGATAGGAAAGTTTAAAGAATAAAATAGAAAATGCAGATAAAAAAACGGCCATGCAAAGAAGAGATAAAGAATTAAAATAAAGGATTATTAAATTATAAAGTATTAAGAAGTATGTCGATCAACGAAAAAGTTAAAGAAAAAATATTTTATATCTATATAAAAGGTAAAAGAAATTACTATGTAATTTCAAAATTGCCATAATTAAATTTTGACTTATGTTTACAGAAAGAGATCAGTTCATTTTCAGAATTTATTATATTGTTACTTTGAGGGGAAGTAATTATAGTTATAGCTTCGGTTGTACAGAGGCGACATGACTTAGAGCCTGGAGTATAAGACTTAACTTTTTTTATAATAGTCCATTTGATTGAGAAGGGAGTATTGTTAGAGTTAAGTTTTTTAATTAAAGTAGTTAGAGGAGTTCCTTGGTTATTATTAGAATTATGGTTGTTAAAAGAAGAAATGTGGTTTGATATTACTTTCTTAATTAATGTTGAAGTAGCGCCGATATATGTAGGTACTTTATTAAAAGCTCGAGGTCTGGTATTAATATTAATTTGCTGATTTGTATTAGTTAAATAGCAAATGGTGGGACAATGTCTGTATGAGGACTATTTTGGAGGGGATAATGAGTGGTGTTAGTGTTAGGATGGCTGTTAGGAGTTATATTGTTATTCTCATTAATATTATTATTATTATTATCATCATTATTACTAGTTGCATGATTGTAAATGGAAGGGCTGCTCGAATGGTGTATTGGATTAGTAACTATATCAGATGGAGGATGGGAAGAAGAATAACTTGAAGACGAAATATTAGTGTCTGTTATGGGAGGATTGCGTGGGAGCTCAGTAATAGTGCAAGAATATATAACATCTTTATGGATACAATCATTATTGAGTGGGCAAAGATGTTTGTTATTACAATTACAGTTAGTTTTGGGTTTAATTGGGAAAGGGATTTTTTGGGCTGATTTAATTTTTTGTTATTAGATGTTAAGATTCTTTGTGCTAAATTAGGCATTGTTGAATAAGAAATCCAGATTGAATTTTTATTGAAAATAGAACTATATCTGTGTGGGTAGTTGAAAGAGTTTTGTACAATGTTGAAGAATTCCTTAGGTATATTAGTTTTGACATTTAGGCTAAATGGAGGATTAAACCAAATATTTTTCTTTCTCCTGATGCGACTGAGTGGGTTAGAGGCATTGCAATTAGTATTTTGGTTTGGATTATAAATGTAGACGTGTTCATTGTTATTGATAGCAGCATATATATATATATATATATGTATGTATGAACTATTAAAATAGGCTGTCTCATATACAGGAGAGTGTATATATTACCAGAGAGTATATGCGTATGTATATGAATGTATGTATGTATGTATTCATATGTATGCCTCTGTAAACTATAATAATACGCTCTTTCATATAAAGGGGTTACCACACCACTGAAGCTAGAAGGCACCTTATTAAATAAAAATTATTAAATAAAATTTATTAAATTAAATAAAATTTATTAAATTAAATAAAATTTATTAAATAAAGTTTTTGTGTATGTACTTGTATGACTGTATATTTATGCGTTAGGGGAAGCAGGTATCTGTGTATGTGTATTTGCATATATGTAGATGTATACATGTGTGCATATGGATATCTATATATCTATGTATTTCATATTTATATTTATATATATGTGTCTATGCCCATATGTGTGCATATATATATATATATATATATATATATATATATATATATATATATATATATATATATATTATTGAAAGGTATATCCGATTAGAGTCTACAGGTTTTAAGGTTCCCAATTAATAGTTTTATTAGTAATAGTATAGATACAATCTACATAGATACCCATACACGTAGTTATAACTATACAGATACCTAACATGAATAGCCATACACCCCTGCATATTATAATATGCAGGGGTGTATGGCTATTTATGTTAGGTATCTGTATAGTTATAACTACGTCTATGGGTATCTATGTAGATTGTATGGGTGTGCGTTTACGTTTAGTATACATGTATTTAACTGTATATAGACTATGTATATGTGTGTGTATATTTATATACGTATATATATATGTATGCGGGTGTATCAGAGTATGGATTTTTGTACATGCATTTATGTATATTTATGCATGCAGAAATCGGTAGTCTTCTTGAAATTTTATAGTTATATTTATTTTATTTTTATACTTATAAGTTATATATCTGTGTGTATGTGTAAGTTGGAATATAATGAACGTGTGTATCCACTCCTGAGTGTATATGTTTATCTGTGTGTTTTACTTCTAGAATAGAATGTGTATGTAAACGAAGAATGCCGGTCTAATGCCACTGGGTAGTCACCGGAAGTATCTATGCTCTTTTTGACCACCGGCCAGGCTAGACAAAATGTCTGGTCTCTCAAGCACGTTATAACGCAAAAACAAAAATGCGACGTAGATAAAAAGGAATATAAAAGGGGAATAAAAAATAAGAGATTAAGATATGGAAAGATAAAAACATGTGAGAAATGGATCGTTCAAGAACCTTACTTATCCTCCCATACATAACCGCCCCTCCCCCCCATATTAGGTGACAAGATTTCTAATTTTGTAAATGAAATAAGGAAATTTTTTTTTGTGTCTTGAAATGTCAGTTTTTGTGGCCTGAAGACGTAATCTTCCTAGCATGGGTGATTACAAAAACATGTATGCACATATGTAGCCATCAATGTTTGTATAAATAAATTTAATATACCAGTTCTGTTTACTCATTGAGCACTTTTTGGTAGACACATGTTGCTTCATTGGATATACTTCTCGGAAACTAAATTCTACTGCCATATATATATATATATATATATATATATATATATATATATATATATATATTTGTTTCATAAGTTTTGGTTTATTTTTCAATTCCAGCTGATGCACCCAAGTCATATAGATATATTTTTTTATTTTTGAAATCGCAACTTTATGATATATAAAAATCGATAGAACATTAACTGTATAAATATATATATAGAATCTGCAAGAATTGAATATCATATTTAAGCATACTTAATGACCGTGCCATGGTCAGCTTCCCTGCTAGCTTAGATCAATACTTTTACAGTTTTAACAAGAGCTACAATAATATCAGAGCGTCTTCATTAATGCTGAACATCTACAGAAGCCAACATCAATATATTACATATGATAAGTCTGCTGTGGAATTTCCACAAGTCCTGCTAGTTAAATCTGATTCTTTACAAATAAATGCCGATAAAATGAAAATAACAGAGTTTCAATGGATCAAACATAAATTTGGGAGGCTGAAACATGTCAACAGCACCCTAAATTTATGTTTCAATAGATAAAACAGTTATTTATATATATTTTTAAACATAGGTATGGTTACGACTTCAAAATGATCACTCCATAGCAACGTTGTATTAAGGCATTGATAATGTAAACATGATTTTAGTTTCGCGCTTTCATTATTTTCATATGCTGCAAAAAATTTTTAAAAATTACCAGTTGATTTGAAGCTTCTTCTTTTAAATCCTTCAAAAATTAGGATCATAATAATAAATTAAATCATAGTTACATTGTGTTACATATAGGGGTTAAATCTGTGGCGCACGCTGGTGGTACCTAATGAGTTTATATTGTAAATATTTTTAGCATGAATCCATTAGTATTTATCAGTGTTATAGACAATAGAATGTAAGATTTTTTTCAAATTAAAGAGCAAAATGTTGATGATAACAGCTTAGCAGAATATTCACTGTTGCAAAATATTAGTTGAATTGCGTGGGAGCTCAGTAATAGTGCAAGAATATATAACATCTTTATGGATACAATCATATTTGATAATAAATGTAGCTTATTGCAAATGAAATTTCCTTTATGAACTTTTATTTGTTTTGTTTATAATGGATGCCAATTCAGAATTTATTGTATGAGTTGATCGAATCACAAATATTATTGCTTCTAAATAAAAAAAAAAGAATCCAGTGTAAAAATTAAGATGCTTTTCTTACATTGTCTTCTTATTCACCATATTTGCATAAATCATACCACTTACCTAGAAAACAAAAAAAAAAAAAACAGTAGAAAGGTAATAAGTGAGGTGGGATTTTCAGTGAAAATTACAAATATCAAAACAAAACTGATGCATCATAAGCATCATAGTATATAAAGAAAAAAAAAATATTTGAAAAAAGAAATAAATGTGATTCAAAGTTAAAATTTCAATTTGATTCACTCAGTTTTATTTTTTTTTAATAATAAAACCTGTGTCATTTGGATTATTTTGATTACTGTTATCATTACGAAATTTCAAATGGAAGGCATAGCTTGCTCTCATTCTGTCAACTATGACTGAAAAGAAGTGTTAATTTATGTTGTGATTAGTTATTATTAAACCATCATAAACCTGTCATGATTATTTTGACAATAACATCCAAGATGAAACAAATAGTCCAATTAATTTAAATAACACTAATTATCAATCCTGATACAAAAAATCCAAAACAATAAAAAACATACAAAAAACAAAAAATAAAACGTTTTATGCACAGGCAAAATACCATTGATGCTATATTTATATTGAGACAAAGGCAAAAAAAGTATTTTAGTAAAAAGAACCTGAATATATTTTTGTGGTTTGGAAAAAGTTTTTGTTGTATTAGGAGAGAGAACTTTTAAAGAGTGTCAAGAGAGATATTGTCTGGTGCGATTTGCATGAATTAGAGTCAAGTTGAAGGTTGTTCAAATAATGTACAGAAATGTTCAAAGTTGAGTTAGAATTAATAGAATATTTATCGACAGTTTTAATGTTAAATGTGAGAGTACATCAGGCAGGTCTACTTGGGGAAATGCTATGGAAAGTAAAGCACTGTGATGACCAGTGATTATAGTGTTGTAAATCCACCAGAAAGAGAAAAATAATCTTGTTTTGTATACAGAATAAGAATTGAAAGAAACTCAGTTTTTTGTGGTATCTGTAAGCATTAATTAGACAAGGAGTGCACTGGTAGAAAAAAATGAGTTTGTGCGTAAGAAAAACAATGAAGAGAACTCAGATGCGGAGAAAGTTTATTTAAATGATGGGATTATTGATGCTGCTCAGAAATTTTGTTACCTTGGTGATTGGAGAACAAGGAGAAGCTGGTGCGGATGTAATTGCAAGAGTTAAGACTAGATGGAGTAACGTTAAGAGAATTTCTGCCATTATACTGTCACCGCTGTCAACTTAGGGAAGAGTCTATCAGGCATACAAAGTGTGTGATGTTGGAAGTGAAATCTGGCAAGTGAACATTACGGATGTGTGCATTACATGGTTAAATGCAACATATAAGAATGATGGATGTGTAATGTGAGTTTTAAAGACAAGTTTAGACCCAGAGGAACATTAAATCTGAACAGTATAGGGAGATGTGTGGAGAACAAGAAGTCTTGTAGGTTTGTATCATATTGAAAGAATGAATGAGTGCTTAGGTTAAGAGTAGAACAATTTAATGATTGTGATAAAAATGGATTTGAGAGAAAGAGAATATGAATAAACACCTGTCCAGAGATTAGTTAGAAACCAATTTCTAAAAGCTGTTAAAAAATTGCCAGCATATAAACAGACATTAAATCAAATGTATTAAAAAAGAGAAACATAAATGAAAAACTTTTCTGCTTGTTTCACTTTTTTAACAACTATCCTATTTGTTTTTTTGATTAAATTGTTTTTTTTTTAAATAGGATTATGAAATGCAAATTTTATTATTGCAGTATTCTTTGGTTATTAAATAATTAATTGGACTAAATTGTTATAAAACTAATTTTTTAAAGATAGTGTTGTTTAAATCGCTATAAAATTATTGTATATCTAGCTCCCCAAAACTTTCAAGCTTCAATACATTGACTTTGTTTTAATTTGCTTTTAATTTTAAAGCCAACGATGGCATTCTACTTGACATTTAAATGCTTTCAAATGCCTTCCAAATTTCGAAAAGACACAAAGCAATTCACTTTTTATTTTATTTTTTTCAAATATTAACAAAAGATTAAAATTACTGACTTATTAACAAAAAAGTCAAAATGGATTGTGGATTTCATTTAACAATTAAATTCTTATTTCAAAATTTTGATTCAATTTATTTCTATTGCATTTTTGATTTCAATGTATATTTGAGTAATACTAAAAAAATAAAATAATCTACAAGGGCCATTCCAGAAGTAAAGCGTTCTAATCTTTTTAACTCAAAAAATTGAAGAGTGACAAAGACAGGAGTGGTACCATTAAAACGAGAGACATTTTATACTCTAGAATTTATTTTTCTACAGTCACTGCTGTTATATTGTGAATAACACCAAATATAGCACTGCCATTCTCAGTGCATCTCTGCTTTAGAGCAACATTCGTGACAAATGTTGCTCTCTTAAAGTCTCACACTATCAATATCACCAACAGAGACATGAAACTTTCATGTCAAAGGAGTTGCACAATATGGAGATTTAAAAAAGGCTACACTGACATATTTTTTAGTTAATAAAAATATTTATCTAATAAAAACATTTATAAAAACATTTATTTAATAAAAACATTAATAAAAACATTTAATAAAAACATTTATTTAATAAAAACATTAATAAAAACATTTATAAAAACATTTTTTCCATAACCATAAGAAGACATTAACATGACACAAAAAATAACGAAAATTGTTTTAAAAGCTAAAAAAAGAATTGAAATGAAAACTAAACTGTAAGAGTTTTTAATTCATTGTTGTTAATTGATAAATTTTGATAAATAATGAAGTTAGATAGAGAAAAATTGTGAAAGGAAAAAGATTTGAGGTTGACTGGCAGAGAGCAAGGAAAAAGAGAAATGAAAGTGAAAACAACTGAATCAGTGTTTTATGCACATGGATGAAGGGCGTGAGAGGATGAAAGAAAAAAAAAGCCCAGTCTATTTGCAAGTTATCTTGTCAGTCTCTCCTGCTTGATATCGTGCTAACGTGTACAATTCCCCTTCATTATTTAAGTAGGTTGAACCAACCCAATAATAAAGATGCTTTGTTGCAAACTTCTATTTTAGGATTTTTTTAGTTTGTGCAAATGGGGTTCATGGAAAGGAAAACGGCTGAAATGGATGCATAAAGCCAACATCGTACTGGATGAGATAAACAATGCCGAAATGTCTGCAACTACTTACTACCTACACATGGTCTACCTACACATAAAGAATGCCTCAATTTTGATTGTCACATCGCAATAAAATTTCATTTTTAAAACTCACTATGTCTGCCTGTCCGTCGATCAGTCTGTCTGTCTGTCTCCATATTTTCAAACTCTATCTCCTCCGAAACAAAAAGTTGCAGAGCGGCGCTAAGGGCCTCAAATGATTGGATTTTTTTTATTGAACCATTCTTTAACAAGTCTTTAGCTGGTTAAAATAGTTTTTAAGGGGTCAAAATTTTTAAAAAATCGTTATATATTTTGTACATACATCTTAGTTTATTTTTAAGCAATTCATATGCATGTCATATTTGTACAGTGGTAACGCCACCAGCTTTGAATGTTACAGTTTTGCTTTCGGTTTCGATTCTAGCTGATGGCACCCAAATACTTTCTTTACTTTTGAAATCACGACTCTATAATAATATATACGACATTTGGACAAATTGAAATATCATATTTAAGCGCATTTTACGACCGCGCAAAGCTCCTCCTCCACCTCCCCAGTGTTCACTAATTAGAATTCTATAAATTTCTAGACGTTTTTTGTACGGGCACTTTTATTGATAGTACACACATGAAACTCTAGTCCCCTTTGAAGTAATCTCCTCCGGCTACAATGCACTTGTATCATTCCAATAAATTCTGAAAGGCCCCATGGAAGTCTTCTTGTGTGAGTGTGTAAATGATCCTTGTCACAGCCTCTTTCATCTCCTCAATTGTCACAGCCTGTTTCATCTCCTCAATTGTCTGTTTTCCTTGTCATCTCCTCAATTGTCTCTTTTCCTTGTCATCTCCTCAATTGTCTGTTTTTCCTTGTCATCTCCTCAATTGTCTGTTTTTCCTTGAACTCAGGGAATAACCAAAAGTCACAGGGAGCAAGAAGGTCTGGACTATAGGGAGGGTGAGGAACTGTCTTGATAGTCTGTGACAATGATGGAGTTGTGGACTACACCTCTTGGGACACACTTTGCACAAATCTTCGGCATCTTCAGTTCTTCATGAATAATTGTGTGTATAGTTCCCACACTGACATGAAACTGTGTGCTCATTGTTTCTATAGACACATACAACAGTCCTTATCGATGTAATTCTTTATTTGGCCAATCAACTCTAGTGTTCTGACTTCCTTACTACCCCCCCCACCTCCCATCATCTCTCGCAAACTCCCTGCTTTCCTTGGATTACTTATACTTCTCAAAAACTGATGCTTGACTCATGCAAGATGGCCCCAAAACAGTCTGAAACATTCCACGCAGCACGTATAAGAAATAATTTTCCCTTCGCTACAGTCAACTGTACACACAATTATTCACGAGAAACTGAAGATTTGCGCAAAGTTAAGATTTTTATTCTAGAACTTTGTAAGATGAGAAATGATAATTTGGATTATTCAGACAATTATTATTCTCATCTTACATGTAATATTTGTAGTAATATCATGGAAATCTTTTTATATGTGCAATAAGTGTAACCCCTTAGTGTAGGAATGAGGAAAACTTAGTCTCGGTTCATTGGCCTCGGACCCAGAGTCACTCTCATCATTCAGTGGCGGTTACAACTGTGTCACCAGCCGCAGGTCCCTAACATGATGAGTCACACCGTCAACTAGAATGGACTGTTGACTCATCATGTCAATCACTCAGCCCTGCTTATAGTTGTTGGTGCACCAGCTTCCCTGCAGCTTCACCCAGACAGGATCCCCTTTGGCACATGACCTCTGCTCTTCCTTGTTGGCGACTGCTTTGTCAGGGTAGATTCCCTTTTCCCAGACACGGTATTGGGATATTGCATTTTCAGGTGCTGTTCCTGGAGAGATGCCATCCTTCGGCATGATGTTGTACCAGTACATGACTTCCGAGATTTTTGGAAAATCTACAATAGTGTAGTAAATAATGGACAGTCAACTATTCCCCCACTATCGAACAATCATGAGGTTGCTTGCACGGCAACTGACAAGGCTAATCTGCTTGCCAGTCAGTTTGCCTCAAACTCCACACTGAACTCGGTACACTACTCACTCCCTGATTTTCCTCTGCGAACAGACGCCACACTAGATGATTTGAAAATCACCCCTTCTCAGGTACATGCTATTATAAAAAACCTAGACACCTCAAAAGCATGTGGACCAGATCTCATCCCGGCTGTGCTATTAAAAAAATGCTCTGCCGAGGTTGCTCCAGTTCTCTCCAAACTTTACAATAAATGCCTTAACAAATCTTGCTTTCCTTACTGCTGGAAAACCGCCTCTGTGGTACCAGTCTTCAAGAATTCTGGTGAAAGAACTGACCCACTAAATTATCACCCCATTAGCCTCCTCCCGCTTTTCACCAAAATATTTGAGTCCTTAGTTGATCAAGCCCCAGTCCAGTACCTAACAGCTGCTAAACTCCTGACTGACAAACAATATGGATTCAGGCAAGCCCGTTCAACAGCAGATATCTTAACTGTAGTTTCTGAACGTATATACCGTTCATTGGACAAAACAGGGGAGGGTAGAGCGGTGATCCTTGATATATCTAAGGCTTTTGACAGGGTATGGCACGATGGTCTTCTAAGGAAAATGAGATCATATGGAATCACTGGAAGAATTCATAATGTAATTAAATCCTTCTTAAGTAATAGAAAAATCAAAGTTGTCCTCGACGGTCGTACATCTAAACAATATTACATAAATGCGGGAGTACCTCAGGGGTCTATCCTTGGACCTCTATTATTCCTGATATTCATAAATGACCTCCCTGATAAAATTGTTTCGGAGATGGGTATATTTGCCGATGACACTACTCTCTATAACAGATATGAAGGGAAAACAAATGAACACATATCCAAGGAAATGGCAGAAACACTAGAGGATGACCTCCAATCGGTAGTGGAATGGGGACAAAAATGGTTGATCACATTCAATGCTGCTAAGACTAAGCTTGTTTCCTTCAATAACTACAAGAAACCTTCTCTACCACCAATAGCAATGGCCAAGAACACATTGCCTGAAAGTACTTCTTTTAAACTCCTCGGCCTAACGTTTACAAGGAATATGAACTGGAATAGATACATTGAGAGGATTGCCAAGGCTGCTGCAAGGAAGGTTGGCTCCCTCTACCGTGCTAGAAAACTACTTACGCCTGACAGTATCCTATACCTCTATAAGGCCAGCATTCGCCCATGTATGGAGTACTGTTTTCACATCTGGGCTGGTGCATCTGCTGCTTGTCTCTCGCTCTTGAACAGGGTTCAAAAGAGAGTCGCCAACCTGATAAGTCCTGAATTGTCATCTAGGCTTCAGCCTCTGTCCCATCGACGAGATGTTGCATCCCTCTGCCTGTTCTACAAATACTTTAATGGTGAATGCTCTGACGAACTGCAAACACTTGTACCTCCCCGATGTAACTACCCCCGACAAACCCGACAAGCTACTAAGTCTCATCCCTTTACAGTAGAGATCCCTAGGTGCAAAAAAGCCTTTTACTCCAATAGTTTCTTTCCCAGAACTGCGGGTCTTTGGAACTCCCTTCCGGAATTCTGCTTTCCCAACTGCACTGATATGCAGAAGTTCAAGTGTAATGTTAACAAACATCTTTCTACTCCCTTCATAATGACTCCGCTAATTAAGTCCCTAATAGTAGCCCCCTGCTTCAAAGTGGCACTGTGCCTTGTTTGGGGTGAAAATTGAATTAAAAAAAAAAAAAAAAAAAAAAAAGAGATGGTGCACTGCTTCCTGGCTGCAATTCTTTTGATGCTGTGAAGGCTTCTCTCAGCAATACTGTTGCCGGATGTCACATAAGCACATCACAGTTGCAGCTGCACTCCCCACTCCTCTAGAAACTGCCTGACCACACGGCTGCAGAAGGCTGGATCATTGTCTGTCAGCACCTCTTCGGGCCCGCCTCTTTCAAAGAACACAGATGACAGCTGACGAATAATGTAGAAAGAGTCTTGGTGTCCAAGTGGTCTCCAGACCACGAAATGCACAGGTCTACAATTGATGAGGGTGAGAAAGTGATTGCCACTATAATGTGTGATATCCATGCTCACCCTCTGCCACATACCACTCACTCCAAACTGCCCCTTCTTCCACTGTATCGGAGGTGGATCGATTGATTGGCATGCCTTGCAACTTTTCACCACTCTTCTAAGATCTGCCTTTCCTACTTCTGGGTCACTTATCTTGGCAAAATAAAAGGTCCGCTTGATCCCAGGGTGTCCGCACTGCTGATGAATCTCCATGATATGATTTGCATCCACATTACACACGAAGGCTGCACATGGTCGTTGCAGAGTCTCAGAACTTCTTTGGGTATCAGCCAACAGTCACCATTAAGGTATTGGTGTCAGCGCATCTGTTCTGTTGATTGCTGATCAATGTTATGTCTATGGTCAGGTCGTACTCTTTGATGGTCTCGATCAGGGTGGCAAGCCATCTTTGTATTAACATCTCACTCACTGCCCATGTGATCAGCCATGCCCTTCCAGACAATGCATCTGTTATCCAGCAATGAGTGCACACAAAGTCTGTGATATGTAGTACTCTAGCTAGCCACTAAAGCGCCAAGTTAACTCCCTTCAATGTGGTATCAAGTTCGGCCAGGTTTATGTACCTAGAATCATTCTCCGGCCGAAGCCAGCAGGCATCTTCGATAATGCCATCATCAATTGCAAGGGCAATTCCAAGGGCTAGTGAACTAGCGTCCACCCAGATTGTGAACTCGTCCCTGTTGACACACCATTTCCCTCGCACAGGGTCATCATGAGTTACCCTGGGCACAGTCTCTGTCAGCATGCTCCATAGGGTGGCATTATGCACTTCATCGTCCCATCTTGATAATACGGATGTTGCACATTGTTTCATGGTTGTCACTGCTACTGTGAGCCAACCACATAGGGAAGTGGCCCACCAGTTTTCCACAAACAGAAAAAACACTCCGACGAGTGATGTTGAACGGGACCTCTGGAACGTCACTACCTTTTCTCCAGCAGAGTCCCTCCTCGCTACCGCTCCCATGCAGGCTAAACACTTTTGCCCCTTCTCGCAGATGCTCCGGTTCCTTGCATGTCAGTCCAAAGTTTTCAGAGTGCTCTTTGACCGACTGGGCAGACATGAGGCTCTCATTTACAAAGATATCGTCGATGTATGACGATGTTGCCTGTTGCCCAGCCTCATCCTGTAAACGGATTGTGTGCATAATCGCCGTCATAATGCCTGGTGCCACGTTGAGACTGAACCCCAGCCTGATCAGCCAATAGTGGGTTTCCTCAGTTTCCACAGTCTGAAATGGTCACAGTGCTTTTTCAATGCGTATCTGCAGGTAGGCCCTGTGCAGGTCTAAAATTGCGTCTGACCCCTGCTACCACCATTCTCTTAATTTGAGCACACAAACATCATGTGTACGGGTCGACGTATTTGTTAAGCTCACTGTAGTCCATGACAGGTTTACTTTTCTGTTTACGGCCATCAGGGGAATCAACCCTCATTGGGGCCTGAGCTCATCTTCCATGTATGGAAGCAGCCAGTTGAGCCATGTCTGCAGTTCTTCTTCATACTGCCCCCTTAGCTACGTTATAG
This sequence comes from Euprymna scolopes, assembly GCF_053919585.1. Lineage (NCBI taxonomy): Eukaryota > Metazoa > Mollusca > Cephalopoda > Sepiida > Sepiolidae > Euprymna > Euprymna scolopes. Next base: position 989,720 of record NC_136508.1, read on the forward strand.
CTACTGACAGTCAGTTCTACAAGGATATCGATGGCTGATTGCCCAACCACTTCCAATATGCTCTCCATGCATTGGCGTCCCTGTCATATGCCACATGAAAGCCAGGCATGTCGAGGGTAATTTTGGTGCAAACACGTTTCTCACATCGGGAGAACTTTATCTTGCTGGTGCCATCCACCGTGATTCCACCCAACTGTGTAATAAAGTCCATCCTCAGAAGTATGTAATACTCAAGCAGCTCTCTGTCCACAACCACGTAATCACTGCAGACCCATTGTTGATGCTTGTGTGAATGACACTCGCCCTGCAAGAGGCCAGCGGCGCTCTGCCTACAGTTAGCACTGGAATTCTCTCCTTGTACCAACATGCTTTGCGCACGAGGATCTGGGTGCACCCAGTGTCTACAAGTGCAAAACACTCATGCCCATTAACGAGCACACTCATTGCAGGCAGTGTCTTGTTCAGTGACGATCTGGGAAGAAGATTGGCGCTGTAGCTTCCTTCTCTTGCCTGTTTCCTGGACAGGTGTGGGTCAGGTGTCACTGGTTTTTACACTTGCAGCACCGTTAAGCCTCCGAATCAATAAACGTGATGAGAGATAATTATGAACTAAATGATTGGGCTCTCCACACTTGTGTCAGGCTGTAACTGCACTCAGGTTCTGCAATCCACCCTGTGATGGCTGCCCGGAAGCCACTTGGTCTACAGTCCTGGGCTCTTTTTTAGCATCGCCTGCGCCCACACCAACACCTCCGAGATGTCCATCTCGTCTACCTGAGATGAGACTCGGAGCAGATCTTCCATGCTATTGGGCAATCCTGCAACCATGTGCACACCAGGCCTTAGTCCGACATTCGTCCGAACAGGATCGCAAGCTTCTTCAGTAACCAGATAAACATCAACCGTCTTCCCAGGATTTAACTTGCGTGCCATAAACTCCTTCCATACTGCAACTGGATCTAGTGCTAACGCTGTGTAGAGGGCGTTTTTGATGCATGCAACTTCCGCCTTCTTTTTGTCAGTTAGGTGCTGGTATACAGCATATATGCTCCTAGCGAGATGTATTGGAACCATTCCAAATGCTTCACACTGCTGAGCTGGCATATCAATTCTTTTTTTCCATCCATTTCTGCACTGACTCTTCTGTGCTGCTGCCATCAAACAGGAGAATTAACTTGACTGTAGGGGGCATATCCCAAGTGATATGTTTCTTTCTCTTCCGCACACCTCAACATGCCAATGTGTTTCAAAATGTCTGCCGCAAAGCAATGCACTGATACAACGCAAAGCAAAAAGAATCCTCCCCAACTCCTCAAAGCGACCTGCTTTATGAAGCCTGGCACACCTCATTTATATGCGTGTAGCACAACTTTGTAAGATTGTCTGAGACTGATCATGTGTGTTAAAAACTCATGGATGCCATCTTGGATCATTTTTCGTCCCAACCAGCAGGAAAGACAGACACGAGGGCGTTTGAAAGGCTGTTCCTATTTCCCCCACAGTGTGTGTGTGTCATACTACGCTACAACATCTTCCTCAATCTAAAATTTTATCTTGTGTGTTTCTAGTGTGTTTCTAGTGTGTTTCTTCTTGAGATTCTCTTTTGTACTGCTTTATGTCTCCTTGCTTTCTTTTTATGGCTGATCTAGGTGTCAGTTCATTTTTTTTATCTTGTGATTGAAGTTTGAGTTCTTCCTATACATTGCTCTGCTATCAAATAGGTTGTCTCGTCCTTTTTCAGTTAATTTGACTGACAATTCCATCATTTCTATATCTTCAAGTTCGGAATTGGTCTGTATCGGCCTTGGTATGTGCTTTTCATTTTTCTTTAATATTGTTGCTATGCTCTTTTTGTTTTCTTTGGACTTGATTCTTTATCTTTTTTTAATGGAAATATTTTTGTTTTGTAGAAAATGGTATTGTTAAGGAAGATGATTTGTCTTCTCATTAATGTGGAACTACTTTGCTTTCTTCCTATATAGAATCGTTAGCTTTGGCCCAATCTGAACCATGGTATAAGAAACAACTAAAAAGCTCTGCTATGTTTTCTGTTTACAAACACTTGATTTCAAAAGGTTCTAATCTCAAGACAAGTGAAACACATTTACTTTGTTATTTTACTCCCTCTTTCCTTCTTTTTTTCTCCGGTTTTTCTTATGCTGCAAATTGTATATGTTTGCCATTATCATGGTTGATTGGCATTTTTTAATATTCATTGTATGACAACTTCAGAAATAAAGAGTTCTTTCTCAGTTGATGATCTTTTGGTTGAAAAAATTCTGATGTAATTTCAAACAGGGTTTGTTGGAAAAGATTCTCTTGGCATAATATCAAACAAGGTTGTGAATGTGAGAGCTGGCTGATTAACTCCAAAGGAACCAACTCTTGTCACATGTTTTTCTCCGTCAACATTTGTGTTCTCAGATTCTTCTAGCTTCAATCCTATTAGTGATGAGTCAAAATGACATTTTTTACCTTGCAGACTTATCTTCACCATTGAATTTCCGTTTTTCTTAGCGCATCAACCTTCTGTAATCTCCAACTTCCTCTTGTCCTCAAATGTTTTTAAGGACATTTCAAGACATTACAACAGGGGGAAAAAAACAATTATTTAAAACTATCTGAAATACCCAAAATTGAATAGACTGACAATTCATTTAACTACTGACAATTCATTTAACAAACTATTATTTTGCTGCCCCTTATCACATACATTTTTCTTGTTCTCTCCAACACTTACTGAATATTCTTTCCTAGTCTATAAATGTTAGTTTTTAGTCTAAAACACGTTAATGGTTGGGAAGGAGAAGGTCATATAGGAAAGACCTTTTCATATTTGACATTTCTGCTTAAATCAAAACAATTGTTGATCAAAAGTTGGTAAAAATTAAAGAAAAACTAAAACAATTTCTAAATAATTTTTTCAAACAGCGAGTGTCTGGTGAAAAAGTTTAGTAAAGTTGGGTACTATTAGTCGAGAAGTCAATTTCCACAGTGTAAAACTAAAAATGCAGGTTTCAAAGAAGTGACAAATCCTTACAAATCTGTGGTAAATGAAATTTAATAATGGAAGCATTCATTATTAAATCAGGCTTGAATGGGCAAAAATAAAATTCATGTCAACAGCTGATGATGATTCATAGTAGAGTGGAACACAATATGAGAAGTCAAAAAATTTTATTTGCTAATTTTCAACGAATCTTTTTGAGGAAGCCTATTATATTGACAAGTGATTCATTAAGACGAAATTGTTTTTATATGCATAAAGACAAACAATATTGTGCACATTATATTGAAAAAAACACATCCATATTGAAAAGATAAATCGCCTATATCTAAACACAGTAATCTAACTTGAAATAACCGAGGAAAACAACTATGAATGACACAAGAGAAAGAATTGTGCATATATAAAAAGAAAAAGATTAAATTTTGTTTACATTGAAATTTTATAAAAATGACCACAAAACTAAATGAGTTAAAATTGAAGCAAATTTCATTATATTTACCTTTTTTTACACAGTAAACTCTAGTCTGGTTTGTGATACTCTTAGTTTCATAGGATACAACATAAAAAAGGAGAGAACAAAATTAGTCAATCTTAAAAAATTTTTCTCACAAAAAGTTTTTTTTTCTAACTTGATGTCTTTAAAACACTCCACATTCGTTTAACAACTGATAACTAAATCCTTGCTGAAGTAGATTTGAAAAATTATCAACACATTTTAACATGCACATAAGTTTTGCATGACATTTCAACTACATATAGATTTTTCAATTTATTATGGAGCATTATTCCTGTAAATAGTTAATTTCTCTATTAATCATGTTGATCATATGTTGTACATAAATCCTTCAGATTTGTATCGATATAACTTAAAAATTATTACAATTGCAGTTTATTATTAATCACTTCACTGTAACGTTAATCATGATTTTTCAAAACACAAATTTCCAATTTTGTGTAATTGTTTATATATATATGGGTTAGTATTTGTGATAAATGTGTTAGTATTTTTGGAAAGGAAAAAAAAGCAATAGACATTGAAATATTCTCGAAATTCAAAGTAAATCAGATGATGCTCTAGCAAATAGAGCTCATTACAAAAAAGGTATCATGAGTCGCCAGCAAAATCTTCAGGTGGGATTTGAACCTGGAGCATGTGAGCTTAACACCATTTTGTTCTTGGTGTTAAAAGTGATACATCCTTAATTGCACCTCACACATAATAATAGCAATTGAGTTGGTGGTGGGGACAAATGTTGAAACTGGTGAAATCATGTAAGACAGCCATTTCAGTTTTTTTGCTTAATAGCAGTGAACAGCAGATTTAACCATCGGATTTGAGTGTGAGTGCCTTGAAGGAGGGAAATGAAATGGTCATTGCTGGAAACACTCAATAACTATCACAGTTTGAAGGAACTTGATTTTCAAGACATGCAGGACTTCATGCAAATTGAAAAACTACTCACCGGTTTTGTTTTTCATGTTTGGAATCATTTCATTTTGAAGTGGTCACACTCCTATTATTAAAACTTTATCTTTATTTTATGATATCTTGTGCTACTAGTGCACAACTTCTTGTTCCGCAAGGACAATATCTTGCAATCACTATTTTGAAACTCTAGCACTGTAGTATAATGTTTTGATGGTTCCTTTAAAGTTTATAATTAAAGGCAATCCGTAATAACTAGAGTGTTGCATGCTCGATGATATAACTTACAATATTTTGCTTATCTTGAATGACAAATTCATCTTAATGAAAATGAGGAAATTTATTATGTGCACACAAACTTGTGTTTTGTTCAAAACTGTTGATGAAAAACATGAAAGCATATAATTCATTTCTTTAAAAATATTTAAGACTCAAGCAGAAATTTTGAAATTTGTTAGCATAACAATTAAAGCTTGAAGTAGCTTGAAAATGAATATCAGGTTTACTTACTGAATATTAGTTTTAGGGTGTACATTGGAAGTGTGATTATAGATAGAAAAAGACCATTTTTTTCTTTGGAAATAATTCTGAAACTAATCACCACCAAAGGAAAAGATGGCATAAAACTCAAAGAAACAAAGTTTGTTGAGATCGGCAGCAGAAACCAAACAGTAAAAGTCTAAGTAAGTTGCATCTTCTCTGAAAAGATGTAAATCTCATCAAGTCAATGCAATCTTAGACAGGTAAAAAAAAGCTGAAGATAATTGAAAAAAAAAAAGCAGTGTAAAACTCTGAAAACAGTAATTTTCTCAGACTGACTTTAAAGAGAGTAAAGCTGAGATAAAAAAAAGGAAGAATGTCTCCATAAAAATATGAAAAAAAAACAAGAAATATTTTTCTTTTCTAAAAATTACAGACACTGTTGGACATTTCATTAAAAAAATGACAGAGACTAAAAAAATTGTATACAAATGAAGTTTTATTCTCTTTGTGTTTTATTCATAATCTGAGATGTCCTTTTTCTTTAGCATACAATTTCATTCAAACGGGAACTGTTTATTGATAAGATTGTTAAGACAATATATATATATATATATATATATATATATATATATATATATATATATATATATATATGGAGAAAATCTTTAAGCATCAACTGTTTTAATAAGGTTGCAGAGAATAAATTAAAACCTTAAACAAATAAGAATTAGTTATGAATACACAAAAAATAAAATATTAAAATAAATAATATTGAGCACAAGTCCAATACCATTAATTTTAAATAATAATAATAGATTTCAAAACAAATGCAAATAATTTGCATTTTCAGCATAATGGCTCACTTTTACAATAATATCCGTGTTTGAAAATTGAATATGTCTGACAAAGGAAGTTTCCTAAAATATTACAATATGAATCCTCCATCTGACCATGTTCACACACAAACACAATATATGCAAAATATAAACCAAAAAGTAGTACATAAATATTGTATTAATAAAAGTGCATAGCTTATTGCACCATTAGTTTGTGTCTCACTGCAAAATTCCAAGAAATATTTATCATACACAAAATTCGATAAACAGAAGTGAAACGGATGTTACACTTCTGTTTATCGAATTTTGTGTATAATAAATATTTCTTGGAATTTTGCATTTGTGATTTTCTTCTTTTTTTTTTAGCTGGAAAGGGTCTACTTTATACTATTTGTAAGCTAATCAAGTAATCAAGTAAACAAGTGGCACTCACAATAAGTTAAATTCACAATATTTTCAGAATTGGATGATCTAGGTTTGCTACTAAATTAACTAAAATTTTGTATGCTCGTTTGTCTCCGTGCACATTGAATGGCGTCACAGAGAGATGACATTCACTTGAATTGGAAAGATTTTTTATGATGTTATAATGAAAAAAAAAAGAGGAGATACCATTCATCAAAATAGAGAAGCGAAGGGTCATGGGATATCTTTGCAGACAGTGACTGTGTTTATGATACTTGATGGACCATCTATATAGAGAAGCGAAGGGTCATGGGTTATCTTTGCAGACAGTGACTGTGTTTATGATACTTGATGGACCATCTATATAGAGAAGCGAAGGGTCATGGGTTATCTTTGCAGACAGTGACTGTGTTTATGATACTGGATGGACCATCTATATAGAGAAGCGAAGGGTCATGGGTTATCTTTGCAGACAGTGACTGTGTTTATGATACTTGATGGACCATCTATATAGAGAAGCGAAGGGTCATGGGTTATCTTTTCAGACAGTGACTGTGTTTATGATACTTGATGGACCATCTATATAGAGAAGCGAAGGGTCAAGGGTTATCTTTGCAGACAGTGACAGTGTTTATGATACTTGATGGACCATCTATATAGAGAAGCGAAGGGTCAAGGGTTATCTTTTCAGACAGTGACTGTGTTTATGGTACTTGATGGACCATCTATATAGAGAAGCGAAGGGTCAAGGGTTATCTTTTCAGACAGTGACTGTGTTTATGATACTTGATGGACCATCTATATAGAGAAGCGAAGGGTCATGGGTTATCTTTTCAGACAGTGACTGTGTTTATGATACTTGATGGACCATCTATATAGAGAAGCGAAGGGTCATGGGTTATCTTTTCAGACAGTGACTGTGTTTATGGTACTTGATGGACCATCTATATAGAGAAGCGAAGGGTCATGGGTTATCTTTGCAGACAGTGACTGTGTTTATGATACTTGATGGACCATCTATATAGAGAAGCGAAGGGTCATGGGTTATCTTTTCAGACAGTGACTGTGTTTATGATACTTGATGGACCATCTATATAGAGAAGAGAAGGGTCATGGGTTATCTTTTCAGACAGTGACTGTGTTTATGATACTTGATGGACCATCTATATAGAGAAGCGAAGGGTCATGGGTTATCTTTGCAGACAGTGACTGTGTTTATGGTACTTGATGGACAATCTATATAGAGAAGCGAAGGGTCAAGGGTTATCTTTTCAGACAGTGACTGTGTTTATGATACTTGATGGACCATCTATATAGAGAAGCGAAGGGTCATGGGTTATCTTTGCAGACAGTGACTGTGTTTATGGTACTTGATGGACAATCTATATAGAGAAGCGAAGGGTCATGGGTTATCTTTGCAGACAGTGACTGTGTTTATGATACTTGATGGACCATCTATATAGAGAAGAGAAGGGTCATGGGTTATCTTTTCAGACAGTGACTGTGTTTATGATACTTGATGGACAATCTATATAGAGAAGCGAAGGGTCATGGGTTATCTTTGCAGACAGTGACTGTGTTTATGATACTTGATGGACCATCTATATAGAGAAGCAAAGGGTCAAGGGTTATCTTTTCAGACAGTGACTGTGTTTATGATACTTGATGGACCATCTATATAGAGAAGCGAAGGGTCATGGGTTATCTTTGCAGACAGTGACTGTGTTTATGATACTTGATGGACCATCTATATAGAGAAGCGAAGGGTCATGGGTTATCTTTTCAGACAGTGACAGTGTTTATGATACTTGATGGACCATCTATATAGAGAAGCGAATGGTCATGGGTTATCTTTGCAGACAGTGACTGTGTTTATGATATTTGATGGACCATCTATATAGAGAAGCGAAGGGTAATGGGTTACCTTTGCAGACAGTGACTGTGTTTATGGTACTTGATGGACCATCTATATAGAGAAGCGAAGGGTCATGGGTTATCTTTTCAGACAGTGACTGTGTTTATGATACTTGATGGACCATCTATATAGAGAAGCGAAGGGTCATGGGTTATCTTTGCAGACAGTGACTGTGTTTATGATACTTGATGGACCATCTATATAGAGAAGCGAAGGGTCATGGGTTATCTTTTCAGACAGTGACTGTGTTTATGATACTTGATGGACCATCTATATAGAGAAGCGAAGGGTCATGGGTTATCTTTTCAGACAGTGACAGTGTTTATGATACTTGATGGACCATCTATATAGAGAAGCGAAGGGTCATGGGTTATCTTTTCAGACAGTGACAGTGTTTATGATACTTGATGGACCATCTATATAGAGAAGCAAAGGGTCAAGGGTTATCTTTTCAGACAGTAACTGTGTTTATGATACTTGATGGACCATCTATATAGAGAAGCGAAGGGTCATGGGTTATCTTTTAAGACAGTGACTGTGTTTATGATACTTGATGGACCATCTATAAAGAGAAGCAAAGGGTCATGGGTTATCTTTTAAGACAGTGACTGTGTTTATGATACTTGATGGACCATCTATATAGAGAAGCGAAGGGTCAAGGGTTATCTTTTCAGACAGTGACTGTGTTTATGATACTTGATGGACCATCTATATAGAGAAGCGAAGGGTCATGGGTTATCTTTGCAGACAGTGACTGTGTTTATGATACTTGATGGACCATCTATATAGAGAAGCGAAGGGTCATGGGTTATCTTTTCAGACAGTGACTGTGTTTATGATACTTGATGGACCATCTATATAGAGAAGCGAAGGGTCATGGGTTATCTTTTCAGACAGTGACTGTGTTTATGATACTTGATGGACCATCTATATAGAGAAGCGAAGGGTCATGGGTTATCTTTGCAGACAGTGACTGTGTTTATGATACTTGATGGACCATCTATATAGAGAAGCGAAGGGTCATGGGTTATCTTTGCAGACAGTGACTGTGTTTATGGTACTTGATGGACCATCTATATAGAGAAGCGAAGGGTCATGGGTTATCTTTGCAGACAGTGACTGTGTTTATGATACTTGATGGACCATCTATATAGAGAAGAGAAGGGTCATGGGTTATCTTTTCAGACAGTGACTGTGTTTATGATACTTGATGGACCATCTATATAGAGAAGCGAAGGGTCATGGGTTATCTTTGCAGACAGTGACTGTGTTTATGATACTTGATGGACCATCTATATAGAGAAGCGAAGGGTCATGGGTTATCTTTGCAGACAGTGACTGTGTTTATGATACTTGATGGACCATCTATATAGAGAAGCAAAGGGTCAAGGGTTATCTTTTCAGACAGTGACTGTGTTTATGATACTTGATGGACCATCTATATAGAGAAGCGAAGGGTCATGGGTTATCTTTTCAGACAGTGACTGTGTTTATGATACTTGATGGACCATCTATATAAAGAAGCGAAGGGTCAAGGGTTATCTTTTCAGACAGTGACTGTGTTTATGATACTTGATGGACCATCTATATAGAGAAGCGAATGGTCATGGGTTATCTTTGCAGACAGTGACTGTGTTTATGATATTTGATGGACCATCTATATAGAGAAGCGAAGGGTAATGGGTTACCTTTGCAGACAGTGACTGTGTTTATGGTACTTGATGGACCATCTATATAGAGAAGCGAAGGGTCATGGGTTATCTTTTCAGACAGTGACTGTGTTTATGATACTTGATGGACCATCTATATAGAGAAGCGAAGGGTCATGGGTTATCTTTTCAGACAGTGACTGTGTTTATGATACTTGATGGACCATCTATATAGAGAAGCGAAGGGTCATGGATTATCTTTTCAGACAGTGACTGTGTTTATGATACTTGATGGACCATCTATATAGAGAAGCAAAGGGTCATGGGTTATCTTTGCAGACAGTGACTGTGTTTATGATACTTGATGGACCATCTATATAGAGAAGCGAATGGTCATGGGTTATCTTTGCAGACAGTGACTGTGTTTATGATACTTGATGGACCATCTATATAGAGAAGCGAAGGGTCATGGGTTACCTTTGCAGACAGTGACTGTGTTAATGATACTTGATGGACCATCTATATAGAGAAGCGAAGGGTCATGGGTTATCTTTTCAGACAGTGACTGTGTTAATGATACTTGATGGACCATCTATATAGAGAAGCGAAGGGTCATGGGTTATCTTTTCAGACAGTGACAGTGTTTATGATACTTGATGGACCATCTATATAGAGAAGCGAAGTGTCAAGGGTTATCTTTTCAGACAGTGACTGTGTTTATAATACTTGATGGACCATCTATATAGAGAAGCTAAGGGTCATGGGTTATCTTTGCAGACAGTGACTGTGTTTATGATACTTGATGGACCATCTATATAGAGAAGCGAAGGGTCATGGGTTATCTTTTCAGACAGTGACTGTGTTTATGATACTTGATGGACCATCTATATAGAGAAGCGAAGGGTCACGGGTTATCTTTGCAGACAGTGACTGTGTTTATGATACTTGATGGACCATCTATATAGAGAAGCGAAGGGTCATGGGTTATCTTTTCAGACAGTGAATGTGTTTATGATACTTGATGGACCATCTATATAGAGAAGCGAAGGGTCATGGGTTATCTTTTAAGACAGTGAATGTGTTTATGATACGTGATGGACCATCTATATAGAGAAGCGAAGGGTCATGGGTTATCTTTGCAGACAGTGAATGTGTTTATGATACTTGATGGACCATCTATATAGAGAAGCGAAGGGTCATGGGTTATCTTTTCAGACAGTGACTGTGTTTATGATACTTGATGGACCATCTATATAGAGAAGCGAAGGGTCATGGGTTATCTTTGCAGACAGTGAATGTGTTTATGATACTTGATGGACCATCTATATAGAGAAGCGAAGGGTCATGGGTTATCTTTTCAGACAGTGAATGTGTTTATGATACTTGATGGACCATCTATATAGAGAAGCGAAGGGTCATGGGTTATCTTTGCAGACAGTGAATGTGTTTATGATACTTGATGGACCATCTATATAGAGAAGCGAAGGGTCATGGGTTATCTTTTCAGACAGTGAATGTGTTTATGATACTTGATGGACCATCTATATAGAGAAGCGAAGGGTCATGGGTTATCTTTGCAGACAGTGAATGTGTTTATGATACTTGATGGACCATCTATATAGAGAAGCGAAGGGTCATGGGTTATCTTTTCAGACAGTGACTGTGTTTATGATACTTGATGGACCATCTATATAGAGCAGCGAAGGGTCAAGGGTTATCTTTTCAGACAGTGACTGTGTTTATGATACTTGATGGACCATCTATATAGAGAAGCGAAGGGTCATGGGTTATCTTTGTAGACAGTGACTGTGTTTATGATACTTGATGGACCATCTATATAGAGAAGCGAAGGGTCATGGGTTATCTTTTCAGACAGTGACTGTGTTTATGATACTTGATGGACCATCTATATAGAGAAGCAAAGGGTCATGTTATCTTTTTAGACAGTGACTGTGTTTATGATACTTGATGGACCATCTATATAGAGAAGCGAAGGGTCATGGATTATCTTTTCAGACAGTGACTGTGTTTATGATACTTGATGGACCATCTATATAGAGAAGCAAAGGGTCATGGGTTATCTTTGCAGACAGTGACTGTGTTTATGATACTTGATGGACCATCTATATAGAGAAGCGAAGGGTCAAGGGTTTTCTTTTCAGACAGTGACTGTGTTTATGATACTTGATGGACCATCTATATAGAGAAGCGAAGGGTCATGGGTTATCTTTTCAGACAGTGACTGTGTTTATGATACTTGATGGACCATCTATATAGAGAAGCGAAGGGTCAAGGGGTATCTTTTCAGACAGTGACTGTGTTTATGATACTTGATGGACCATCTATATAGAGAAGCGAAGGGTCAAGGGTTATCTTTTCAGACAGTGACTGTGTTTATGATACTTGATGGACCATCTATATAGAGAAGCGAAGGGTCAAGGGTTATCTTTTCAGACAGTGACTGTGTTTATGATACTTGATGGACCATCTATATAGAGAAGCAAAGGGTCAAGGGTTATCTTTTCAGACAGTGACTGTGTTTATGATACTTGATGGACCATCTATATAGAGAAGCGAAGGGTCATGGGTTATCTTTTCAGACAGTGACTGTGTTTATGATACTTGATGGACCATCTATATAGAGAAGCGAAGGGTCAAGGGTTATCTTTTCAGACAGTGACTGTGTTTATGATACTTGATGGACCATCTATATAGAGAAGCGAAGGGTCAAGGGTTATCTTTTCAGACAGTGACTGTGTTTATGATACTTGATGGACCATCTATATAGAGAAGCGAAGGGTCAAGGGTTATCTTTTCAGACAGTGAATGTGTTTATGATACTTGATGGACCATCTATATAGAGAAGCGAAGGGTCATGGGTTATCTTTTCAGACAGTGACTGTGTTTATGATACTTGATGGACCATCTATATAGAGAAGCGAAGGGTCAAGGGTTATCTTTTCAGACAGTGACTGTGTTTATGATACTTGATGGACCATCTATATAGAGAAGCGAAGGGTCATGGGTTATCTTTGCAGACAGTGACTGTGTTTATGATACTTGATTGACCATCTATATAGAGAAGCGAAGGGTCAAGGGTTATCTTTTCAGACAGTGACTGTGTTTATGATACTTGATTGACCATCTATATAGAGAAACGAAGGGTCAAGGGTTATCTTTTTAGTAAGTGACTGTGTTTATGATACTTGATGGACCATCTATATAGAGAAGCGAAGGGTCATGGGTTATCTTTGCAGACAGTGACTGTGTTTATGATACTTGATGGACCATCTATATAGAGAAGCGAAGGGTCAAGGGTTATCTTTTCAGACAGTGACTGTGTTTATGATACTTGATGGACCATCTATATAGAGAAGCGAAGGGTCAAGGGTTATCTTTGCAGACAGTGACTGTCTTTATGATACTTGATGGACCATCTATATAGAGAAGCAAAGGGTCATGGGTTATCTTTGCAGACAGTGACTGTGTTTATGATACTTAATGGACCATCTATATAGAGAAGCGAAGAGTCATGTGTTATCTTTGAAGACAGTGACTGTGTTTATGATACTTGATGGACCATCTATATAGAGAAGCGAAGGGTCAAGGGTTATCTTTTCAGACAGTGACTGTGTTTATGATACTTGATGGACCATCTATATAGAGAAGCGAAGGGTCAAGGGTTATCTTTGCAGACAGTGACTGTGTTTATGATACTTGATGGACCATCTATATAGAGAAGCGAAGGGTCATGGGTTATCTTTGCAGACAGTGACTGTGTTTATGATACTTGATGGACCATCTATATAGAGAAGCGAAGGGTCATGGGTTATCTTTTCAGACAGTGACTGTGTTTATGATACTTGATGGACCATCTATATAGAGAAGCGAAGGGTCATGGCTTATCTTTTCAGACAATGAATGTGTTTATGATACTTGATGGACCATCTATATAGAGAAGCGAAGGGTCATTGGTTATCTTTTCAGACACTGACTGTGTTTATGATACTTGATGGACCATCTATATAGAGAAGCGAAGGGTCATGGCTTACCTTTTCAGACAGTGAATGTGTTTATGATACTTGATGGACCATCTATATAGAGAAGCGAAGGGTCATTGGTTATCTTTTCAGACACTGACTGTGTTTATGATACTTGATGGACCATCTATATAGAGAAGCGAAGGGTCATTGGTTATCTTTTCAGACACTGACTGTGTTTATGATACTTGATGGACCATCTATATAGAGAAGCGAAGAGTCATGGGTTATCTTTGCAGACAGTGACTGTGTTTATGGTACTTGATGGACCATCTATATAGAGAAGCGAAGGGTCATGGGTTATCTTTTCAGACAGTGACTGTGTTTATGATACTTGATGGACCATCTATATAGAGAAGCGAACGGTCATGGGTTATCTTTTATGACAGTGACTGTGTTTATGATACTTGATGGACCATCTATATAGAGAAGCGAAGGGTCATGGGTTATCTTTTCAGACAGTGACTGTGTTTATGATACTTGATGGACCATCTATATAGAGAAGCGAAGGGTCATGGGTTATCTTTGCAGACAGTGACTGTGTTTATGATACTTGATGGACAATCTATATAGAGAAGCGAAGGGTCATGGGTTATCTTTTCAGACAGTGACTGTGTTTATGATACTTGATGGACCATCTATATAGAGAAGCGAACGGTCATGGGTTATCTTTGCAGACAGTGACTGTGTTTATGATACTTGATGGACCATCTATATAGAGAAGCGAACGGTCATGGGTTATCTTTTCAGACAGTGACTGTGTTTATGATACTTGATGGACCATCTATATAGAGAAGCGAAGGGTCAAGGGTTATCTTTTCAGATAGTGACAGTGTTTTTAATACTTGATGGACCATCTATATAGAGAAGCGAAGGGTCATATGTTATCTTTGCAGACAGTGACTGTGTTTATGATACTTGATGGACCATCTATATAGAGAAGCGAAGGGTCATGGGTTATCTTTTCAGACAGTGACTGTGTTTATGATACTTGATGGACCATCTATATAGAGAAGCGAAGGGTCATGGCTTATCTTTTCAGACAGTGAATGTGTTTATGATACTTGATGGACCATCTATATAGAGAAGCGAAGGGTCATTGGTTATCTTTTCAGACACTGACTGTGTTTATGATACTTGATGGACCATCTATATAGAGAAGCGAAGCGTCATGGGTTATCTTTGCAGACAGTGAATGTGTTTATGGTACTTGATGGACCATCTATATAGAGAAGCGAAGAGTCATGGGTTATCTTTGCAGACAGTGACTGTGTTTATGATACTTGATGGACCATCTATATAGAGAAGCGAACGGTCATGGGTTATCTTTTATGACAGTGACTGTGTTTATGATACTTGATGGACCATCTATATAGAGAAGCGAAGGGTCATGGGTTATCTTTTCAGACAGTGACTGTGTTTATGATACTTGATGGACCATCTATATAGAGAAGCGAAGGGTCATGGGTTATCTTTGCAGACAGTGACTGTGTTTATGATACTTGATGGACAATCTATATAGAGAAGCGAAGGGTCATGGGTTATCTTTTCAGACAGTGACTGTGTTTATGATACTTGATGGACCATCTATATAGAGAAGCGAACGGTCATGGGTTATCTTTGCAGACAGTGACTGTGTTTATGATACTTGATGGGCCATCTATATAGAGAAGCGAACGGTCATGGGTTATCTTTTCAGACAGTGACTGTGTTTATGATACTTGATGGACCATCTATATAGAGAAGCGAAGGGTCAAGGGTTATCTTTTCAGATAGTGACAGTGTTTTTAATACTTGATGGACCATCTATATAGAGAAGCGAAGGGTCATATGTTATCTTTCCAGACAGTGACTGTGTTTATGATACTTGATGGACCATCTATATAGAGAAGCGAAGGGTCAAGGGTTATCTTTTCAGACAGTGACTGTGTTTATGATACTTGATGGACCATCTATATAGAGAAGCGAAGGGTCATGGGTTGTCTTTGCAGACAGTGACTGTGTTTATGATACTTGATGGACCATCTATATAGAGAAGCGAAGGGTCATGGCTTATCTTTTCAGACAGTGACTGTGTTTATGATAATTGATGGACCATCTATATAGAGAAGCGAAGGGTCATGGGTTATCTTTTCAGACAGTGACTGTGTTGATGGTACTTGATGGACCATCTATATAGAGAAGCGAAGGGTCATGGGCTATCTTTGCAGAGAGTGACTGTGTTTATGATACTTGATGGACCATCTATATAGAGAAGTGAAGGGTCATGGGTTATCTTTTCAGACAGTGACTGTGTTTATGATACTTGATGGACCATCTATATAGAGAAGCGAAGGGTCATGGGTTATCTTTTCAGACAGTGACTGTGTTTATGATACTTGATGGACCATCTTTATAGAGAAGGGAAGGATCATGGGTTATCTTTGCAGACAGTGACTGTGTTTGTGATACTTGATGGACCATCTATATAGAGAAGCGAAGGGTCATGGGTTATCTTTTCAGACAGTGACTGTGTTTATGATACTTGATGGACCATCTATATAGAGAAGCGAAGGGTCATGGGTTATCTTTTCAGACAGTGACTGTGTTTATGATACTTGATGGGCCATCTATATAGAGAAGCGAAGGGTCATGGGTTATCTTTGCAGACAGTGACTGTGTTTATGATACTTGATGGACCATCTATATAGAGAAGCGAAGGTTCATGGGTTATCCTTTCAGACAGTGACTGTGTTTATGATACTTGATGGACCATCTATATAGAGAAGCGAAGGGTTATGGGTTATCTTTGCAGACAGTGACTGTGTTTATGATACTTGATGGACCATCTATATAGAGAAGCGAAGGGTCATGGGTTATCGTTTCAGACAGTGACTGTGTTTATGATACTTGATGGAACATCTATATAGAGAAGCGAAGGGTCATGGGTTATCTTTGCAGACAGTTACTGTGTTTATGATACTTGATGGACCATCTATATAGAGAAGCGAAGGGTCATGGGTTATCTTTGCAGACAGTGACTATGTTTATGATACTTGATGGACCATCTATATAGTGAAGCGAAGGGCATGGGTTATCTTTTCAGACAGTGACTGTGTTTATGATACTTGATGGACCATCTATATAGAGAAGCGAAGGGTCATGGGTTATCTTTTCAGACAGTGACTGTGTTTATGATACTTGATGGACCATCTATATAGTGAAGCAAAGCGCATGGGTTATCTTTTCAGACAGTGACTGTGTTTATGATACTTGATGGACCATCTATATAGAGAAGCGAAGGGTCATGGGTTATCTTTTCAGACAGTGACTGTGTTTATGATACTTGATGGACCATCTATATAGTGAAGCGAAGGGCATGGGTTATCTTTTCAGACAGTGACTGTGTTTATGATACTTGATGAACCATCTATATAGAGAAGCGAAGAGTCATGGGTTATCTTTGCAGACAGTGACTGTGTTTATGATACTTGATGGACCATCTATATAGAGAAGCGAAGGGTCATGGGTTATCTTTTCAGACAGTGACTGTGTTTATGATACTTGATGGACCATCTATATAGAGAAGCGAAGGGTCATGGGTTATCTTTTCAGACAGTGACTGTGTTTATGATACTTGATGGACCATCTATATAGAGAAGCGAAGGGTCATGGGTTATCTTTTCAGACAGTGACTGTGTTTATGATACTTGATGGACCATCTATATAGAGAAGCGAAGGGTCATGGGTTATCTTTTCAGACAGTGACTGTGTTTATGATACTTGATGGACCATCTATATAGAGAAGCGAAGGGCATGGGTTATCTTTTCAGACAGTGACTGTGTTTATGATACTTGATGGACCATCTATATAGAGAAGCGAAGGGTCATGGGTTATCTTTTCAGACAGTGACTGTGTTTATGATACTTGATGGACCATCTATATAGTGAAGCGAAGGGCATGGGTTATCTTTTCAGACAGTGACTGTGTTTATGATACTTGATGAACCATCTATATAGAGAAGCGAAGAGTCATGGGTTATCTTTGCAGACAGTGACTGTGTTTATGATACTTGATGGACCATCTATATAGAGAAGCGAAGGGTCATGGGTTATCTTTTCAGACAGTGACTGTGTTTATGATACTTGATGGACCATCTATATAGAGAAGCGAAGGGTCATGGGTTATCTTTTCAGACAGTGACAGTGTTTATGATACTTGATGGACCATCTATATAGAGAAGCGAAGGGTCAAGGGTTATCTTTTCAGACAGTGACTGTGTTTATGATACTTGATGGACCATCTATATAGAGAAGCGAAGGGTCAAGGGTTATCTTTTCAGACAGTGACTGTGTTTATGATACTTGATGGACCATCTATATAGAGAAGCGAAGGGTCATGGGTTATCTTTTCAGACAGTGACTGTGTTTATGATACTTGATGGACCATCTATATAGAGAAGCGAAGGGTCAAGGGTTATCTTTTCAGACAGTGACTGTGTTTATGTTACTTGAATGGACCATCTATATAGAGAAGCGAAGGGTCAAGGGTTATCTTTTCAGACAGTGACTGTGTTTATGATACTTGATGGACCATCTATATAGAGAAGCGAAGGGTCAAGGGTTATCTTTTCAGACAGTGACTGTGTTTATGATACTTGATGGACCATCTATATAGAGAAGCGAAGGGTCATTGGTTATCTTTTCAGACAGTGACTGTGTTTATGATACTTGATGAACCATCTATATAGAGAAGCGAAGGGTAATGGGTTATCTTTTCAGACAGTGACTGTGTTTATGATACTTGATGGACCATCTATATAGAGAAGCGAAGGGTCATGGGTTATCTTTTCAGACACTGACTGTGTTTATGATACTTGATGGACCATCTATATAGAGAAGCGAAGGGTCAAGGGTTATCTTTTCAGACAGTGACTGTGTTTATGATACTTGATGGACCATCTATATAGAGAAGCGAAGGGTCATGGGTTATCTTTTCAGACAGTGACTGTGTTTATGATACTTGATGGACCATCTATATAGAGAAGCGAAGGGTCAAGGGTTATCTTTTCAGACAGTGACTGTGTTTATGATACTTGATGGACCATCTATATAGAGAAGCGAAGGGTCAAGGGTTATCTTTTCAGACAGTGACTGTGTTTATGATACTTGATGGACCATCTATATAGAGAAGCGAAGGGTCATGGGTTATCTTTTCAGACAGTGACTGTGTTTATGATACTTGATGGACCATCTATATAGAGAAGCGAAGGGTCATGGGTTATCTTTTCAGACAGTGACTGTGTTTATGATACTTGATGGACCATCTATATAGAGAAGCGAAGGGTCATGGGTTATCTTTTCAGACAGTGACTGTGTTTATGATACTTGATGGACCATCTATATAGAGAAGCGAAGGGTCATGGGTTATCTTTTCAGACAGTGACTGTGTTTATGATACTTGATGGACCATCTATATAGAGAAGCGAAGGGTCAAGGGTTATCTTTTAAGACAGTGACTGTGTTTATGATACTTGATGGACCATCTATATAGAGAAGCGAAGGGTCAAGGGTTATCTTTTCAGACAGTGACTGTGTTTATGATACTTGATGGACCATCTATATAGAGAAGCGAAAGGGTCATGGGTTATCTTTGCAGACAGTGACTGTGTTTATGATACTTGATGGACCATCTATATAGAGAAGCGAAGGGTCATGGGTTATCTTTGCAGACAGTGACTGTGTTTATGATACTTGATGGACAATCTATATAGAGAAGCGAAGGGTCATGGGTTATCTTTTCAGACAGTGACTGTGTTTATGATACTTGATGGACCATCTATATAGAGAAGCGAAGGGTCAAGGGTTATCTTTTCAGACAGTGACTGTGTTTATGATACTTGATGGACCATCTATATAGAGAAGCGAAGGGTCATGGGTTGTCTTTGCAGACAGTGGCTGTGTTTATGATACTTGATGGACCATCTATATAGAGAAGCGAAGGGTCATGGGTTATCTTTTCAGACAGTGACTGTGTTTATGATACTTGATGGACCATCTATATAGAGAAGCGAAGGGTCATGGGTTATCTTTTCAGACAGTGACTGTGTTTATGATACTTGATGGACCATCTATATAGAGAAGCGAAGGGTCATGGGTTATCTTTGCAGACAGTGAATGTGTTTATGGTTATTGATGGACCATCTATATAGAGAAGCGAAGGGTCATGGGTTATCTTTGCAGACAGTGACTGTGTTTATGATACTTGATGGACCATCTATATAGAGAAGCAGAGGGTCATGGGTTATCTTTGCAGACAGTGACTGTGTTTATGATACTTGATGGACCATCTATATAGAGAAGCGAAGGGTCATGGGTTATCTTTTCAGACAGTGACTGTGTTTATGATACTTGATGGACCATCTATATAGAGAAGCGAAGGGTCATGGGTTATCTTTGCAGACAGTGAATGTGTTTATGGTTATTGATGGACCATCTATATAGAGAAGCAAAGAGTCATGGGTTATCTTTGCAGACAGTGACTGTGTTTATGGTACTTGATGGACCATCTATATAGAGAAGCGAAGGGTCATGGGTTATCTTTGCAGACAGTGACTGTGTTTATGATACTTGATGGACCATCTATATAGAGAAGCGAAGGGTCATGGGTTATCTTTGCAGACAGTGACTGTGTTTATGATACTTGATGGACCATCTATATAGAGAAGCGAAGGGTCATGGGTTATCTTTGCAGACAGTGACTGTGTTTATGATACTTGATGGACCATCTATATAGAGAAGCGAAGGGTCATGGGTTATCTTTGCAGACAGTGAATGTGTTTATGGTTATTGATGGACCATCTATATAGAGAAGCAAAGAGTCATGGGTTATCTTTGCAGACAGTGACTGTGTTTATGGTACTTGATGGACCATCTATATAGAGAAGCGAAGGGTCATGGGTTATCTTTTCAGACAGTGACTGTGTTTATGATACTTGATGGACCATCTATATAGAGAAGCGAAGGGTCAAGGGTTATCTTTTCAGACAGTGACTGTGTTTATGATACTTGATGGACCATCTATATAGAGAAGCGAAGGGTCAAGGGTTATCTTTTCAGAGAGTGACTGTGTTTATGATACTTGATGGACCATCTATATAGAGAAGCGAAGGGTCATGGGTTATCTTTGCAGACAGTGACTGTGTTTATGGTACTTGATGGACCATCTATATAGAGAAGCGAAGAGTCATGGGTTATCTTTTCAGACAGTGACTGTGTTTATGATACTTGATGGACCATCTATATAGAGAAGCGAAGAGTCATGGGTTATCTTTTCAGACAGTGACTGTGTTTATGGTACTTGATGGACCATCTATATAGAGAAGCGAAGGGTCATGGGTTATCTTTGCAGACAGTGACTGTGTTTATGATACTTGATGGACCATCTATATAGAGAAGCGAAGAGTCATGGGTTATCTTTGCAGACAGTGACTGTGTTTATGGTACTTGATGGACCATCTATATAGAGAAGCGAAGGGTCAAGGGTTATCTTTGCAGACAGTGACTGTGTTTATGATACTTGATGGACCATCTATATAGAGAAGCGAAGGGTCATGGGTTATCTTTTCAGACAGTTACTCTGTTTATGATACTTGATGGACCATCTATATAGAGAAGCGAAGGGTCAAGGGTTATCTTTTCAGACAGTGACTGTGTTTATGATACTTGATGGACCATCTATATAGAGAAGCGAAGGGCCAAGGGTTATCTTTGCAGACAGTGACTGTGTTTATGATACTTGATGGACAATCTATATAGAGAAGCGAAGGGTCATGGGTTATCTTTTCAGACAGTGACTGTGTTTATGGTACTTGATGGACCATCTATATAGAGAAGCGAAGGGTCATGGGTTATCTTTTCAGACAGTGACTGTGTTTATGATACTTGATGGACCATCTATATAGAGAAGCGAAGGGTCATGGGTTATCTTTTCAGACAGTGACTGTGTTTATGGTACTTGATGGACCATCTATATAGAGAAGCGAAGGGTCATGGGTTATCTTTTCAGACAGTGACTGTGTTTATGATACTTGATGGACCATCTATATAGAGAAGCGAAAGGTCATGGGTTATCTTTTCAGACAGTGACTGTGTTTATGGTACTTGATGGACCATTTATATAGAGAAGCGAAGAGTCATGGGTTATCTTTTCAGACAGTGACTGTGTTTATGATACTTGATGGACCATCTATATAGAGAAGCGAAGGGTCATGGGTTATCTTTTCAGACAGTGACTGTGTTTATGGTACTTGATGGACCATCTATATAGAGAAGCGAAGGGTCATGGGTTATCTTTTCAGACAGTGACTGTGTTTATGGTACTTGATGGACCATCTATATAGAGAAGCGAAGGGTCATGGGTTATCTTTTCAGACAGTGACTGTGTTTATGATACTTGATGGACCATCTATATAGAGAAGCGAAGGGTCATGGGTTATCTTTTCAGACAGTGACTGTGTTTATGATACTTGATGGACCATCTATATAGAGAAGCGAAGGGTCATGGGTTATCTTTTCAGACAGTGACTGTTTTTATGATACTTGATGGACCATCTATATAGAGAAGCGAAGGGTCATGGGTTATCTTTTCAGACAGTGACTGTGTTTATGATACTTGATGGACCATCTATATAGAGAAGCGAAGGGTCAAGGGTTATCTTTTCAGACAGTGACTGTGTTTATGATACTTGATGGACCATCTATATAGAGAAGCGAAGGGTCATGGGTTATCTTTGCAGACAGTGACTGTGTTTATGATACTTGATGGACCATCTATATAGAGAAGCGAAGGGTCATGGGTTATCTTTTCAGACAGTGACTGTTTTTATGATACTTGATGGACCATCTATATAGAGAAGCGAAGGGTCATGGGTTATCTTTTCAGACAGTGACTGTGTTTATGATACTTGATGGACCATCTATATAGAGAAGCGAAGGGTCAAGGGTTATCTTTTCAGACAGTGACTGTGTTTATGATACTTGATGGACCATCTATATAGAGAAGCGAAGGGTCATGGGTTATCTTTGCAGACAGTGAATGTGTTTATGATACTTGATGGACCATCTATATAGAGAAGCGAAGGGTCAAGGGTTATCTTTTCAGACAGTGACTGTGTTTATGATACTTGATGGACCATCTATATAGAGAAGCGAAGGGTCATGGGTTATCTTTTCAGACAGTAAATGTGTTTATGATACTTGATGGACCATCTATATAGAGAAGCGAAGGGTCATGGGTTATCTTTTCAGACAGTGACTGTGTTTATGATACTTGATGGACCATCTATATAGAGAAGCGAAGGGTCAAGGGTTATCTTTTCAGACAGTGACTGTGTTTATGATACTTGATGGACCATCTATATAGAGAAGCGAAGGGTCAAGGGTTATCTTTGCAGACAGTGACTGTGTTTATGATACTTGATGGACCATCTATATAGAGAAGCGAAGGGTCAAGGGTTATCTTTTCAGACAGTGACTGTGTTTATGATACTTGATGGACCATCTATATAGAGAAGCGAAGGGTCATGGGTTATCTTTGCAGACAGTGACTGTGTTTATGATACTTGATGGACCATCTATATAGAGAAGCGAAGGGTCAAGGGTTATCTTTGCAGACAGTGACTGTGTTTATGATACTTGATGGACCATCTATATAGAGAAGCGAAGGGTCAAGGGTTATCTTTTCAGACAGTGACTGTGTTTATGATACTTGATGGACCATCTATATAGAGAAGCGAAGGGTCAAGGGTTATCTTTTCAGACAGTGACTGTGTTTATGATACTTGATGGACCATCTATATAGAGAAGCGAAGGGTCATGGGTTATCTTTGCAGACAGTGACTGTGTTTATGATACTTGATGGACCATCTATAGAGAGAGGGCCTGGTACACTACTAAAACTGATAATTGTGCTTGCATATTTAATTTACAGAATTCTTCTTTCCATCTAAAATAAGTGTTGTGGTGGCAACCACTTATTTGCATATGCGAATAACATAACACTATAAATGGCAAGCCTAGGTTGTACTCAAATGCCACTGGAAGTGACGCCGAAGAGCGTACATGTCCTCCCACCAAGACTCTCTTACTCGACACCGTCATTTGTACATATTTTAAATATACCTGTCCTTTAATACACTTATTATTGCGTTATCTTGTTGTTTGCGTCTTCATTATATTTCCTTACTAATTATTGTTCAACCTTGCAACCACAACATTTGGCGACGAGATATGAAGCGTCAAATATAACAGTTTGACGAAGAACTATTTAAAAAAAAAAAAAAAAAAAGTACAACGGAAAGGTTGACCATTTTTTTTAAGGAATGCAAAGTGTTGACGAGCAAACGGATTTTACGCTAAAGAGAAGTTTCAACTCAAGTGAAAAAAAAAAACTCTAACGTGGCAAAAGCGACAATTTATGCCGTTTTCTGGGAATCCGACTTGCAAACGAATGTAAAAGTGAATTTTTGTTTGTCGCTACACGACAAATCTTACTAAAGGACCAACTTGCAAACCAAAAGCGAACTTTGTTCTGTCGCAAAAACGACAGGTCAGACCCGTATTACGAAAAGCAAGGAAGTAACCTACGAAAAAAGTTCACCAGTGGATTCTAATTACTGTTCTCCGTAAACAAAACAACAACTAAAGGACTTTTTAATTAATGTTTTAGTTGACGTCGGTACTAAAAGGAAATACCACAGCTAAAACTAAAATTCAAGGAAAGGATTTTTTTTCTTGAAGTTGTCACTGAATAACGGATAATACAGTAAAACGTCACAGAAAAAAAAAAGTAATCTCAATTGAAGAGGTATTTTAATTACTAAAATACTAGAGAAAAAAAAAACTCAAAGAACTAAATGTACTGCATACATTTATTCAATTGTGACTCGAAAAAAAAAAAAAAAAAAAAAAAAAACTTTTATTTTGTGGAAAGAGTTACTTATTAGTAAGTGCCTTAAAACGGAAAGTCAATTCCTTTTCGTGATTCGAGATAAACCCGTTTTATTTTTTTTGCAGCGTGACTCGCAAAAAGAATATATTATTGCAAACAGCGATATTATTATTGAAAACAGGAGCTTACAGCAATTTGTTTTTTTGTTGTAACCCAAACCGGTGTATATTGTACATGGTACAATATTTTTTTTAACTACACACTAAAAATAATAACCATAAATATAGTACACAATATAACAAGCCTCTTCCTAGATATAACTGTAAGAGATGTGCAGAAAAGCATTGGGAATCAGATTGTCCTTATAAGAAGAAAAAATGCTACATTTGTAAGAAGGTGGGACACAAAAGCGATTGCTGCAGATATAAAGATTACACCAGAAAGAGAGTACAGCAAACAAAATCAAATACAAAATTAGACAAAGATCGACGAAAATACGTAAAAGTGGAAATATTTAAAACATCAATAAAGTTACAACTCGACTCCGGCTCCGATGTTTCTATAATAAACCTGAATACGTGGAAAAAGTTGGGAAAACCGGCCATGATGAAAACTAGTAAAGCAGCCCGGACGGTAACTGGTGGTGGTATAAAATTTGAAGGAGAAGTTGTCCTCCCGATAAAATTGAAAGGGATTTCGAAGAAATTAAAAATATTCGTACTAAAAATAGTGAAAATCTGTTTGGAATAGATTTAATTGAGAAATTCGGACTATGGGATAAGCCAATCAATACATTCTGTAAAAAATTAGAATGTTCTTCTCCAACAACAGTAAATATAAAAGACGATTTAAAAGAATTATTTCCTGAGGCATTCACGACTAACTTAGGTCGCTGCAATAAATTCAAGGCCTCGTTTGAACTTAAAGAAAACGCCATCCCAATTTTTAGAAAAAAGCGAAATGTTCCATTCGCTGGGTTGGAAAAGATTGATAAAGAATTAAATAGATTGGAACAGACGGGAATTCTATCAAAAATAGAACACAGCGAGTGGGCAGCCCCCACCGTATACGTAAAGAAAAAGAATGACGAAGTTAGAGTGTGCGCAGACTTTTCGACCGGGGTCAACTCCCTATTAAAAGATCACCATTACCCTCTACCAAGCCCAGAGGAAATATTCACGAAGTTGAATGGGGGTAATATCTTCTCCAAGATAGACTTGAGCGACGCGTATTTGCAAATACCGGTCGAGGAGAATTGCTCAAAAATACTATGCATCAATACGCATAAGGGATTATACAAATACAATTGATTGCCTTTTGGCATCAAAGTAGCGCCTGCCATCTTTCAGCAAGCGATGGACACCATGCTAAGTGGTATTGAGTGCGCATGTGCATACCTGGACGACATTGTTGTCAGGAGCAAATCCCTAGAAGAACATAAGGAACATCTGAAACAAGTATTTACTTGAATACAAGAATTCGGCTTTAAAGTAAAAGAAAGTAAATGTGATTTTTGTATGAGCGAGATTAAGTATCTTGGACACATAATAAACAAACATGGACGACGTCCAGACCCAGACAGATCTGCGGCAATAAAAAATATGCCAGCACCCGATAATGTAACAACCTTGCAGAGTTTCTTGGGACTCGCAAATTATTACCAATCTTTTATTGAAGGAATGCATAGCTTGCGAGCCCCCTTAAATAATCTGCTTAAAAAGGATACACCGTGGAACTGGACACAAGAATGTCAAACCGCTTTTGACAAAATAAAGAGCGCATTAACATCCGAATTATTCTTAACGCACTTTGACACAAACTTAAAAATAGTCGTCGCTAGTGATGCTAGCTCCTACGGCTTAGGAGCATGCATTCAACATATTATGCCGGATGGGTCTAGAAAACCAATAGTGCACGCTTCGAGAACGCTGATACCAGCCGAAAGGGCATATTCACAAATCGAAAAAGAAGCGTTGAGCATAATCTTTGCCGTGGCTAAATTTCACCGATATTTATATGGTAGACAATTCATACTTGAAACCGACCATAAACCGTTAGTCACGATCTATGGATCAAAAAAAGGATTGCCGGTATACACCGCAAATAGATTGCTGTGCTGGGGTACAATACTACTTAATTACGATTTCCAGCTACAACATCTAGCATCAAAAAAGATTTGCCATGCGGATGGACTGTCAAGACTGATACCACAGAAACACAATCTGGAAGAATCAGTCATTGCAGCAATTCGGACAAATGTTGAAGTAAAAAATATGGTAGCAAACATCATTAAGGAACTACCCGTAACTTTGTCGGACATTAAAAGGGAAGCCGAGAAAGACGAATATATAAAGGACATAAAAGAGAAAATTATAACGGACACAAAGGTGCAGGAAGTTTTCTCCATATGTGACGATGTGTTACTGTACAGCGAGAGAGTGGTAATACCCAAAACATTGCAGAATAGGATGTTAAGAGATTTCCACACAGGACATCCGGGGATAAATCGAATGAAGTCGTTAATGAGAAGCTACGTGTACTGGCGTAACATGGACACTGACATAGCGACAACAATGGATAAATGTAAAGGATGCCAGTTAGCGGCAAAATCTCCACCTATAGTACACAAACCTTGGCCGAAAACCGACCAACCATGGTCGAGAATCCACATGGACTTCGCTGGTCCAGTAAGTGAAAACTATTATTTAATTGTAGTGGATAGTTTCACAAAATGGCCGGAGGTAATGCGTTGCAGGAAACCAACAACGAACAACTCAATAGGGTTCCTACACGAGTTGTTTGCAAGATTCGGTGTACCAGACACACTGGTCACTGACAACGGAACGCAGTTCACATCCGCAGAGTTTAAGGAATTTTGCGACACGTTCCGAGTGAAGCACATCACGATTCCGCCGTATCATCCAAGGTCGAACGGCCTCGCGGAAAGGTTCGTGGACACGCTAAAACGAGCATTAAAGAAATCCATTGGAACACCAACAGAAAAAGCTTTGCAACAATTCTTGCAAGTATATAGGATTACACCACATCCTAGTACACCATCAAACATATCACCAGCTGATCTAATGTTTGCCAGAAAGGTAAAATCAGCGTTTGACAAACTATTGCCAAGGCAGGCAATTATCCGAAACACTACACACACGAGAAGAAAGAAATATAACTCGGGAGATCGAGTATATTTTAAGTGCTACAGAAATAACACATCTTACTGGGAATGTGAAGTAGTGGATAAACGCATTGGTGATTGTACATACATGATTAAAGGTCCACAGAATATACATAAAAGGCACCTAAATCAGATAAAAAAACGTCATATCCAAGATGATGATGATACGACAACAGTCGAAGAGGAGGACACCATAGATATCATATACGAATCTTTTAATTTGGAACCGCCTCAAAATGCACCTGACCCCCGAAGATCAGGTAGGAAAAGAAAAGTGAATGAACCATTAATGGTAAACCCAAAAAGAAAAAGATATTGAAATCTGTGTGACTTCAAATCTTGGGAGGGGGGTGTTGTGGTGGCAACCACTTATTTGCATATGCGAATAACATAACACTATAAATGGCAAGACTAGGTTGGCCTTGGTGTGTCTTACACAAATGCCACCGGAAGTGACGCCGAAGAGCGTACATGTCCTCCCACCAAGACTCTCTTACTCGACACCGTCATTTGTACATATTGTAAATATACTTTTTCTTTAATACACTTATTATTGCGTTATCTTGTTGTTTGCGTCTTCATTGTATTTCCTTACTAATTATTGTTCAACCTTGCAACCACAACAATAAGCAAGACAAACATACGACAAGAAATGGCAGGAGGATGGGAAGCGATAAGAGAGGGGGTGGGTAGGAGGAAATCGTGGGCGAATTAGTAGTAGTAGTAGTAGTAGTAGTATAAGAGAATAAGAATGAGATTATGATGAAAAGAAACAGCTGAGTAGCAACAGCAGCAACATGCTTAGCGATGAAGAGTGGATGAATTTACTTTCATAATCGGTTTACAGCACTAAAGGCAGAATACATTATTGATGAACAAATCATTAGACGTTTAGTAATCTCATAACAATATCTTTTCAATCATTAAACGTTTAGTAATCTCATAACAATATCTTTTCAATCATTAAACGTTTAGTAATCTCATAACAATATCTTTTCAATCATTAAACGTTTAGTAATCTCATAACAATATCTTTTCAATCATTAAACGTTTAGTAATCTCATAACAATATCTTTTCAATCATTAAACGTTTAGTAATCTCATAACAATATCTTTTCAATCATTAAACGTTTAGTAATCTAATAACAATATCTTTTCAATCATTAAACGTTTAGTAATCTCATAACAATGTCTTTCCAATCATTAAACGTTTAGTAATCTCATAACAATATCTTTTCAATCATTGGACGTTTAGTAATCTCATAACAATATCTTTTCAATCATTAAACGTTTAGTAATCTCATAACAATATCTTTTCAATCATTAGACGTTTAGTAATCTCATAACAATATCTTTTCAATCATTAAATGTTTAGTAATCTCATAACAATATCTTTTCAATCATTAAACGTTTAGTAATCTCATAACAATATCTTTTCAATCATTAAACGTTTAGTAATCTCATAACAATATCTTTTCAATCATTAGACGTTTAGTAATCTCATAACAATATCTTTTCAATCATTAGACGTTTAGTAATCTCATAACAATATCTTTTCAATCATTAAACGTTTAGTAATCTCATAACAATATCTTTTCAATCATTAAACGTTTAGTAATCTCATAACAATATCTTTTCAATCATTAAACGTTTAGTAATCTCATAACAATATCTTTTCAATCATTAGACGTTTAGTAATCTCATAACAATATCTTTTCAATCATTAGACGTTTAGTAATCTCATAACAATATCTTTTCAATCATTAAACGTTTAGTAATCTCATAACAATATCTTTTCAATCATTAAACGTTTAGTAATCTCATAACAATATCTTTTCAATCATTAAACGTTTAGTAAGCTCATAACAATATCTTTTCAATCATTAAACGTTTAGTAATCTCATAACAATATCTTTTCAATCATTAAACGTTTAGTAATCTCATAACAATATCTTTTCAATCATTAAACGTTTAGTAATCTCATAACAATATCTTTTCAATCATTAAACGTTTAGTAATCTCATAACAATATCTTTTCAATCATTAAACGTTTAGTAATCTCATAACAATATCTTTTCAAAACAATATTGTTATGAGATTACATTTTCATAACAATATCTTTTTTTCAATCATTAAACGTTTAGTAATCTCATAACAATATCTTTTCAATCATTAGACGTTCAGTAATCTCATAACAATATCTTTTCAATCATTAAACGTTTAGTAATCTCATAACAATATCTTTCCAATCATTAAACGTTCAGTAATCTCATAACAATATCTTTTCAATCATTAAACGTTTAGTAATCTCATAACAATATCTTTTCAATCATTAAACGTTTAGTAATCTCATAACAATATCTTTTTTTCAATCATTAAACGTTTAGTAATCTCATAACAATATCTTTTCAATCATTAGACGTTCAGTAATCTCATAACAATATCTTTTCAATCATTAAACGTTTAGTAATCTCATAACAATATCTTTCCAATCATTAAACGTTTAGTAATCTCATAACAATATCTTTTCAATCATTAAACGTTTAGTAATCTCATAACAATATCTTTTCAATCATTAGACGTTTAGTAATCTCATAACAATATCTTTTCAATCATTAAACGTTTAGTAATCTCATAACAATATCTTTTACATCATTAGACGTTTAGTAATCTCATAACAATATCTTTTCAATCATTAAACGTTTAGTAATCTCATAACAATATCTTTTCAATCATTAAACGTTTAGTAATCTCATAACAATATCTTTTCAATCATTAAACGTTTAGTAATCTCATAACAATATCTTTTCAATCATTAAACGTTTAGTAAGCTCATAACAATATCTTTTCAATCATTAAACGTTTAGTAATCTCATAACAATATCTTTTCAATCATTAAACGTTTAGTAATCTCATAACAATATCTTTTCAATCATTAAACGTTTAGTAATCTCATAACAATATCTTTTCAATCATTAAACGTTTAGTAATCTCATAACAATATCTTTTCAATCATTAAACGTTTAGTAATCTCATAACAATATCTTTTCAAAACAATATTGTTATGAGATTACATTTTCATAACAATATCTTTTTTTCAATCATTAAACGTTTAGTAATCTCATAACAATATCTTTTCAATCATTAGACGTTCAGTAATCTCATAACAATATCTTTTAAATCATTAAACGTTTAGTAATCTCATAACAATATCTTTCCAATCATTAAACGTTCAGTAATCTCATAACAATATCTTTTCAATCATTAAACGTTTAGTAATCTCATAACAATATCTTTTCAATCATTAAACGTTTAGTAATCTCATAACAATATCTTTTTTTCAATCATTAAACGTTTAGTAATCTCATAACAATATCTTTTCAATCATTAGACGTTCAGTAATCTCATAACAATATCTTTTCAATCATTAAACGTTTAGTAATCTCATAACAATATCTTTCCAATCATTAAACGTTTAGTAATCTCATAACAATATCTTTTCAATCATTAAACGTTTAGTAATCTCATAACAATATCTTTTCAATCATTAGACGTTTAGTAATCTCATAACAATATCTTTTCAATCATTAAACGTTTAGTAATCTCATAACAATATCTTTTACATCATTAGACGTTTAGTAATCTCATAACAATATCTTTTCAATCATTAAACGTTTAGTAATCTCATAACAATATCTTTTCAATCATTAAACGTTTAGTAATCTCATAACAATATCTTTTTAATCATTAGACGTTTAGTAATCTCATAACAATATCTTTTCAATCATTAGAGGTTTAGTAATCTCATAACAATATCTTTTCAATCACTAGACGTTTAGTAATCTCATAACAATATCTTTCCAATCATTAAACGTTTAGTAATCTCATAACCATATCTTTTCAATCATTAGACGTTTAGTAATCTCATAACAATATCTTTTCAATCATTAGACGTTTAGTAATCTCATAACAATATCTTTTGACTCATTAAACGTTTAGTAATCTCATAACAATATCCTTTCAATCATTAAACGTTTAGTAATCTCATAACAATATCTTTTCAATCATTAGACGTTTTGTAATCTCATAACAATATCTTTTCAATCATTAGACGTTTAGTAATCTCATAACAATATCTTTTCAATCATTAAAAGTTTAGTAATCTCATAACAATATCTTTCCAATCATTAAACGTTTAGTAACAATATCTTTTCAATCATTAGACGTTTAGTAATCGCATAACAATATCTTTTCAATCATTAAACGTTTAGTAATCTCATAACAATATCTTTTACACCATAAAACGTTTAATAATCTCATAACAATATCTTTTCAATCATTAGACGTTTAGTAATCTCATTACAATATCTTTTCAATCATTAAACGTTTAGTAATCTCATAACAATATCTTTTCAATCATTAAACGTTTAGTAATCTCATAACAATATCTTTCCAATCATTAAACGTTTAGTAATCTCATAACAATATCTTTTCAATCATTAAATGTTTAGTAATCTCATAACAATATCTTTTAAATCATTAGACGTTTAGTAATCTCATAACAATATCTTTTCAATCATTAAACGTTTAGTAATCTCATAACAATATCTTTTCAATCATTAGACGTTTAGTAATCTCATAACAATATCTTTTCAATCATTAGACGTTTAGTAATCTCATAACAATATCTTTTCAATCATTAAACGTTTAGTAATCTCATAACAATATCTTTTCAATCATTAAACGTTTAGTAATCTCATAACAATATCTTTTCAATCATTAAACGTTTAGTAATCTCATAACAATATCTTTTACATCATTAGACGTTTAGTAATCTCATAACAATATCTTTTCAATCATTAAACGTTTAGTAATCTCATAACAATATCTTTTACATCATTAGACGTTCAGTAATCTCATAACAATATCTTTTCAATCATTAGACGTTTAGTAATCTCATAACAATATCTTTTCAATCATTAGACGTTTAGTAATCTCATAACAATATCTTTTCAATCATTAGACGTTTAGTAATCTCATAATAATATCTTTCCAATCATTAAACGTTTAGTAATCTCATAACAATATCTTTTCAATCATTAGACGTTTAGTAATCTCATAACAATATCTTTTACATCATTAGACGTTTAGTAATCTCATAACAATATCTTTTCAATCATTAAACGTTTAGTAATCTCATAACAATATCTTTTCAATCATTAGACGTTTAGTAATCTCATAACAATATCTTTTCAATCATTAAACGTTTAGTAGACTCATAACAATATCTTTTCAATCATTAGACGTTTAGTAATCTCATAACAATATCTTTTCAATCAGTAGACGTTTAGTAATCTCATAACAATATCTTTTCAATAATTAGACGTTTAATAATCTCATAACAATATCTTTTCAATCATTAGACGTTTAGTAATCTCATAACAATATCTTTTCAATCATTAAACGTTTAGTAATCTCATAACATTATCTTTTAAATCATTAAACGTTTAGTAATCTCATAACAATATCTTTTCAATCATTAGACGTTTAGTAATCTCATAACAATATCTTTTAAATCATTAGAGGTTTAGTAATCTCATAACAATTTCTTTTCAATCATTAGACGTTTAGTAATCTCATAACAATATCTTTCCAATCATTAGACGTTTAATAATCTCATAACAATATCTTTTCAATCATTAAACGTTTAGTAATCTCATAACAATATCTTTTCAATCATCAGACGTTTAGTAATCTCATAACAATATCTTTTCAATCATTAGACGTTTAGTAATCTCATAACAATATCTTTTCCATCATAAAACGTTTAGTAATCTCATAACAATATCTTTCCAATCATTAGACGTTTAGTAATCTTATAACAATATCTTTCCAATCATTAAACGTTTAGTAATCTCATAACAATATCTGTCCAATCATTAAACGTTTAGTAATCTCATAACAATATCTTTTCAATCATTAAACGTTTAGTAATCTCATAACAATATCTTTTCAATCATTAGACGTTTAGTAATCTCATACCAATATCTTTTCAATCATTAAACGTTTAGTAATCTCATAACAATATCTTTCCAATCATTAAACGTTTAGTAACAATATCTTTTCAATCATTAGACGTTTAATAATCTCATAACAATATCTTTTCACTCATTAAACGTTTACTAATCTCATAACTATATCTTTTCAATCATTAGGCGTTCAGTAATCTCATAACAATATCTTTTCAATCATTAAACGTTTAGTAATCTCATAACAATATCTTTTCAATCATTAGACGTTTAGTAATCTCATAACAATATCTTTTGAATCATTAAACGTTTAGTAATCTCATAACAATATCCTTTCAATCATTAAACGTTTAGTAATCTCATAACAATATCTTTTCAATCATTAGACGTTTAGTAATCTCATAACAATATCTTTTCAATCATTAGACGTTTAGTAATCTCATAACAATATCTTTTCAATCATTAGACGTTTAGTAATCTCATAACAATATCTTTCCAATCATTAAACGTTTAGTAATCTCATAACAATATCTTTCCAATCATTAGACGTTTAGTAATCTTATAACAATATCTTTCCAATCATTAAACGTTTAGTAATCTCATAACAATATCTTTTCAATGATTACACGTTTAGTAATCGCATAACAATATCTTTTCAATCATTAGACGTTTAGTAATCTCATAACAATATCTTTTCAATCATTAAACGTTTAGTAATCTCATAACAATATCTTTCCAATCATTAGACGTTTAGTAATCTTATAACAATATCTTTCCAATCATTAAACGTTTAGTAATCTCATAACAATATCTTTTCAATCATTAAACGTTTAGTAATCTCATAACAATATCTTTCCAATCATTAAACGTTTAGTAATCTCATAACAATATCTTTCCAATCATTAAACGTTTAGTAACAATATCTTTTCAATCATTAGACGTTTAGTAATCTCATAACAATATCTTTTCAATCATTAAACGTTTAGTAATCTCATAATAATATCTTTCCAATCATTAAACGTTTAGTAATCTCATAACAATATCTTTTCAATCATTAAACGTTTAGTAATCTCATAACAATATCTTTTCAATCATTAAACGTTTAGTAATCTCATAATAATATCTTTTCAATCATTAGACGTTTAGTTATCTCATAACAATATCTTTTCAATCATTAGACGTTTAGTAATCTCATAACAATATCTTTTCAATCATTAAACGTTTAGTAATCTCATAACAATATCTTTTCAATCATTAAACGTTTAGTAATCTCATAATAATATCTTTTCAATCATTAAACGTTTACTAATCTCATAACAATATCTTTTCAATCATTAAACGTTTAGTAATCTCATAACAATATCTTTTCAATCATTAAACGTTTAGTAATCTCATAACAATATCTTTCCAATCATTAGACGTTTAGTAATCTCATAACAATATCTTTTCAATCATTAGACGTTTAGTAATCTCATAACAATATCTTTTCAATCATTAGAGGTTTAGTAATCTCATAACAATTTCTTTTCAATCATTAGACGTTTAGTAATCTCATAACAATATCTTTCCAATCATTAGACGTTTAATAATCTCATAACAATATCTTTTCAATCATTAAACGTTTAGTAATCTCATAACAATATCTTTTCAATCATTAGACGTTTAGTAATCTCATAACAATATCTTTTCAATCATTAGACGTTTAATAATCTCATAACAATATCTTTTCAATCATTAAACGTTTAGTAATCTCATAACTATATCTTTTCAATCATTAGACGTTTAGTAATCTCATAACAATATCTTTTCAATCATTAAACGTTTAGTAATCTGATAACAATATCTTTTCAATCATTAGACGTTTAGTAATCTCATAACAATATCTTTTCAATCATTTAACGTTTAGTAATCTCATTACAATATCCTTTCAATCATTAAACGTTTAGTAATCTCATAACAATATCTTTTAAATCATTAGACGTTTAGTAATCTCATAACAATATCTTTTCAATCATTAGACGTTTAGTAATCTCATAACAATATCTTTTCCATCATAAAACGTTTAGTAATCTCATAACAATATCTTTCCAATCATTAGACGTTTAGTAATCTTATAACAATATCTTTCCAATCATTAAACGTTTAGTAATCTCATAACAATATCTTTCCAATCATTAAACGTTTAGTAATCTCATAACAATATCTTTTCAATCATTAAACGTTTAGTAATCTCATAACAATATCTTTTCAATCATTAGACGTTTAGTAATCTCATACCAATATCTTTTCAATCATTAAACGTTTAGTAATCTCATAACAATATCTTTCCAATCATTAAACGTTTAGTAACAATATCTTTTCAATCATTAGACGTTTAATAATCTCATAACAATATCTTTTCAATCATTAAACGTTTAGTAATCTCATAACTATATCTTTTCAATCATTAGGCGTTCAGTAATCTCATAACAATATCTTTTCAATCATTAAACGTTTAGTAATCTCATAACAATATCTTTTCAATCATTAGACGTTTAGTAATCTAATAACAATATCTTTTGAATCATTAAACGTTTAGTAATCTCATAACAATATCCTTTCAATCATTAAACGTTTAGTAATCTCATAACAATATCTTTTCAATCATTAGACGTTTAGTAATCTCATAACAATATCTTTTCAATCATTAGACGTTTAGTAATCTCATAACAATATCTTTTCCATCATTAGACGTTTAGTAATCTCATAACAATATCTTTTACATCATAAAACGTTTAGTAATCTCATAACAATATCTTTCCAATCATTAGACGTTTAGTAATCTCATAACAATATCTTTTCAATCATTAAACGTTTAGTAATCTCATAATAATATCTTTTCAATCATTAAACGTTTACTAATCTCATAACAATATCTTTTCAATCATTAGACGTTTAGTAATCTCATAACAATATCTTTTCAATCATTAAACGTTTAGTAATCTCATAACAATATCTTTTCAATCATTAAACGTTTAGTAATCTCATAATAATATCTTTTCAATCATTAAACGTTTACTAATCTCATAACAATATCTTTTCAATCATTAAACGTTTAGTAATCTCATAACAATATCTTTTCAATCATTAAACGTTTAGTAATCTCATAACAATATCTTTTCAATCATTAGACGTTTAGTAATCTCATAACAATATCTTTTCAATCATTAGACGTTTAGTAATCTCATAACAATATCTTTTCAATCATTAGAGGTTTAGTAATCTCATAACAATTTCTTTTCAATCATTAGACGTTTAGTAATCTCATAACAATATCTTTCCAATCATTAGACGTTTAATAATCTCATAACAATATCTTTTCAATCATTAAACGTTTAGTAATCTCATAACAATATCTTTTCAATCATTAGACGTTTAGTAATCTCATAACAATATCTTTTCAATCATTAGACGTTTAATAATCTCATAACAATATCTTTTCAATCATTAAACGTTTAGTAATCTCATAACTATATCTTTTCAATCATTAGACGTTTAGTAATCTCATAACAATATCTTTTCAATCATTAAACGTTTAGTAATCTCATAACAATATCTTTTCAATCATTAGACGTTTAGTAATCTCATAACAATATCTTTTCAATCATTAAACGTTTAGTAATCTCATTACAATATCCTTTCAATCATTAAACGTTTAGTAATCTCATAACAATATCTTTTAAATCATTAGACGTTTAGTAATCTCATAACAATATCTTTTCAATCATTAGACGTTTAGTAATCTCATAACAATATCTTTTCAATCATTAGACGTTTAGTAATCGCATAACAATATCTTTTCAATCATTAGACGTTTAGTAATCTCATAACAATATCTTTTCCATCATAAAACGTTTAGTAATCTCATAACAATATCTTTCCAATCATTAGACGTTTAGTAATCTTATAACAATATCTTTCCAATCATTAAACGTTTAGTAATCTCATAACAATATCTTTCCAATCATTAAACGTTTAGTAATCTCATAACAATATCTTTTCAATCATTAAACGTTTAGTAATCTCATAACAATATCTTTTCAATCATTAGACGTTTAGTAATCTCATACCAATATCTTTTCAATCATTAAACGTTTAGTAATCTCATAACAATATCTTTCCAATCATTAAACGTTTAGTAACAATATCTTTTCAATCGTTTACTAATCTCATAACAATATCTTTTCAATCATTAGACGTTTACTAATCTCATAACAATATCTTTTCAATCATTAAACGTTTAGTAATCTCATAACTATATCTTTTCAATCATTAGGCGTTCAGTAATCTCATAACAATATCTTTTCAATCATTAAACGTTTAGTAATCTCATAACAATATCTTTTCAATCATTAGACGTTTAGTAATCTCATAACAATATCTTTTGAATCATTAAACGTTTAGTAATCTCATAACAATATCCTTTCAATCATTAAACGTTTAGTAATCTCATAACAATATCTTTTCAATCATTAGACGTTTAGTAATCTCATAACAATTTCTTTTCAATCATTAGACGTTTAGTAATCTCATAACAATATCTTTTCAATCATTAGACGTTTAGTAATCTAATAACAATATCTTTTGAATCATTAAACGTTTAGTAATCTCATAACAATATCCTTTCAATCATTAAACGTTTAGTAATCTCATAACAATATCTTTTCAATCATTAGACGTTTAGTAATCTCATAACAATATCTTTTCAATCATTAGACGTTTAGTAATCTCATAACAATATCTTTTCAATAATTAGACGTTTAGTAATCTCATAACAATATCTTTTACATCATAAAACGTTTAGTAATCTCATAACAATATCTTTCCAATCATTAGACGTTTAGTAATCTCATAACAATATCTTTTCAATCATTAAACGTTTAGTAATCTCATAATAATATCTTTTCAATCATTAAACGTTTACTAATCTCATAACAATATCTTTTCAATCATTAGACGTTTAGTAATCTCATAACAATATCTTTTCAATCATTAAACGTTTAGTAATCTCATAACAATATCTTTTCAATCATTAAACGTTTAGTAATCTCATAATAATATCTTTTCAATCATTAAACGTTTACTAATCTCATAACAATATCTTTTCAATCATTAAACGTTTAGTAATCTCATAACAATATCTTTTCAATCATTAAACGTTTAGTAATCTCATAACAATATCTTTTCAATCATTAGACGTTTAGTAATCTCATAACAATATCTTTTCAATCATTAGACGTTTAGTAATCTCATAACAATATCTTTTCAATCATTAGAGGTTTAGTAATCTCATAACAATTTCTTTTCAATCATTAGACGTTTAGTAATCTCATAACAATATCTTTCCAATCATTAGACGTTTAATAATCTCATAACAATATCTTTTCAATCATTAAACGTTTAGTAATCTCATAACAATATCTTTTCAATCATTAGACGTTTAGTAATCTCATAACAATATCTTTTCAATCATTAGACGTTTAATAATCTCATAACAATATCTTTTCAATCATTAAACGTTTAGTAATCTCATAACTATATCTTTTCAATCATTAGACGTTTAGTAATCTCATAACAATATCTTTTCAATCATTAAACGTTTAGTAATCTTATAACAATATCTTTTCAATCATTAGACGTTTAGTAATCTCATAACAATATCTTTTCAATCATTAAACGTTTAGTAATCTCATTACAATATCCTTTCAATCATTAAACGTTTAGTAATCTCATAACAATATCTTTTAAATCATTAGACGTTTAGTAATCTCATAACAATATCTTTCCAATCATTAAACGTTTAGTAACAATATCTTTTCAATCATTAGACGTTTAATAATCTCATAACAATATCTTTTCAATCATTAAACGTTTAGTAATCTCATAACTATATCTTTTCAATCATTAGGCGTTCAGTAATCTCATAACAATATCTTTTCAATCATTAAACGTTTAGTAATCTCATAACAATATCTTTTCAATCATTAGACGTTTAGTAATCTAATAACAATATCTTTTGAATCATTAAACGTTTAGTAATCTCATAACAATATCCTTTCAATCATTAAACGTTTAGTAATCTCATAACAATATCTTTTCAATCATTAGACGTTTAGTAATCTCATAACAATATCTTTTCAATCATTAGACGTTTAGTAATCTCATAACAATATCTTTTCCATCATTAGACGTTTAGTAATCTCATAACAATATCTTTTACATCATAAAACGTTTAGTAATCTCATAACAATATCTTTCCAATCATTAGACGTTTAGTAATCTCATAACAATATCTTTTCAATCATTAAACGTTTAGTAATCTCATAATAATATCTTTTCAATCATTAAACGTTTACTAATCTCATAACAATATCTTTTCAATCATTAGACGTTTAGTAATCTCATAACAATATCTTTTCAATCATTAAACGTTTAGTAATCTCATAACAATATCTTTTCAATCATTAAACGTTTAGTAATCTCATAATAATATCTTTTCAATCATTAAACGTTTACTAATCTCATAACAATATCTTTTCAATCATTAAACGTTTAGTAATCTCATAACAATATCTTTTCAATCATTAAACGTTTAGTAATCTCATAACAATATCTTTTCAATCATTAGACGTTTAGTAATCTCATAACAATATCTTTTCAATCATTAGACGTTTAGTTATCTCATAACAATATCTTTTCAATCATTAGAGGTTTAGTAATCTCATAACAATTTCTTTTCAATCATTAGACGTTTAGTAATCTCATAACAATATCTTTCCAATCATTAGACGTTTAATAATCTCATAACAATATCTTTTCAATCATTAAACGTTTAGTAATCTCATAACAATATCTTTTCAATCATTAGACGTTTAGTAATCTCATAACAATATCTTTTCAATCATTAGACGTTTAATAATCTCATAACAATATCTTTTCAATCATTAAACGTTTAGTAATCTCATAACTATATCTTTTCAATCATTAGACGTTTAGTAATCTCATAACAATATCTTTTCAATCATTAAACGTTTAGTAATCTCATAACAATATCTTTTCAATCATTAGACGTTTAGTAATCTCATAACAATATCTTTTCAATCATTAAACGTTTAGTAATCTCATTACAATATCCTTTCAATCATTAAACGTTTAGTAATCTCATAACAATATCTTTTAAATCATTAGACGTTTAGTAATCTCATAACAATATCTTTTCAATCATTAGACGTTTAGTAATCTCATAACAATATCTTTTCAATCATTAGACGTTTAGTAATCGCATAACAATATCTTTTCAATCATTAGACGTTTAGTAATCTCATAACAATATCTTTTCCATCATAAAACGTTTAGTAATCTCATAACAATATCTTTCCAATCATTAGACGTTTAGTAATCTTATAACAATATCTTTCCAATCATTAAACGTTTAGTAATCTCATAACAATATCTTTCCAATCATTAAACGTTTAGTAATCTCATAACAATATCTTTTCAATCATTAAACGTTTAGTAATCTCATAACAATATCTTTTCAATCATTAGACGTTTAGTAATCTCATACCAATATCTTTTCAATCATTAAACGTTTAGTAATCTCATAACAATATCTTTCCAATCATTAAACGTTTAGTAACAATATCTTTTCAATTGTTTACTAATCTCATAACAATATCTTTTCAATCATTAGACGTTTACTAATCTCATAACAATATCTTTTCAATCATTAAACGTTTAGTAATCTCATAACTATATCTTTTCAATCATTAGGCGTTCAGTAATCTCATAACAATATCTTTTCAATCATTAAACGTTTAGTAATCTCATAACAATATCTTTTCAATCATTAGACGTTTAGTAATCTCATAACAATATCTTTTGAATCATTAAACGTTTAGTAATCTCATAACAATATCCTTTCAATCATTAAACGTTTAGTAATCTCATAACAATATCTTTTCAATCATTAGACGTTTAGTAATCTCATAACAATATCTTTTCAATCATTAGACGTTTAGTAATCTCATAACAATATCTTTTCAATAATTAGACGTTTAGTAATCTCATAACAATATCTTTTACATCATAAAACGTTTAGTAATCTCATAACAATATCTTTCCAATCATTAGACGTTTAGTAATCTCATAACAATATCTTTTCAATCATTAAACGTTTAGTAATCTCATAATAATATCTTTTCAATCATTAAACGTTTACTAATCTCATAACAATATCTTTTCAATCATTAGACGTTTAGTAATCTCATAACAATATCTTTTCAATCATTAAACGTTTAGTAATCTCATAACAATATCTTTTCAATCATTAAACGTTTAGTAATCTCATAATAATATCTTTTCAATCATTAAACGTTTACTAATCTCATAACAATATCTTTTCAATCATTAAACGTTTAGTAATCTCATAACAATATCTTTTCAATCATTAAACGTTTAGTAATCTCATAACAATATCTTTTCAATCATTAGACGTTTAGTAATCTCATAACAATATCTTTTCAATCATTAGACGTTTAGTAATCTCATAACAATATCTTTTCAATCATTAGAGGTTTAGTAATCTCATAACAATTTCTTTTCAATCATTAGACGTTTAGTAATCTCATAACAATATCTTTCCAATCATTAGACGTTTAATAATCTCATAACAATATCTTTTCAATCATTAAACGTTTAGTAATCTCATAACAATATCTTTCCAATCATTAGACGTTTAGTAATCTCATAACAATATATTTTCAATCATTAGACGTTTAATACTCTCATAACAATATCTTTTCAATCATTAAACGTTTAGTAATCTCATAACTATATCTTTTCAATCATTAGACGTTTAGTAATCTCATAACAATATCTTTTCAATCATTAAACGTTTAGTAATCTCATAACAATATCTTTTCAATCATTAGACGTTTAGTAATCTCATAACAATATCTTTTCAATCATTAAACGTTTAGTAATCTCATTACAATATCCTTTCAATCATTAAACGTTTAGTAATCTCATAACAATATCTTTTAAATCATTAGACGTTTAGTAATCTCATAACAATATCTTTTCAATCATTAGACGTTTAGTAATCTCATAACAATATCTTTTCAATCATTAGACGTTTAGTAATCGCATAACAATATCTTTTCAATCATTAGACGTTTAGTAATCTCATAACAATATCTTTTCAATCATAAAACGTTTAGTAATCTCATAACAATATCTTTCCAATCATTAGACGTTTAGTAATCTTATAACAATATCTTTCCAATCATTAAACGTTTAGTAATCTCATAACAATATCTTTCCAATCATTAAACGTTTAGTAATCTCATAACAATATCTTTTCAATCATTAAACGTTTAGTAATCTCATAACAATATCTTTTCAATCATTAGACGTTTAGTAATCTCATACCAATATCTTTTCAATCATTAAACGTTTAGTAATCTCATAACAATATCTTTCCAATCATTAAACGTTTAGTAACAATATCTTTTCAATCATTAGACGTTTAATAATCTCATAACAATATCTTTTCAATCATTAAACGTTTAGTAATCTCATAACTATATCTTTTCAATCATTAGGCGTTCAGTAATCTCATAACAATATCTTTTCAATCATTAAACGTTTAGTAATCTCATAACAATATCTTTTCAATCATTAGACGTTTAGTAATCTCATAACAATATCTTTTGAATCATTAAACGTTTAGTAATCTCATAACAATATCCTTTCAATCATTAAACGTTTAGTAATCTCATAACAATATCTTTTCAATCATTAGACGTT
The DNA here is from genome assembly GCF_053919585.1 of Euprymna scolopes. Taxonomy (NCBI): domain Eukaryota; kingdom Metazoa; phylum Mollusca; class Cephalopoda; order Sepiida; family Sepiolidae; genus Euprymna; species Euprymna scolopes. The sequence continues at coordinate 1,033,476 of NC_136508.1, forward strand.
TAGTAATCTCATAACAATATCTTTTCAATCATTAAACGTTTAGTAATCTCATAACAATATCTTTCCAATCATTAAACGTTTAGTAATCTCATAACAATATCTTTTCAATCATTAAACGTTTAGTAATCTCATAACAATATCTTTTCAATCATTAAACGTTTAGTAATCTCATAATAATATCTTTTCAATCATTAAACGTTTACTAATCTCATAACAATATCTTTTCAATCATTAGACGTTTAGTAATCTCATAACAATATCTTTTCAATCATTAAACGTTTAGTAATCTCATAACAATATCTTTTCAATCATTAAACGTTTAGTAATCTCATAATAATATCTTTTCAATCATTAAACGTTTACTAATCTCATAACAATATCTTTTCAATCATTAAACGTTTAGTAATCTCATAACAATATCTTTTCAATCATTAAACGTTTAGTAATCTCATAACAATATCTTTTCAATCATAAGACGTTTAGTAATCTCATAACAATATCTTTTCAATCATTAGACGTTTAGTAATCTCATAACAATATCTTTTCAATCATTAGAGGTTTAGTAATCTCATAACAATTTCTTTTCAATCATTAGACGTTTAGTAATCTCATAACAATATCTTTCCAATCATTAGACGTTTAATAATCTCATAACAATATCTTTTCAATCATTAAACGTTTAGTAATCTCATAACAATATCTTTTCAATCATTAGACGTTTAGTAATCTCATAACAATATCTTTTCAATCATTAGACGTTTAATAATCTCATAACAATATCTTTTCAATCATTAAACGTTTAGTAATCTCATAACTATATCTTTTCAATCATTAGACGTTTAGTAATCTCATAACAATATCTTTTCAATCATTAAACGTTTAGTAATCTCATAACAATATCTTTTCAATCATTAGACGTTTAGTAATCTCATAACAATATCTTTTCAATCATTAAACGTTTAGTAATCTCATTACAATATCCTTTCAATCATTAAACGTTTAGTAATCTTATAACAATATCTTTTAAATCATTAGACGTTTAGTAATCTCATAACAATATCTTTTCAATCATTAGACGTTTAGTAATCTCATAACAATATCTTTTCAATCATTAGACGTTTAGTAATCGCATAACAATATCTTTTCAATCATTAGACGTTTAGTAATCTCATAACAATATCTTTTCCATCATAAAACGTTTAGTAATCTCATAACAATATCTTTCCAATCATTAGACGTTTAGTAATCTTATAACAATATCTTTCCAATCATTAAACGTTTAGTAATCTCATAACAATATCTTTCCAATCATTAAACGTTTAGTAATCTCATAACAATATCTTTTCAATCATTAAACGTTTAGTAATCTCATAACAATATCTTTTCAATCATTAGACGTTTAGTAATCTCATACCAATATCTTTTCAATCATTAAACGTTTAGTAATCTCATAACAATATCTTTCCAATCATTAAACGTTTAGTAACAATATCTTTTCAATCATTAGACGTTTAATAATCTCATAACAATATCTTTTCAATCATTAAACGTTTAGTAATCTCATAACTATATCTTTTCAATCATTAGGCGTTCAGTAATCTCATAACAATATCTTTTCAATCATTAAACGTTTAGTAATCTCATAACAATATCTTTTCAATCATTAGACGTTTAGTAATCTCATAACAATATCTTTTGAATTATTAAACGTTTAGTAATCTCATAACAATATCCTTTCAATCATTAAACGTTTAGTAATCTCATAACAATATCTTTTCAATCATTAGACGTTTAGTAATCTCATAACAATATCTTTTCAATCATTAAACGTTTAGTAATCTCATAACAATATCTTTTCAATCATTAGACGTTTAGTAATCTCATAACAATATCTTTTACATCATAAAACGTTTAGTAATCTCATAGCAATATCTTTCCAATCATTAGACGTTTAGTAATCTTATAACAATATCTTTCCAATCATTAAACGTTTAGTAATCTCATAACAATATCTTTTCAATTATTACACGTTTAGTAATCGCATAACAATATCTTTTCAATCATTAGACGTTTAGTAATCTCATAACAATATCTTTTCAATCATTAAACGTTTAGTAATCTCATAACAATATCTTTCCAATCATTAGACGTTTAGTAATCTTATAACAATATCTTTCCAATCATTAAACGTTTAGTAATCTCATAACAATATCTTTTCAATCATTACACGTTTAGTAATCTCATAACAATATCTTTCCAATCATTAAACGTTTAGTAATCTCATAACAATATCTTTCCAATCATTAAACGTTTAGTAACAATATCTTTTCAATCATTAGACGTTTAGTAATCTCATAACAATATCTTTTCAATCATTAAACGTTTAGTAATCTCATAATAATATCTTTCCAATCATTAAACGTTTAGTAATCTCATAACAATATCTTTTCAATCATTAAACGTTTAGTAATCTCATAATAATATCTTTTCAATCATTAAACGTTTACTAATCTCATAACAATATCTTTTCAATCATTAGACGTTTAGTAATCTCATAACAATATCTTTTCAATCATTAAACGTTTAGTAATCTCATAACAATATCTTTTCAATCATTAAACGTTTAGTAATCTCATAATAATATCTTTTCAATCATTAAACGTTTACTAATCTCATAACAATATCTTTTCAATCATTAAACGTTTAGTAATCTCATAACAATATCTTTTCAATCATTAAACGTTTAGTAATCTCATAACAATATCTTTTCAATCATTAGACGTTTAGTAATCTCATAACAATATCTTTTCAATCATTAGACGTTTAGTAATCTCATAACAATATCTTTTCAATCATTAGACGTTTAGTAATCTCATAATAATATCTTTCCAATCATTAAACGTTTAGTAATCTCATAACAATATCTTTTCAATCATTAGACGTTTAGTAATCTCATAACAATATCTTTTACATCATTAGACGTTTAGTAATCTCATAACAATATCTTTTCAATCATTAAACGTTTAGTACTCTCATAACAATATCTTTTCAATCATTAGACGTTTAGTAATCTCATAACGATATCTTTTCAATCATTAAACGTTTAGTAATCTCATAACAATATCTTTTCAATCATTAGACGTTTACTAATCTCATAACAATATCTTTCCAATCATTAAACGTTTAGTAATCTCATAACAATATCTTTTCAATCATTAGACGTTTAGTAATCTCATAACAATATCTTTTCAATCATTAGACGTTTAGTAATCTCATAACAATATCTTTTCAATCATTAGACGTTTAGTAATCTCATAACAATATCTTTTGAATCATTAAACGTTTAGTAATCTCATAACAATATCCTTTCAATCATTAGACGTTTAGTAATCTCATAACAATATCTTTTCAATCATTAGACGTTTAGTAATCCCATAACAATATCTTTTCAATCATTAGACGTTTAGTAATCTCATAACAATATCTTTTCAATCATTAGACGTTTAGTAATCTCATAACAATATCTTTTCAGTCATTAGAGGTTTAGTAATCTCATAACAATTTCTTTTCAATCATTAGACGTTTAGTAATCTCATAACAATATCTTTTCAATCATTAGACGTTTAGTAATCTCATAACAATATCTTTTACATCATAAAACGTTTAGTAATCTCATAACAATATCTTTCCAATCATTAGACGTTTAGTAATCTTATAACAATATCTTTCCAATCATTAAACGTTTAGTAATCTCATAACAATATCTTTTCAATGATTACACGTTTAGTAATCGCATAACAATATCTTTTCAATCATTAGACGTTTAGTAATCTCATAACAATATCTTTTCAATCATTAAACGTTTAGTAATCTCATAACAATATCTTTCCAATCATTAGACGTTTAGTAATCTTATAACAATATCTTTCCAATCATTAAACGTTTAGTAATCTCATAACAATATCTTTTCAATCATTAAACGTTTAGTAATCTCATAACAATATCTTTCCAATCATTAAACGTTTAGTAATCTCATAACAATATCTTTCCAATCATTAAACGTTTAGTAACAATATCTTTTCAATCATTAGACGTTTAGTAATCTCATAAAAATATCTTTTCAATCATTAAACGTTTAGTAATCTCATAATAATATCTTTCCAATCATTAAACGTTTAGTAATCTCATAACAATATCTTTTCAATCATTAAACGTGTAGTAATCTCATAACAATATCTTTTTAATCATTAAAAGTTTAGTAATCTCATAACAATATCTTTTCAATCATTAAACGTTTAGTAATCTCATAACAATATCTTTTCAATCATTAGACGTTTAGTAATCTCATAACAATATCTTTTCAATCATTAGACGTTTAGTAATCTCATAACAATATCTTTTCAATCATTAGACGTTTAGTAATCTCATAATAATATCTTTCCAATCATTAAACGTTTAGTAATCTCATAACAATATCTTTTCAATCATTAGACGTTTAGTAATCTCATAACAATATCTTTTACATCATTAGACGTTTAGTAATCTCATAACAATATCTTTTCAATCATTAAACGTTTAGTACTCTCATAACAATATCTTTTCAATCATTAGACGTTTAGTAATCTCATAACGATATCTTTTCAATCATTAAACGTTTAGTAATCTCATAACAATATCTTTTCAATCATTAGACGTTTACTAATCTCATAACAATATCTTTCCAATCATTAAACGTTTAGTAATCTCATAACAATATCTTTTCAATCATTAGACGTTTAGTAATCTCATAACAATATCTTTTCAATCATTAGACGTTTAGTAATCTCATAACAATATCTTTTCAATCATTAGACGTTTAGTAATCTCATAACAATATCTTTTGAATCATTAAACGTTTAGTAATCTCATAACAATATCCTTTCAATAATTAGACGTTTAGTAATCTCATAACAATATCTTTTCAATCATTAGACGTTTAGTAATCTCATAACAATATCTTTTCAATCATTAGACGTTTAGTAATCTCATAACAATATCTTTTCAGTCATTAGAGGTTTAGTAATCTCATAACAATTTCTTTTCAATCATTAGACGTTTAGTAATCTCATATAAATATCTTTTCAATCATTAGACGTTTAGTAATCTCATAACAATATCTTTTACATCATAAAACGTTTAGTAATCTCATAACAATATCTTTCCAATCATTAGACGTTTAGTAATCTTATAACAATATCTTTCCAATCATTAAACGTTTAGTAATCTCATAACAATATCTTTTCAATGATTACACGTTTAGTAATCGCATAACAATATCTTTTCAATCATTAGACGTTTAGTAATCTCATAACAATATCTTTTCAATCATTAAACGTTTAGTAATCTCATAACAATATCTTTCCAATCATTAGACGTTTAGTAATCTTATAACAATATCTTTCCAATCATTAAACGTTTAGTAATCTCATAACAATATCTTTTCAATCATTAAACGTTTAGTAATCTCATAACAATATCTTTCCAATCATTAAACGTTTAGTAATCTCATAACAATATCTTTCCAATCATTAAACGTTTAGTAACAATATCTTTTCAATCATTAGACGTTTAGTAATCTCATAACAATATCTTTTCAATCATTAAACGTTTAGTAATCTCATAATAATATCTTTCCAATCATTAAACGTTTAGTAATCTCATAACAATATCTTTCCAATCATTAAACGTTTAGTAATCTCATAACAATATCTTTTCAATCATTAAACGTTTAGTAATCTCATAACAATATCTTTTCAATCATTAGACGTTTAGTAATCTCATACCAATATCTTTTCAATCATTAAACGTTTAGTAATCTCATAACAATATCTTTCCAATCATTAAACGTTTAGTAACAATATCTTTTCAATCATTAGACGTTTAATAATCTCATAACAATATCTTTTCAATCATTAAACGTTTAGTAATCTCATAACTATATCTTTTCAATCATTAGGCGTTCAGTAATCTCATAACAATATCTTTTCAATCATTAAACGTTTAGTAATCTCATAACAATATCTTTTCAATCATTAGACGTTTAGTAATCTCATAACAATATCTTTTGAATCATTAAACGTTTAGTAATCTCATAACAATATCCTTTCAATCATTAAACGTTTAGTAATCTCATAACAATATCTTTTCAATCATTAGACGTTTAGTAATCTCATAACAATATCTTTTCAATCATTAAACGTTTAGTAATCTCATAATAATATCTTTCCAATCATTAAACGTTTAGTAATCTCATAACAATATCTTTTCAATCATTAAACGTTTAGTAATCTCATAACAATATCTTTTCAATCATTAAACGTTTAGTAATCTCATAATAATATCTTTTCAATCATTAAACGTTTACTAATCTCATAACAATATCTTTTCAATCATTAGACGTTTAGTAATCTCATAACAATATCTGTTCAATCATTAAACGTTTAGTAATCTCATAACAATATCTTTTCAATCATTAAACGTTTAGTAATCTCATAATAATATCTTTTCAATCATTAAACGTTTACTAATCTCATAACAATATCTTTTCAATCATTAAACGTTTAGTAATCTCATAACAATATCTTTTCAATCATTAGACGTTTAGTAATCTCATAACAATATCTTTTCAATCATTAGACGTTTAGTAATCTCATAACAATATCTTTTCAATCATTAGAGGTTTAGTAATCTCATAACAATTTCTTTTCAATCATTAGACGTTTAGTAATCTCATAACAATATCTTTCCAATCATTAGACGTTTAATAATCTCATAACAATATCTTTTCAATCATTAAACGTTTAGTAATCTCATAACAATATCTTTTCAATCATTAGACGTTTAGTAATCTCATAACAATATCTTTTCAATCATTAGACGTTTAATAATCTCATAACAATATCTTTTCAATCATTAAACGTTTAGTAATCTCATAACTATATCTTTTCAATCATTAAACGTTTAGTAATCTCATAACAATATCTTTCCAATCATTAGACGTTTAGTAATCTTATAACAATATCTTTCCAATCATTAAACGTTTAGTAATCTCATAACAATATCTTTTCAATCATTAAACGTTTAGTAATCTCATAACAATATCTTTCCAATCATTAAACGTTTAGTAATCTCATAACAATATCTTTCCAATCATTAAACGTTTAGTAACAATATCTTTTCAATCATTAGACGTTTAGTAATCTCATAACAATATCTTTTCAATCATTAAACGTTTAGTAATCTCATAATAATATCTTTCCAATCATTAAACGTTTAGTAATCTCATAACAATATCTTTCCAATCATTAAACGTTTAGTAATCTCATAACAATATCTTTTCAATCATTAAACGTTTAGTAATCTCATAACAATATCTTTTCAATCATTAAACGTTTAGTAATCTCATAACAATATTTTTTCTAATCATTAAACGTTTAGTAATCTCATAATAATATCTTTTCAATCATTAAACGTTTACTAATCTCATAACAATATCTTTTCAATCATTAGACGTTTAGTAATCTCATAACAATATCTTTTCAATCATTAAACGTTTAGTAATCTCATAACAATATCTTTTCAATCATTAAACGTTTAGTAATCTCATAATAATATCTTTTCAATCATTAAACGTTTACTAATCTCATAACAATATCTTTTCAATCATTAAACGTTTAGTAATCTCATAACAATATCTTTTCAATCATTAAACGTTTAGTAATCTCATAACAATATCTTTTCAATCATTAGACGTTTAGTAATCTCATAACAATATCTTTTCAATCATTAGACGTTTAGTAATCTCATAACAATATCTTTTCAATCATTAGACGTTTAGTAATCTCATAACAATATCTTTTGAATCATTAAACGTTTAGTAATCTCATAACAATATCCTTTCAATCATTAAACGTTTAGTAATCTCATAACAATATCTTTTCAATCATTAGACGTTTAGTAATCCCATAACAATATCTTTTCAATCATTAGACGTTTAGTAATCTCATAACAATATCTTTTCAATCATTAGACGTTTAGTAATCTCATAACAATATCTTTTCAATCATTAGAGGTTTAGTAATCTCATAACAATTTCTTTTCAATCATTAGACGTTTAGTAATCTCATAACAATATCTTTCCAATCATTAGACGTTTAATAATCTCATAACAATATCTTTTCAATCATTAAACGTTTAGTAATCTTATAACAATATCTTTTCAATCATTAGACGTTTAGTAATCTCATAACAATATCTTTTCAATCATTAGACGTTTAATAATCTCATAACAATATCTTTTCAATCATTAAACGTTTAGTAATCTCATAACTATATCTTTTCAATCATTAGACGTTTAGTAATCTCATAACAATATCTTTTCAATCATTAAACGTTTAGTAATCTCATAACAATATCTTTTCAATCATTAGACGTTTAGTAATCTCATAACAATATCTTTTCAATCATTAAACGTTTAGTAATCTCATTACAATATCCTTTCAATCATTAAACGTTTAGTAATCTGATAACAATATCTTTTAAATCATTAGACGTTTAGTAATCTCATAACAATATCTTTTCAATCATTAGACGTTTAGTAATCTCATAACAATATCTTTTCAATCATTAGACGTTTAGTAATCGCATAACAATATCTTTTCAATCATTAGACGTTTAGTAATCTCATAACAATATCTTTTCCATCATAAAACGTTTAGTAATCTCATAACAATATCTTTCCAATCATTAGACGTTTAGTAATCTTATAACAATATCTTTCCAATCATTAAACGTTTAGTAATCTCATAACAATATCTTTCCAATCATTAAACGTTTAGTAATCTCATAACAATATCTTTTCAATCATTAAACGTTTAGTAATCTCATAACAATATCTTTTCAATCATTAGACGTTTAGTAATCTCATACCAATATCTTTTCAATCATTAAACGTTTAGTAATCTCATAACAATATCTTTCTAATCATTAAACGTTTAGTAACAATATCTTTTCAATCATTAGACGTTTAATAATCTCATAACAATATCTTTTCAATCATTAAACGTTTAGTAATCTCATAACTATATCTTTTCAATCATTAGGCGTTCAGTAATCTCATAACAATATCTTTTCAATCATTAAACGTTTAGTAATCTCATAACAATATCTTTTCAATCATTAGACGTTTAGTAATCTCATAACAATATCTTTTGAATCATTAAACGTTTAGTAATCTCATAACAATATCCTTTCAATCATTAAACGTTTAGTAATCTCATAACAATATCTTTTCAATCATTAGACGTTTAGTAATCTCATAACAATATCTTTTCAATCATTAGACGTTTAGTAATCTCATAACAATATCTTTTCAATCATTAGACGTTTAGTAATCTCATAACAATATCTTTTACATCATAAAACGTTTAGTAATCTCATAACAATATCTTTCCAATCATTAGACGTTTAGTAATCTTATAACAATATCTTTCCAATCATTAAACGTTTAGTAATCTCATAACAATATCTTTTCAATGATTACACGTTTAGTAATCGCATAACAATATCTTTTCAATCATTAGACGTTTAGTAATCTCATAACAATATCTTTTCAATCATTAAACGTTTAGTAATCTCATAACAATATCTTTCCAATCATTAGACGTTTAGTAATCTTATAACAATATCTTTCCAATCATTAAACGTTTAGTAATCTCATAACAATATCTTTTCAATCATTAAACGTTTAGTAATCTCATAACAATATCTTTTCAATCATTAGACGTTTAGTAATCTCATAACAATATCTTTCCAATCATTAAACGTTTAGTAACAATGTCTTTTCAATCATTAGACGTTTAGTAATCTCATAACAATATCTTTTCAATCATTAAACGTTAAGTAATCTAATAATAATATCTTTCCAATCATTAAACGTTTAGTAATCTCATAACAATATCTTTTCAATCATTAAACGTTTAGTACTCTCATAACAATATCTTTTCAATCATTAGACGTTTAGTAATCTCATAACGATATCTTTTCAATCATTAAACGTTTAGTAATCTCATAACAATATCTTTTCAATCATTAGACGTTTAGTAATCTCATAACAATATCTTTCCAATCATTAAACGTTTAGTAATCTCATAACAATATCTTTTCAATCATTAGACGTTTAGTAATCTCATAACAATATCTTTTCAATCATTAGACGTTTAGTAATCTCATAACAATATCTTTTCAATCATTAGACGTTTAGTAATCTCATAACAATATCTTTTGAATCATTAAACGTTTAGTAATCTCATAACAATATCCTTTCAATCATTAAACGTTTAGTAATCTCATAACAATATCTTTTCAATCATTAGACGTTTAGTAATCCCATAACAATATCTTTTCAATCATTAGACGTTTAGTAATCTCATAACAATATCTTTTCAATCATTAGACGTTTAGTAATCGCATAACAATATCTTTTCAATCATTAGACGTTTAGTAATCTCATAACAATAACTTTTCAATCATAAAACGTTTAGTAATCTCATAACAATATCTTTCTAATCATTAGACGTTTAGTAATCTTATAACAATATCTTTCCAATCATTAAACGTTTAGTAATCTCATAACAATATCTTTTCAATCATTAAACGTTTAGTAATCTCATAACAATATCTTTCCAATCATTAAACGTTTAGTAATCTCATAACAATATCTTTTCAATCATTAAACGTTTAGTAATCTCATAACAATATCTTTTCAATCATTAGATGTTTATTAATCTCATAACAATATCTTTTCAATCATTAAACGTTTAGTAATCTCATAACAATATCTTTCCAATCATTAAACGTTTAGTAACAATATCTTTTCAATCATTAGACGTTTAGTAATCTCATAACAATATCTTTTCAATCATTAAACGTTTAGTAATCTCATAACAATATCTTTTCAATCATTAGACGTTTAGTAATCTCATAACAATATCTTTTCAATCATTAGACGTTTAGTAATCTCATAACAATATCTTTCCAATCATTAGACGTTTAGTAATCTCATAACAATATCTTTTCAATCATTAAACGTTTAGTAATCTCATAACAATATCTTTTCAATCATTAGACGTTTAGTAATCTCATAACAATATCATTTCAATCATTAGACGTTTAGTAATCTCATAACAATATCTTTCCAATCATTAGACGTTTAATAATCTCATAACAATATCTTTTCAATCATTAAACGTTTAATAATCTCATAACAATATCTTTTCAATCATTAAACGTTTAGTAATCTCATAACAATATCTTTTCAATCATTAAACGTTTAGTAATGTCATAACAATATCTTTTCAATCATTAGACGTTTAGTAATCTCATAACAATATATTTTCAATCATTAAACGTTTAGTAATCTCATAACAATATCTTTTCAATCATTAAACGTTTAGTAATCTCATAACAATATCTTTTCAATCATTAGACGTTTAGTAATATCATAACAATATCTTTTCAATCATTAGACGTTTAGTAATCTCATAACAATATCTTTTCAATCATTAGATGTTTAGTAATCTCATAACAATATCTTTTCAATCATTAGACGTTTAGTAATCTCATAACAGTATCTTTTCAATCATTAAACGTTTAGTAATCTCATAACAATATCTTTCCAATCATTAAACGTTTAGTAACAATATCTTTTCAATCATTAGACGTGTAGTAATCTCATAACAATATCTTTTTAATCATTAAACGTTTAGTAATCTCATAACAATATCTTTCCAATCATTAGACGTTTAGTAACAATATCTTTTCAATCATTAGACGTGTAGTAATCTCATAACAATATCTTTTCAATCATTAACCGTTTAGTAATCTCATAACAATATCTTTCCAATCATTAAACGTTTAGTAACAATATCTTTTCAATCATTAGACGTGTAGTAATCTCATAACAATATCTTTTCAATCATTAAACGTTTAGTAATCTCATAACAATATCTTTTCAATCATTAGACGTTTAGTAATCTCATAACAATATCTTTTCAATCATTAGACGTTTAGTAATCTCATAACAATATCTTTTCAATCATTAAACGTTTAGTAATCTCATAACAATATCTTTCCAATCATTAAACGTTTAGTAATCTCATAACAATATCTTTTCAATCATTAAACGTTTAGTAATCTCATAACAATATCTTTTCAATCATTAAACGTTTAGTAATCTCATAACAATATCTTTTTAATCATTAAACGTTTAGTAATCTCATAACAATATCTTTTACATCATTAGACGTTTAGTAATCTCATAACAATATTTTTTCAGTCATTAAACGTTTAGTAATCTCATAACAATATCTTTTCAATTATTAAACGTTTAGTAATCTCATAACAATATCTTTTTAATCATTAGACGTTTAGTAATCTCATAACAATATCTTTTCAATCATTAGACGTTTAGTAATCTCATAACAATATCTTTTCAATCATTAGACGTTTAGTAATCTCATAACAATATCTTTTCAATCATTAAATGTTTAGTAATCTCATAACAATATCTTTTCAATCATTAGACGTTTAGTAATCTCATAACAATATCTTTCCAATCATTAAACGTTTAGTAATCTCATAACAATATCTTTTCAATCATTAGACGTTTAGTAATCTCATAACAATATCTTTTCAATCATTAGACGTTTAGTAATCTCATAACAATATCTTTTCAATCATTAGACGTTTACTAATCTCATAACAATATCTTTTCAATCATTAAACGTTTAGTAATCTCATAACAATATCTTTTCAATCATTAAACGTTTAGTAATCTCATAACAATATCTTTTCAATCATTAAACGTTTAGTAATCTCATAACAATATCTTTCCAATCATTAAACGTTTAGTAACAATATCTTTTCAATCATTAGACGTTTAGTAATCTCATAACAATATCTTTTCAATCATTAAACGTTTAGTAATCTCATAACAATATCTTTTCAATCATTAGACGTTTAGTAATCTCATAACAATATCTTTTCAATCATTAGACGTTTAGTAATCTCATAACAATATCTTTTCAATCATTAGACGTTTAGTAATCTCATAACAATATCTTTTCAATCATTAGACGTTTAGTAATCTCATAACAATATCTTTTCAATCATTAGACGTTTAGTAATCTCATAACAATATCTTTTCAATCATTAAACGTTTAGTAATCTCATAACAATATCTTTTCAATCATTAGACGTTTAGTAATCTCATAACAATATCTTTTCAATCATTAGACGTTTAGTAATCTCATAACAGTATCTTTTCAATCGTTAGACGTTTAGTAATCTCATAACAATATCTTTTCAATCATTAGACGTTTAGTAATCTCATAACAATATCTTTTCAATCGTTCGACGTTTAGTAATCTCATAACAATATCTTTTCAATCATTAGACGTTTAGTAATCTCATAACAATATCTTTTCAATCATTAGACGTTTAGTAATCTCATAACAGTATCTTTTCAATCATTAAACGTTTAGTAATCTCATAACAATATCTTTCCAATCATTAAACGTTTAGTAACAATATCATTTCAATCATTAGACGTGTAGTAATCTCATAACAATATCTTTTTAATCATTAAACGTTTAGTAATCTCATAACAATATCTTTCCAATCATTAGACGTTTAGTAACAATATCTTTTCAATCATTAGACGTGTAGTAATCTCATAACAATATCTTTTCAATCATTAACCGTTTAGTAATCTCATAACAATATTTTTCCAATCATTAAACGTTTAGTAATCTCATAACAATATCTTTTCAATCATTAGACGTTTAGTAATCTCATAACAATATCTTTTCAATCATTAGACGTGTAGTAATCTCATAACAATATCTTTTCAATCATTAAACGTTTAGTAATCTCATAACAATATCTTTTCAATCATTAGACGTTTAGTAATCTCATAACAATATCTTTTCAATCATTAGACGTTTAGTAATCTCATAACAATATCTTTCCAATCATTAAACGTTTAGTAATCTCATAACAATATCTTTTCAATCATTAGACGTTTAGTAATCTCATAACAATATCTTTTCAATCATTAAACGTTTAGTAATCTCATAACAATATCTTTTCAATCATTAGACGTTTAGTAATCTCATAACAATATCTTTTCAATCATTAAACGTTTTGTGATCTCATAACAATATCTTTTCAATCATTAGACGTTTAGTAATCTCATAACAATATCTTTTCAATCATTAGACGTTTAGTAATCTCATAACAGTATCTTTTCAATCATTAGACGTTTAGTAATCTCATAACAATATCTTTTAAATCATTAGACGTTTAGTAATCTCAAACCAATATCTTTTCAATCATTAAACGTTTAGTAATCTCATACCAATATCTTTTCAATCATTAAACGTTTAGTAATCTCATAACAATATCTTTTCAATCATTAGACGTTTAGTAATCTCATAACAATATCATTTCAATCATTAGACGTTTAGTAATCTCATTACAATATCTTTTCAATCATTAGACGTTTAGTAATCTCATAACAATATCTTTCCAATCATTAGACGTTTAATAATCTCATAACAATATCTTTTCAATCATTAAACGTTTAGTAATCTCATAACAATATCCTTTCAATCATTAGACGTTTAGTAATCTCATAACAATATCTTTTCAATCATTAGACGTTTAGTAATCTCATAACAATATCTTTTCAATCATTAGACGTTTAGTAATCTCATAACAATATCTTTTCAATCATTAGACGTTTAGTAATCTCATAACAATATCTTTTCAATCATTAAACGTTTAGTAATCTCATAACAATATCTTTTCAATTATTAGACGTTTAGTAATCTCATAACAATATCTTTTCAATCATTAGACGTTTAGTAATCTCATAACAATATCTTTTCAATCATTAGACGTTTAGTAATCTCATAACAATATCTTTTATATCATTAGACGTTTAATAATCTCATAACAATATCTTTTTAATCATTAAACGTTTTGTAATCTCATAACAATATCTTTTCAATCATTAAACGTTTAGTAATCTCATTACAATATCTTTTCAATCATTAGACGTTTAGTAATCTCATCACAATATCTTTTCAATCATTAAAAGTTTAGTAATCTCATAACAATATCTTTTCAATCATTAGACGTTTAGTAATCTCATAACATTATCTTTTCAATGATTACCCGTTTAGTAATCTCATAACAATATCTTTTCAATCATTAATCGTTTAATAATCTCATAACAATATCTTTTCAATCATTAGACGTTTAGTAATCTCATAACAATATCTTTTCAATCATTAGACGTTTAGCAATCTCATAACAATATCTTTTCAATCATTAAACGTTTAGTAATCTCATAACAATATCTTTTCAATCATTAAACGTTTAGTAATCTCATAACAATATCTTTTACATCATTAGACGTTTAGTAATCTCATAACAATATCTTTTCAATCATTAAACGTTTAGTAATCTCATAACAATATCTTTTCAATCATTAGACGTTTAGTAATCTCATAACAATATCTTTTCAATCATTAAACGTTCAGTAATCTCATAACAATATCTTTTCAATCATTAAACGTTTAGTAATCTCATAACAATATCTTTCCAATCATTAAACGTTTAGTAATCTCATAACAATATCTTTTCAATCATTAAACGTTTAGTAATCTCATAACAATATCTTTTCAATCATTAGACGTTTAGTAATCTCATAACAATATCTTTTCAATCATTAGACGTTTAGTAATCTCATAACAATATCTTTTCAATCATTAAATGTTTAGTAATCTCATAACAATATCTTTTCAATCATTAGACGTTTACTAATCTCATAACAATATCTTTCCAATCATTAAACGTTTAGTAATCTCATAACAATATCTTTTCAATCATTAGACGTTTAGTAATCTCATAACAATATCTTTTCAATCATTAGACGTTTAGTAATCTCATAACAATATCTTTTCAATCATTAGACGTTTACTAATCTCATAACAATATCTTTTGAATCATTAAACGTTTAGTAATCTTATAACAATATCTTTTCAATCATTAGACGTTTAGTAATCTCATAACAATATCTTTTCAATCATTAAACGTTTAGTAATCTCATAACAATATCTTTCCAATCATTAAACGTTTAGTAACAATATCTTTTCAATCATTAGACGTTTAGTAATCTCATAACAATATCTTTTCAATCATTAAACGTTTAGTAATCTCATAACAATATCTTTTCAATCATTAGACGTTTAGTAATCTCATACCAATATCTTTTCAATCATTAGACGTTTAGTAATCTCATAACAATATCTTTTCAATCATTAGACGTTTAGTAATCTCATAACAATATCTTTTCAATCATTAGACGTTTAGTAATCTCATAACAATATTTTTTCAATCATTAGACGTTTAGTAATCTCATAACAGTATCTTTTCAATCATTAAACGTTTAGCAATCTCATAACAATATCTTTTCAATCATTAAACGTTTAGTAATCTCATAACAATATCTTTTCAATCATTAAACGTTTGGTAATCTCATAACAATATCTTTTCAATCATTAGACGTTTAGTAATCTCATAACAATATCTTTTCAATCATTAAACGTTTAGTAATCTCATAACAATATCTTTTCAATCATTAGACGTTTAGTAATCTCATAACAATATCTTTTCAATCATTAAATGTTTAGTAATCTCATAACAATATCTTTTACATCATTAGACGTTTAGTAATCTCATAACAATATTTTTTCAGTCATTAAACGTTTAGTAATCTCATAACAATATCTTTTCAATCATTAAACGTTTAGTAATCTCATAACAATATCTTTTTAATCATTAGACGTTTAGTAATCTCATAACAATATCTTTTCAATCATTAGACGTTTAGTAATCTCATAACAATATCTTTTCATTCATTAGACGTTTAGTAATCTCATAACAATATCTTTTCAATCATTAAATGTTTAGTAATCTCATAACAATATCTTTTCAATCATTAGACGTTTAGTAATCTCATAACAATATCTTTCCAATCATTAAACGTTTAGTAATCTCATAACAATATCTTTTCAATCATTAGACGTTTAGTAATCTCATAACAATATCTTTTCAATCATTAGACGTTTAGTAATCTCATAACAATATCTTTTCAATCATTAGACGTTTACTAATCTCATAACAATATCTTTTCAATCATTAAACGTTTAGTAATCTCATAACAATATCTTTTCAATCATTAAACGTTTAGTAATCTCATAACAATATCTTTTCAATCATTAAACGTTTAGTAATCTCATAACAATATCTTTCCAATCCTTAAACGTTTAGTAACAATATCTTTTCAATCATTAGACGTTTAGTAATCTCATAACAATATCTTTTCAATCATTAAACGTTTAGTAATCTCATAACAATATCTTTTCAATCATAAGACGTTTAGTAATCTCATAACAATATCTTTTCAATCATTAGACGTTTAGTAATCTCATAACAATATCTTTTCAATCATTAGACGTTTAGTAATCTCATAACAATATCTTTTCAATCATTAGACTTTAGTAATCTCATAACAATATCTTTTCAATCATTAGACGTGTAGTAATCTTATAACAATATCTTTTCAATCATTAAACGTTTAGTAATCTCATAACAATATCTTTTCAATCATTAGACGTTTAGTAATCTCATAACAATATCTTTTCAATCATTAAACGTTTTGTAATCTCATAACAATATCTTTTCAATCATTAGACGTTTAGTAATCTCATAACAATACCTTTTCAATCATTAAATGTTTAGTAATCTCATAACAGTATCTTTTCAATCATTAGACGTTTAGTAATCTCATAACAATATCTTTTCAATCATTAGACGTTTAGTAATCTCATAACAATATCTTTTCAATCGTTAGACGTTTAGTAATCTCATAACAATATCTTTTCAATCATTAGACGTTTAGTAATCTCATAACAATATTTTTTCAATCATTAGACGTTTAGTAATCTCATAACAGTATCTTTTCAATCATTAAACGTTTAGTAATCTCATAACAATATCTTTTCAATCATTAAACGTTTAGTAATCTCATAACAATATCTTTTCAATCATTAGACGTTTAGTAATCTCATCACAATATCTTTTCAATCATTAAACGTTTAGTAATCTCATAACAATATCTTTTCAATCATTAGACGTTTAGTAATCTCATAACATTATTCTTTTCAATGATTACACGTTTAGTTATCTCATAACAATATCTTTTCAATCATTAAACGTTTAGTAATCTCATAACAATATCTTTTCAATCATTAGACGTTTAGTAATCTCATAACAATATCTTTTCAATCATTAGACGTTTAGCAATCTCATAACAATATCTTTTCAATCATTAAACGTTTAGTAATCTCATAACAATATCTTTTCAATCATTAAACGTTTGGTAATCTCATAACAATATCTTTTCAATCATTAGACGTTTAGTAATCTCATAACAATATCTTTTCAATCATTAAACGTTTAGTAATCTCATAACAATATCTTTTCAATCATTAGACGTTTAGTAATCTCATAACAATATCTTTTCAATCATTAAACGTTCAGTAATCTCATAACAATATCTTTTCAATCATTAAACGTTTAGTAATCTCATAACAATATCTTTCCAATCATTAAACGTTTAGTAATCTCATAACAATATCTTTTCAATCATTAAACGTTTAGTAATCTCATAACAATATCTTTTCAATCATTAAACGTTTAGTAATCTCATAACAATATCTTTTTAATCATTAAACGTTTAGTAATCTCATAACAATATCTTTTACATCATTAGACGTTTAGTAATCTCATAACAATATTTTTTCAGTCATTAAACGTTTAGTAATCTCATAACAATATCTTTTCAATCATTAAACGTTTAGTAATCTCATAACAATATCTTTTTAATCATTAGACGTTTAGTAATCTCATAACAATATCTTTTCAATCATTAGACGTTTAGTAATCTCATAACAATATCTTTTCAATCATTAGACGTTTAGTAATCTCATAACAATATCTTTTCAATCATTAAATGTTTAGTAATCTCATAACAATTTCTTTTCAATCATTAGACGTTTAGTAATCTCATAACAATATCTTTCCAATCATTAAACGTTTAGTAATCTCATAACAATATCTTTTCAATCATTAGACGTTTAGTAATCTCATAACAATATCTTTTCAATCATTAGACGTTTAGTAATCTCATAACAATATCTTTTCAATCATTAGACGTTTACTAATCTCATAACAATATCTTTTCAATCATTAAACGTTTAGTAATCTCATAACAATATCTTTTCAATCATTAAACGTTTAGTAATCTCATAACAATATCTTTTCAATCATTAAACGTTTAGTAATCTCATAACAATATCTTTCCAATCATTAAACGTTTAGTAACAATATCTTTTCAATCATTAGACGTTTAGTAATCTCATAACAATATCTTTTCAATCATTAAACGTTTAGTAATCTCATAACAATATCTTTTCAATCATTAGACGTTTAGTAATCTCATAACAATATCTTTTCAATCATTAGACGTTTAGTAATCTCATAACAATATCTTTTCAATCATTAGACGTTTAGTAATCTCATAACAATATCTTTTCAATCATTAGACGTTTAGTAATCTCATAACAATATCTTTTCAATCATTAGACGTTTAGTAATCTCATAACAATATCTTTTCAATCATTAAACGTTTAGTAATCTCATAACAATATCTTTTCAATCATTAGACGTTTAGTAATCTCATAACAATATCTTTTCAATCATTAGACGTTTAGTAATCTCATAACAGTATCTTTTCAATCGTTAGACGTTTAGTAATCTCATAACAATATCTTTTCAATCAGTAGACGTTTAGTAATCTCATAACAATATCTTTTCAATCGTTAGACGTTTAGTAATCTCATAACAATATCTTTTCAATCATTAGACGTTTAGTAATCTCATAACAATATCTTTTCAATCATTAGACGTTTAGTAATCTCATAACAGTATCTTTTCAATCATTAAACGTTTAGTAATCTCATAACAATATCTTTTCAATCATTAAACGTTTAGTAATCTCATAATAATATCTTTTCAATCATTAGACGTTTAGTAATCTCATAACAATATCTTTTCAATCATTAGACGTTTAGTAATCTCATAACAATATCTTTTCAATCATTAGACATTTAGTAATCTCATAATAATATTTTTTTTTTAAATACTAAAAGCATGAATACAATGTTTCATTTCACACAATTCTAACAAAAAACTAAAAGAGTAGAAGTTTGGAAAACAAATTAGAAAATAAAAAATAATAGAAACAATTTGATAGAACTTTTTTTTATTAATTTATTTTTATTTCGGACTATTATTCTCATTTTCATTAGTTGTTGTTTTTGATCTTTTATTGGTTTTGTTTATTCACAACGTTTCGGCCAACTATTCCTCTGGCCTTCGTCAGCTGGTAACCGCGACGGATAGGAACTAATAAAGATAAGAATAATAGTCCAAAAGAAAAATAAATTAATATATAATGCTCATCTCAAAAATTAATTCCAATTAAGGAATAATATATATATAAACTTTTTTTTAGTTAACTTTCAAAGAGGCAATTCTTTTTTGTCTTTCAGATTAGAATTTACCAAATTAAAATCGGAAAAGGTTAGATGATATGCACTAATTTGGGAGTACCAGTTGAGACATGGCAAATGGCAAAGCCGTAACCATGAAATCACAAAGGAGCTGTCCTTTTTCTCTGGTGGAATTAAATTTCATCAAATCTACTTCGGTTTCAAAAAACAAAAACAAAAAATACTTAAGTTGACAAAAGATAAACATATGCTGATAAAACTAGATTTGCTTCATTAAGATTTTAATTATCATGACATGATAATAACAGCTGTTTCCAATAAGGCAATTATATATACCACCTCCTCGAATGGGTGAAACTCAACTACAGATAAGCAAATGTAATTAGGGTCTTGTGTAGCAATTGGGTTGTTAGTTTAGAACTGATTAATGATTGCTGAATACACATCTATAAGGGTTATCAGGTTTTAATTGTTTTTATACAAAAAGGTAAAATAAAAGGGAAGTATTTAGCAAGCATATTACCATCTCAATGATATATATATTATATTATATTCAACCAATGGTTAACCATGTGATTTGAAACTCCATACATTAGGAAAAAAACCTTTAATTGTATTATCAATAGAAATAGTGGATTGTGCCAAAGAAATCACAGTTATTCGTAGTTCAATGGAGCAGGGAAAATACATCTAGATGATAAACGAATTCTGTAAAAAATGAAAATAAAATACATTTAAATAAAAATCATTTTTCTATTTTGAATTCTTCTTTCATAAAGAAAATGAGAAAATTGTCCACTATCAATGACAATTCATTGAAAATTGAACATTTTTATTGAATTTAATTGGTTATATATTTCAAAATAATTAGAATTTTTTCAAATAAATTTTATGATTAATAAAATTTTTCTTAATTATTAGAAATATCAAAGTTATTTTGCAATGCCTAAATAATCAAATTTTGAATTTAGACTGATGAATTTGTTTGGGATAAAATTGTAATTTTGTTGCTGATATTATGAAGGACCCCTCATATAGTGACCTTAATGTGTTTTTTATTGACTTGATTAGTTTTTATTAATAAAAAACTAAAAAAAAAAAAAATCTATGCAGGAAGTCAGTTCTTTCTTTTTAAGATATTCAATCGATTTTTATTTAAATTAAAAGAATTCATGTTAGAATAATTTTATATTTGCATAATTAAAATGCAAATCATTGAAATACCTCAAAATTATGTTTTTCTATCAATAATGCCCTTGCTCTATTTTTAATAATAAACTTAAACAATTCAAAAAGATTACAAACAAAATTTTTAAACCTATTAAGGATGGTTATATTTATTTTGGTGATATTAAAAAAATCTGTCATTGTGAAAAAATTTGGAAGATTGTTAAAATATTCCCAATTACAAAGAAAATTATATTTTAAAACTCATTTTTTAAATCTTACAACTAATTAGAGAAAAAGGTGCTCTGTTAATAGCGTACACAATTACCAACAGGCCGTTCTTTCCTTACTCCTTGCCTTCCAAAACAACCTGAATTTATAGTTGTCGAAGACCAACTGATTTGCATATATGCACAAGATTTTGCGAGATTTTGCGAGAGTTTGCGAGATCATACCATTACAAAACGCCATCGGCGTCATCTTGGAATTCTTTTCTTATCCTAGCTTTGAAGCGATGACGAAGCACACACGCACACCTAGGTCGTTTGAACGGTAAGTCCTCATTTTTACAGCTTTTGCCACACTCCCCCCTGATATCATTATCACAGAGGGGGCAGGGAGGCGGCGACCTCCTTCTTCGGGTGCTTTTACGGAGGGGCAGACAGGGAGCCTCATCTTCAGTTGAGCTCCCGTTCGCAGTCTGGAGATCAGTGCTGTCGTTGTCTGATGAAGCCGGTGTATACCAGAATGATGGTTCACTGGTTGTGGAACTCGTTTCACTTTCGTCACTGAGCGACGGCTGCGCCTGTGATGCCGCTCGCAGGTCCTTGACGTGTCGGGGCACCCCATCAATCCGCAAAGCTTGCGGGCTGATCACCTCGGTAACACGCCCGGTTCCATGGCGCGTGGTGCATCTGCTACGGGGGTTCTTAACCCAGACGACGTCT
Organism: Euprymna scolopes; assembly: GCF_053919585.1. Classification (NCBI taxonomy): domain Eukaryota; kingdom Metazoa; phylum Mollusca; class Cephalopoda; order Sepiida; family Sepiolidae; genus Euprymna; species Euprymna scolopes. The sequence goes on from NC_136508.1 coordinate 1,056,331, forward strand.
CCCACTTTGATACTATCTCATGCTGCCTCTGGCTCGGGTAGAGGGCTGGCCTCTAACCCTTTCACCATGACATGGTACTGGTGCAACGCCTCAGCCGGCGCGGTAGAGGGCGAGACATCATCCTTCGGGGTGACGTTGTACCAGTATAGTGCTTCAGGCACCGTATACCCCTTCCTAGCTGCAATGGTCTTGATGGCCCGGTGGTTCCATTCCACGATCCCGTTCCCGCTAGGCACATGGGCGCACCGAAATCGTAGTCATACACCCCAGCCGTTTGTGAACTGCTTGAACTGCCCGCTAGCAAAAGCAGTACCGTTGTCGGTTAGTATTTCGGAAGAGGGCCACGTTCAAGGAAGACACTTTCCAGTTCCCGGACAACGGCGGCCGTGTCCTGTCGGCGAAGTGGCCGCCAAAACGCAAACCTAGATGGTCCACAGTCAATCATCGTCAAAAAATCCCCGCCGTTGTGGTGGGTCACGTCCACCGCGAGCCTGTCCCAATTGTTCTTTACGCTCAGTTTTCCCTTCTTCCACCGGGCAGGCGCCGGATCAATCAACTTGCAGGTTTCACAACTCCTCACCACTGATTCTACCTCCTTCCTTGACACACAGGGGTCGACCAGTCTAGCAAAGTAGAGAGTTCGGTTTACACCGGGGTGTCCACTCTGGCAATGGATGTCAGCAACATGGTCTGGTTTGAATCGACACCCCACCGCGGCGCAGTTCACAGGTGCCGGTTCTTCCATTTCTTTCGGCAGGTCTAGCCAACAGCGCGGCACTCTGGTCACCCGATCCACGCGATTCTGACAGGACTGTACTAGCGTCACATCCACAACCAGGTTGTACTCCTCGATGGTTTCGGTTAGGGTAGCAAACCGCCTCCGTATGAGCATTTTGCCTGATGCCTTCGTCACCAATCGTGCCTTTCCACTCAAGGCATCGGTCGTCCACTTATACACACATGTGGAGTCTGTAACGATGTGCAGGACTCTGGCCTGCCACTGTAGCACCAGGTTGACCCCCTTCACTGTGGCATCGAGTTCAGCCAGGTTGATGTGCCTGGTGTCATTTTCTGGCCGAAGCCAGCAGGCATCTTCCACGATAGATCTATTGACCACCAGAGCAACACTGACGGCGAGCGAGCTGGCGTCCACCCAAGCCGTAAACTCGCTCCCGTCAACGCACCATTTCCCTCGCACCGGATCGTCCTCGGAGACTCTGGCCAAAGTCTCCTCTAGCATTTTCCGCAGGGCGGGGTCGCGCAGCTCATTGTCCCATCCGGTTGACATGGAAATCGCTCGTTGCTTTATGGCCGCCACCACCACCACCCGGAGCCACCCACACACGGGGAAGTGGCCCACCAGTTTCCCACAGATGGAGAAGATGCACCGACGTGTGACGCTAGTTAGGACTTCCGGTACGTCACCACCTCTTACCCATTGGAGTCCGTCTGCGCTGCCGCTCACGCACATGCCAAGAACCTTCGTTCCATCTCGCAGTCGCTCCGGCTCCTTGCACGTTAGCCCGAAGCATTCGAAGTGTTCTTTAACCTTCTGTGCGGGCATGAGGCTCTCGTTCACGTAGATGTCATCGATATATGACGATGTCGCTTGTTGCACAACTTCGTCCTGATGGCGGATCTCCTGCATGATTGCTGTCATGATGTTTGGGGCCACGTTCAGGCCGAACCCTAGCCTCGTCAAGCAATAACGTGTCCCTTTAATCTTGACCGTCTGGTACGGCTACAGCGATTTTTAGACACATATCTGCAAGTAAGCTCTTCGCAAAACCAATATTGCTGCATCCGCCCCTTGTTGCCGCCACTCTCTCAGTTTGTGTGCACAGACGTCTGCACCCGCCGTGTGCGGGTCAACGTGCTCGTTGAGTTCCCGGTAGTCCATGACGGGTCGGACTTTTTGTTTGTTCTCCTGCCTGATAGCCATCAGGGAAATCAACCCCTTTGGGGGCCCAAGTTCGTCTTCCGGGTACGGGACCAGCCAGCCAGCCATTGTCCTTCCAAACCTGGAGCTCTGCCTCGTACTGCCCTCTAAGATGTGCGGGAGGAGGATACTCCGCCAGACGATTCTGCAGGAACACTGGTGGCTGGTCACCCAACCACTTCCAGGACACGGTCCAGGCGTTCGTGCCCCTGTCATATTTTGCGTGGATTTGTAGAAATAAAGAATAGCCTCAGGTCTGGGAAACTAGAGCGATATAAAGAACCTACTTTATGAGAAGCAAATAGAGCAATGGATTTAATATCTAAAAAAGATTTGATGAAAAAGACCAAAAAGTTTCTGAGTAGATTTCTCCTCAAGATCACAGCCATCCATGAGAATCTCAGGAAGAAACAGAACACGCCTCTGATTGAAAGATAAAAGTTGAATCTTTACAGGATTAAACAAAACAAGCCATTTCATATCCCATCTTACAACTGAACCCAAGTCAACTTGTAGATTAGCTGTAAATTTGAACTAGTTACTTGCAATCTTCAATCAGAAAGAAAAAACCTAATAATGTCAACATGTTTACCACCTCAAAGTTTATGAAGACCAGGATGCCACACTCTGTCAAGTGCAATGGTCCCATCCTCTCCTTAATTCTTCATAGATTTATTCAGTTACACCAGTTAAAAGATCAACAGCTGAAGAAAACCCACAAAATCATAACTAAACATCACTAAAGAGACCTAGATTTTCCGGAAAATCAACAAACTTGCCATGGATCAACTTTTCAAAAACTTTACTAATAACGGAGAAGAGACTAACAGGATGATACTTAGTTGGGTTAGACAGATAACCAGCATTTTAAAGCTAGGAACAACAGATGGCTCTTACCAACAAGAAAGGAAACATGATTTTGATAAACAGAGATTGAATAATTTGAAGAGAATAGAAGAAAGTTCAGAAGCAAAACGTTTGAGATCAACAACTGGAATTGAACCAGGACCAGAAGTCTTAGACTGGTCAAGACTAGCAAGAGCCCTAGCAACCATTGATAATTATAAAATCAAGAGACATCAGTTTTCCAAAGAAAATAAGGAACCACAGCACTGGAATCATTGATAGAAGAATTATCAAAAAAAGATGAGTTTTATCCTTAGAAGATGAAATGACCTAAAGACCATTAAAAAGAGGAGGAGTAACTGACTTACCACTATTAAACACACTGGGAAATTTCATCTTTTAAAAATGGAATGTCATATATATATATATATATATATATATATATATATATATATATATAAAATAAAATAAAAATTACAATTAAATTTACCAAAATGATCCAAGATGGTAAAACTAAAGTATATTATAAATATTAAAGAATTAATATTTATAAAGTAATCTCAACCAGATGTAAAAGCTCAATAAAACCAAATAGGAAATAGAGCTTATAATAAGAGCAAATAGTTAATAAAACATGTTAAAAAACACTTTGAAAAAGAGTTAAAAACATATTTAATTTGAAAGGGAAACACTAAATAAGTGGATAGTCCTTAATCCGCGAAGTTTCGAAGAAATACTTTCCTTCTCATCAGAGGGTAGGATTTAGCAAAATGCGGCATCAGATTTTGCTTGCAAAAGTATTTGATGAAACTACAATTAAGTCAAAGATCTAACTTGATAACAAAAAGTGAAGCAGAGGAAATAGGGTGAAGAAAAAAGTGACTTCACGTGAATGGATAGTCTGGTGAAAGGTAAAGTATCCAATGACGGTAAAATCCAAAAATGCAAATCCAAGAAAGTTTGTTAAATTTCCATTTGCACAAGTAAAATCCAAGAGAACTGCATGATTGGAAGATGGTCTAAAATAATCCAAAAGGCCGAAATCCGTGGAATAATTCACAAATAGGTACAGGGAAAGAATTCCAATAATATTATTATTAAAAGAAAAATAAGATATGTGTTAGACTTGGTTGCAGAGGCAAGGCGTAATTAAGAAAAGTGAGTGAAGAAGAAGAGAGAAAAAAATGAGTGAAGAAGAAGATAGAAAAAAATTGAATGGTGATTGAATTAAATATAAAATAGAAAAGCGAATGTCAAAATGACCCAGACAAGATGACGTTAAAAGGCGCCAAAAATACAGAGCAAGAAAGAGGTCAACTGAAATGTACAAGTTATTACTTAAGAAAAAAGAGATAGGATGGCCGGTATCTGCAAATTCCGGATAAAGCTAGTAAAGATTGTAAGTAAATGAATATAGTAAAATATAAGTAAATATACATATAGGATATGAATGTGTAGGTAGATTGATATATTTGATAAATAGGAATATTTAAACACTAAAAGGGAAATTGCAGATAAATAACCGGCCAAACAAAGAAGAAATAAAGAATTAAAATAAAGGATTATTAAGTTATAAAGTATTAAGAAAGTATGTAGAAAAAACGATAATGTTATAGAAAAATTATATATATCTAAAAGGTTGAAGTAATAGCTATGTAATTTCAAAATTACCATAATTAAATTTGGACTTATGTTTACAGAAAGAGATCAGTTCGTTTTTTGAATTTATTATATTGTTACTTTGAGGGGAAGTGCGCGAGCCTTTCCTAGTTTCACACAAAAACACGTTCACATACCAAGCTATATTACTTGTCATATACATACGCGCTAACAAACATACGCGCCCACGTCCACATACATACATATATTCACGTCTGCGTACATACACTCACATTCACGTGTATACATACACACACGGTAACGTACGCATATACACGCATGCATGGACAATGTCACTTCACCTTTCAAAGGAAATCCACACATGTGCAAAAGAAACAAGTATAAAAGGAAGAGACAAGCTGTTTCTAATCCTTTTGGGACCAGCTTTCGAGCTGGTCGGTCTACGGACAGACCGCATACCTCACGCCATTTGCTACTATGTGGGGCAAAAAGCTAACAGACCGTACGTACACATTCACACTCTTTCTCTCTCTATCTACAACTGGTCCCTGAGAACACCTTCGCGTAGCTGACTGCTAACTGACGTCAACCCTCTATCCTTTTCTTTGTCTACACGATGGACTGCCATTTCTCGTTCTATTACATTACTCACTTCTTTTCCCACACGCGAACAAACGATAGTGACCCGAACGTGAGATGAAATCACATTTCCTTCTACAATACCAGTCCTCTACAAACGATGGTTACACCCGCGCGGACATGAACAGGTGCTATACTTAAAACATTCTTTCAACAGTAAATAAACAACGTTTATCTTATCCATCAATTGAGTTTTTGTTTCCTTCAATTCCATTCGTTTCATTATTTTCTTGTGGCGAGTTAGGGTATTATTATATCCTGGTCCGCAACAGAAGTAATTATAGTTATAGCTTCGGTTGTGCAGAGGTGACATGACTTAGAGCCTGGAGTATAGGACTTAACTTTTTTTAATGATAGTCCATTTGATTGAGAAGGGGGTATTGTTAGAGTTAAGTTTTTTAATTAAAGTGGTTAGAGAAGTTCCTTGGTTATTATTAGAATTATGGTTGTTAAAAGAAGAAATGTGGTTTGATATTCTTTTCTTAATTAATGTTGAAGTAGCGCTGATATATGTATGTACTTTATTAAAAGCTCAAGGTCTGAAATTAATATTAATTTGCTGATTTGTATTAGGGAAATAGTTGAATTTTGTCCATTGTGTTCAACAAAGGGTGGGACAATGATTGTACGAGGACTGTTTTGGAGGGAATAATGAGTGTTGTTAGTGTTAGGATGGCTGTTAGGAGAAATATTATTATTCTAATTAATATTATTATTATTATTATTATTATTATCATCATTATTATTATTATTGCTAGTTGTATGACTGTAGATGGAGGAGCTGCTCGAGTGGTATAGTGGATTAGTAATTATATCAGATGGAGAATGGGAAGAAAGATAACTTGAAGACAAAATATTAGTGTCCGTTATGGGAGGATTGCGTGGGAGCTCAGTAATTGTGCATGAATATATAACATCTTTATGGATGCAATCATTATTGAGTGGGCAAAGATGTTTGTTATTACAATTACGGTTAGTTTTGGGTTTAATTGGGAAAGGGATTTTTTGGGCTGATTTAATTTTTTTGTTATTAAATGTTAAGATTCTTTGTGCTAAATTAGGCATTGTTGAATAAGAAACTGGATCATTGTTATTGATAGTGGCAGATCTTGTTATTTCAAACTGGTTTCTTGCGAGTCGTATTGTGTGTGATTACAGATTTAAGGCGGACAGCAGGAGGAGCATACTGGTTGTATTTAATCTATTCATTGTGTCCGGAGTTCCTTAAGGCATTATTGAAGAAAGTAGCATTTTGATGAAAAGTTTTTTATCAGCAGAAAGAGCAAAAATTCTTCTAGAGACGGATGGTACTATAGATTTTATAATTGAGTTGGGGTGGTTAGAAGAGTTATGGACGTATAAAAGTGTATGATAGGGGCTATAAGTTTCAGTGTTAAGATTAAGTGTAACGTCTAGAAAATTTGAAGATTTTTGTTTGGTTTGATAATCATGGAAAGGCCAAAGTTATTAAAGAAGTTATGTAATTTTTTAATTGTTTTGTTGTACTCTCTTGGCCTGGCTGTTGTAGTGAAATGGGCATCATCTCTATAAAGGCCCCCTTGGATATGTTTAAAGTGGTATCTAAATTCTTTCAGTAAGAAGAGTTCCACTAAATCCATAACTTCTGCAGAGTCAAAAGCATCCATCAAGATGTCAAAATTATTACGGGTGTCGTTTCTAGTCCAAAACTTATTGTTAAATTGTATAAGGGACTTTCTCGCTAGGAGAATTAATTTAATTTCTAAATTAGTTAAGTCAGAATTTCTTTTAGCAAAGATTAGAGCCTTATTTAAAAGGATCGGAGAAATTGATTGATAATAATTTTGGATGTCAAAGGTTATGAAGTTAAGGAGGTGTTTATTTTTAAGAGATACAAACCAATTAATTACGGAATCTGAATTTAGCCAAAGAGGGTAACTTACTTTTTCTTTAATAGAAGATGTTTTTGCTTACAACACCTAAGTCAGAGTTAGATGGGCAGATCAATCTGATGGAGGGGTTGTCATAAAAATTAAGTTTATGACCCTTGATAGTGAATCTAGGGGAACCCGGAGAAATTATTTCAGTGAAGTTATGAATGGTCATAGAAGTCATTAAAAAAGCCTCAGAACTAATGGAATCTAAAGTCGTACGAGGGACTATTTTATAAGATTTATTAAGTTCTTTATACAAAAGTCTTTTATGTGTAGGATAGTCAAGTTTATAGTAATTTTTTGTCTTATCAGCAGGGAAAATTTATGTTTATTCTTTTTAACTTTCTCGGCAAAATTATTTATTTTTTGAGTAACCGGATTATAATGGTGTTTTTGTTTCTTAAATTTAATTTTTTTGACTAAATTTAACATGGAATTCTCAAACTCCTCAAGGTAAGGGTTGTATTTGGGGTGGGCAGTGGTTTTTAATCCGTAAAATTTGGCAGCAATTTTTTCGATGTTCTTTTGTTCTCTATAAGAGTGGATAGGGAGTTCATTTGTTAAGATTTCTGGGTGAGGTTGGTCTTCAGAGGAAATAGATGTTTTAAGTTTATTTTTAATGCTTAAGTCATGGTGATAAGCCTTCCACCTTATATTTTTTAGGAAAGTGTTCAAAGCTAGAGCAAATTTGTGGATATATTCTTGCTGGGCAGGAATAGGGATAGTTTTGGCAGACAGAGGAATGTGTTCCTTTCAAACATATCTGGAGAGAATAAAAAGCTCAACCAAACGGGAGCTTATAATAAAATAAAAATTACAATTAAATTTACCAAAATGATCCAAGATGGTAAACTAAAGTATATTATAAATATTAAAGAATTAATATTTATAAAGTAATCTCAACCAGATGTAAAAGCTTGATAAAACCAAATAGGAGATAGAGCTTATATACGAGCAAATAGTTAATAAAACATGTTAAAAAACACTTTGAAAAAGACTTAAAACATATTTAATCTGAAAAGGAAACACTAAATAAGTGGATAGTCCTTAATCCGTGGAGTTTCAAAGAAATACTTTCCTTCTCATCAGAGGGTAGGATTTAGCAAAATGCGGGATTGGATTTTGCTTGCAAAAGTATTTGATGAAACTACAAGTAAGTCAAAGATCTAACTTGATAAAAAAAAGTGAAGCAGAGGGAATAGGTGGGGGGTACCTGGCGTTGCCCAGGTGCTTGTAGGTGTGTGCGTTTGGGGGGGGGGTAAATAACAAAAAAGAAAGTTAACCCAGTTAAATATAAAAAAACGAGAAAAAACAGCGATTTTAAAAATGAAAAAAAAATAAGGGCTTGGTGATAGGTCGGCTCGAACCCGGAGCATTGAGGCCCATAGGCTGAGCAAAAACACCTGCGCTGCAGCAACAGCCAATGTAAGAGCAATTAAAAAGTTAATGTCAAACATCACGCTATTCCGCAGTTTTTAATGAGGTCAAATCGTTTTACTGCGGGATAGTTGGCGGTGACGTTTACATCCGGTTCAAATCCAGTTTTGCTGCTTTTATACTGAAAAGTGAAAGCAACATGTGGCGATCCGAATATGTGGAATATTTATCTTTCGAAAGTCGAGCAAATTAAATAGACAGGCGACCCCCATTGTTAACTCATACATATCATGATTTAGATGTGATATAAAAAGTTTTAAGAAGAAGCAACACCCACGAGAAGGCATCGGAAAAAACCTTTCTCAGACATACACAAACAAACATTTTTGCTTTTATATATATATATATATATATATATATATATATATATATATATATATATATATATATATATAAAAATATATATATATATATATATATATGGACTTGGTTTAGAGGCTAAGGAATGAGGGTGGAAAGTTGTATGTTTTGGTTTCAATTAAAGCTGAAGGCACCCAAGTCATTTCTAGATATTTTAGTTTTGATCTCACAACTATATATTAAGTTCAATAAAATAATTGATAGCAAATTGTCTCTATAATAATAAATACATAATCTGCATGAAAAAAAAATCATGTTTAAGTGTATCTTATGACCTGACGGACTGCTAGTAGGCAAATAACCATCCACATCAATAGAAGAATCTTGATTAGACTCACAAAGAGCAAAGATATGAGGAGATTGGCAAAAGTGAAAAGACTGGCCATCAGGCAAAGTTTATTCTGAGATCATTGATATTAGTATAGGAAATAGTAAAGTGATTGCTTTGAAGATTAGTAGAAGCATGACAATAAAACAGAAAGGTAAAATCACACCAAGATAAACCAAGCTTGAAAAAAAAAACTCACCACTAGCATTCAATACCCTGGACTCCAGACAGGCTGAATAAAAAAGAAGCCCTTAAAGAGTCCAGTAGGAAGGGAAACGTTTACTAGGCTGGCTAGCAAAAAATCCATCCCTAAACCAGTTATGTAGTTAACCAGAAACCAGTGTTTTATCATGACACCATTACTCTTCAACAAAAGTAAATTCATGTTATTTGTGAATGTTAAGCTGAGGAGTTTAAATGTTGGACTCTTAAGAAGGATGTTATTCGCCATGACAACAATCAGTGGTTGAAAAGGTTTCTCATAATTGTTAAAGGAAAACAGCTTGGTCTTTGTAGCATGAAATGTTATCATCCATTTATGCGCCATTCAGCTATCGACTTGTGATTACTTTCTAAGAATTCAACTATTGCTGCATTTATTTTACTCATGTTAAAAGTAAAGCATGGTGGAATCAGCACATATACCCATCAGATACAATTTGATCAAAAGGGTCCTTTATAAACATCATGATCTGTAAACGTCTAAGGATCTACATCGGAGGTACATCCACATCCACATGTCTTGTTGTTTAAATATATGATCACCAAGGACAACCTAGATCTTTCTTTTGGCAAGGAATATTAAATATTTATACAAAATCCATACAAATTAATTTTCTTGAGAAGACCTTCATGTCAGAACTTGTCAAAGTCTAGATATATCAACCACTACCAACCTAGCTTCACCTGCCTTGCCTAGTGTAATATGCCTTCAGAAATGACCATTAAGATATCCTCAATAGAACATGTTCATCTAAATTAATACTGGTAGTCAGAAAGATATTTAGCATATACAAGGTAGCAGACTATTGAAAGATTGATTAAAGAGTCAAAGATTTTAATGAAGAGCAGAAGTAAATTGATTAGCATTACAAGCGTATGCTGTATTTTCATGGATATCGGCATTATTACATAGCTAATGTGCTTCAACAAGTCATATCTTTTTTATTTTGGGGTCAAATTTTAAAAGAATTACATTGATGAGAAAAGAATAGAATAAGCATTTCAATGATGTTAATTTATTTTTCTTTTATGCGTTCAATGTTTTTATGCTCCAAATTAAAAATGAAAAACGGTAAAAAATGACAACAACAAAAAGGGAAACAGTTTTTTCAGTGTTTACATTTTATACATTACGTTTGGATACATATCCGTGGGGTTAAATTTGATTGGATATGGTTGAAATTTTACAGGCTATATAAACAATGAAGCCCATCTCTACTGATGTTCGATTTGTATTTTTACGACCACAGGAAGCAAAGTTACGACCGAGCAAAGTTGACAAAGAATATTTCAAAATTGATCAGATAAATCAGCATATATCATCCATTTTCATATAAATAATAGTTTTAGAATTATTTTCATATATAATATGTAAATATTTGATAATTGTTAATTGCACAGAATATTCTTTAAAATATTATCTTTTATAGAAATTCAAATCCGCTTACAGAAAAATGATCGCGAAGCGCGTCATGCACTCAGCTGACTAAAGTATTCTCTGAAAAATAGAAAACTGTCTTACTAGACTAGTCATTTTTTATTCTGAGTTCGTCAATTCAAAAAAATTATTTTAAAGTTTTTCAAATTTGATTTCCAAGCAATACTATTTTGTTGTTTTTAACGCTAGTAGTACACATGCATTATCTAAATAGAAATTGTGTTTTTTAGTGGTCAAAAAAAAAAAAGCAAACAAAAAAACAAATCTATCTATCTATATACCTATAAAAGTGAACGTGTGTGTGTGTGTACATTTCCCTACACAATAACTCAATTTTTACTCTACAGACTCGAAATTTGATATACAGGGTACTGAGATTTGGGAAAATCTATGTGATCGGTTTTCGGCCAGAAATTTGGCTGTTAAGGGGTCAAAGTTCAACGATTTGACATTTGAGAACTCTATCAAACTCCTCCGACAATTTTCGGTCTAAACACTTCAAATTTTAGATATTGGTTCCTTGGACATGGATCTAACTTAATAACTTGATTTGAGCCCAAAACAATAAATGTTAAGGGGTCATAATAGGGGTCAAAGTTTAAAAAATTACCGTTTTTTTTTTTCTTTTTTTTTGCTCAGCATATACCTGCAAACACCCGGGCAACGCCGGGCACCCATGCTAGTATATCTATAAAAGTGAACGTGTGTGTGTGAGTGTACATTTCCCTATGCAATAATTCTGTAAATTTTCAGTCTACAGACTCGAAATTTGATATACAGGGTACTGAGATTTGGGAAAATCTATGTGATCGGTTCTTGGCCAGAAATTTGGCTGTTAAGGGGTCAAAGTTCAACAATTTGACATTTGAGAACTCTACCAAACTTCCCCGACAATTTTCGGTCTAAACACTTCAAATTTTAGATAAAGGTTCCTTGGACATGGATCTAACTTAATAACTTGATTTGAGCCCCAAACAATAAATATTAAGGGGTCATAATAGGGGACAAAGTTAGAAAAAATTTACCTTCTTTTTTGTTTTTGCTTAGCATATACTTGCAAACAGCCGGGCAACGCCAGGCACCCATGATAGTATATCTATAAAAGTGAACGTGTCTGTGTATCTGTGTGTCTGTGTGTGTGTACATTTCCCTACGCAATAACTCTGTCAATTTTAAGTCTACAGACGCGAAATTTGATATACAGAGTACTGAGATTTGGGAAAATCTATGTGATCGGTTTTCGGCCAGAAATTTGGCTGTTAAGGGGTTAAAGTTCAACAATTTGACCTTTGAGAACTCTACCAAACTCCTCCAACAATTTTCGGTCTAAACACTTCAAATTTTAGATATAGGTTACTTGGACATGGATCTAACTTAATAATTTAATTTGAGCCCAAAACAATAAATGTTAAGTGGTCATAATAGGGGTCAAAGTTTAAAAAAATGACCGTTTTTTTTTTTTGCTCAACATACACCTCCAAACACCCGGGCAACGCCAGGCTGAAATGCTAGTATATAACAAATAAAAGGTACTTATGCATTTATGCTACTATGCTGAAATAATAACATTATTTAGAAATCCATTCTTAACATGGGGAGGGAAGGGTGTTTTTGTTAACTATTCTGTACTTTCACTTAACAATTAAATAAAAAAGATATCATGAAACCTGAATTTATTTTTAACTCATTGTTAAGACCATTTTTTTCGAATCTGTAAAACAAACCTGTTTTTTTTTTTAATTGAGGATATCTCAATAATAATAATAATAATAATAATTTACAAAATGCATCACAATGAAATTCTTTATTGAACCACCTAATAGGTGGTTCAATAAAGAATTTCATTGTGATGCATTTTGTAAATTTTTACCTTATTTACATCTTAATATTTTTCTTTAAAATGACTACCTTTAAACTTTTTCAGGTATGCTGAAAACGAATATTGCATTTAAATTTTCCATAAATAAGTAGCTTTCCGGATATTAAGCAATGTCATTTCTTACGTTATTGCTGGTGGCCATCAACTGGTGAATATATAGTTGTTGCTTATCAGGATTCCTGGTATCCTGGTACTATGAAAGTTACATCAAGGATTCATGTAGAGTACGATTTATGGTTGCATCGCAGAAAATAGGGGTATATTTTGTGCGGATTAACAAAATTAACAATTGGACTGGTCCCAAAATGCATAAATTCTGGTTGACTATGGGAATTTCCATCTTTTACAGAAATCTAAAATCTATATGAAAAATTTTCTTTGATTTATTTCTGAGATTAATTCATATCTACTCAATTTTATTTTTCTTCGAGGCAAGTAGTAAATACCGGCTATGAATGCTCTTTAGGCATTCAATGGCTACACCCAAGATTAAGCTCTTCTTTGGTGGGGAGTTCAGCAAAAAATACCTATTCTCAATAAAGCTTTATTTAAATACCACTATAATACTTAGTTTTGTTCATGAATAGACACCCACTGTATGATACCATGCGCCAGTTTAAAAAAATTGAAATTTGTACATCTTAATTTATAATTCATGGCTTATGGTAAAGAGATACATCAGATTTGACTGCATAATCAGAAAGAGCACACAATTTTACATAAGAGTGCCAAGTTTCATGAGAATAGCTTGAAAAATAAATAAATGGTGAAATGACCGAATTTCTTGAAATGTTGAGATCCGCAATTTAGCCCACTTTTTCTAAAAAAAAAAAATGTCCACGGAAAAGCCGAAATTTTGGCACTTAAAATCCTCATAACATTTGAACTACTGATGGTATTTGCATAATTCAAACGGTTTTAAGCATCTTTTACATAGCTCTTTTCATGCAAGTTGATAAAATAACAATTATCTAAAAAGAAAAAAATCAACTTGTAATGCTAGAGTGATGGGGATGATAATTTTTAGGTTCAATTCTTTCACCCAAATTCTTGAACACTGGTACCACAGAATATATTCTCCAGCTATTTTCAATCTTACAATGGTTTCTTAACATTATATTATATTTGTAGTTGATTTATGGCGGTTGAATTACTGGAATGCTTGCTGCCTCTGAGGAATAGTAGCTGCACAGTTCAAAGTAAACCACTGGGAGGAGTGGGGCTTGTTATAGAATTCCACGGCAGAACATGTACTTAGATACAAGAGACGAAGTTGAGTCCTGGGTTGAAAAAGAATGGTAGATGGAACAGAAGTACAAGGTGCTTTGAATAATTTTCCAGGCTTTTTTGTACAGGGATTCAAAATTGTTGTAGATTCTTGGAAATTCAGTATGTAATTGCTATACATCTTATGAGATCTTATGAAACTGACCAATTTTTATGATTTTAAGTTCAAATGAACAGTTACAGCAGGAATTGAAATACACTTAACTAAAGTTTGATTGCCACCGCTGGTGAATTTCAAAAATGCAATATAGATATGAGGACACTTTAAATGAATGATATGCAAAAAAATCCGTTTTGAAATTGGAAAAAATGCCACAGAAATGCTTTAGACTGCTTTTGGACCATTGTGCATGAATCAAGCATCAGTTTTTGAGTGGCATAAGAGATTCAAGAAAGAATTTGTGAGGGATAATGAGATGTGTGGGAGGAGTAAAGAAGTCAGAACATCAGAGTTGATTGAGTAAATAAAGAATTTTATGGATAAAGATTTTTGTGTGTCTATAGAGACAATAAGTGCATAGTTTGATGTCAGTGTGGGAACTGTACACACAATTATTCATGAAAAACTGAAGATGCAGAAGATTTGGGTGAAGTTTGCCCCAAGGGTGCTCAGAGAAGATCAGAAAGATGCTGTCATGAAAGTAAGATGATCAAGCTGATCAATTTGGATTCCACAGTTCTTGATGCTCTGGTGACCTATGATGAAAGTTGGATCCACTGTTATGAGCCAAAGACTAAATGACAGAGTTCTCAGTGGAAGCATGCTGGCTCTCCCAGATCCAAGAAGGGCAGACAGAGCAAATCCAACCAGAAACTTATGATCCCTTTTTTGGACAGCATGGGCATGATCTATATGCACTGGGTTCTCACTGGACAACAAGAAATACTGTTGAGGTTTTAAGGGAGTGAAGAGATTCTGCCAGAAAAGGCCAGAACTCTTTAAATCGGGTCAGTGGCATTTCCACCAGGATAATGAACCAGTCCACAACCCCATCATTATCACTATTTGATTAAGATGAGCATCGCAACAGTTCCTCACCCTTCCTATAGTCCAGACCTTCTTGCTCCCTGTGACTTTTGGTTATTTCCTAAGCTCAAGGAAAACTTTAGAGGAAATGAAAGAGGCTGCGACAAGAGTCATTGACACAGTCACACAAGAGGTGTTCCATAGAGCATTCAAGATATTTGTTGGAACGGTACAATAAGTGCATTGCAGCCAGAGAAGATTACTTTGAATCGGACTACATTTTCATGTGTTACTATTAATAAAAGTGAAAAAAGTCTGGAAATTTACTGAAGACATGTCGTAACTAACACTGTGTTGTAAAAGCACAAGTAGGCTTAATTATCTAATTCTAGACTATATCACCTAGTTAAATAGAATAGTGTTCCAAATATAAACTTCGAGTTTATACCAGTTTGTCAAAGTCCTTACAGTAGAGTGGGAGTTATCCAATTTTGCAAATTGGAAGATGACTGTGAGATACCATCTTGGATTTGTTAATAATTAACTGATGATAAAGTAATTTAATTGTATACATAATTTATCAAAAACCTTTGGTTTGATGCACAAACCACATTTCTAGGTCGAAAAGTAACTAAGATATCACAAATTTTTATCATTTAGCCATTAAGTATTGGAGATATCTTATTCTCTGTTCATGTTGTATTATTATCGTATGGAGAACTACAGCACACATGTCAGAAAATAAAGATAATGGGAAACAGTCTGTTAACACAAATTTATGTACACTTTGTGAAAAGGATGATTAGCAAGATAACACAAGAAAAATAATAAATCTAAAAAATTACAATTGTTCCATGAGTTGTTAGAATAAAAGAGAATTACAATTGCAATAATGGTTACACATCACTCAAAAAATTAATGGTTACACATCACTCAAAAAATAATGGTTACACATCACTCAAAAAAATAATGGTTACACATCACTCAAAAAAATAATGGTTACACATCACTCAAAAAATAATGGTTACACATCACTCAAAAAATAATGGTTACACATCACTCAAAAAATTAATGGTTACACATCACTCAAAAAATTAATGGTTACACATCACTCAAAAAATAATGGTTACACATCACTCAAAAAATAATGGTTACACATCACTCAAAAAATAATGGTTACACATCACTCAAAAAAATAATGGTTACACATCACTCAAAAAATAATGGTTACACATCACTCAAAAAATTAATGGTTACACATCACTCAAAAAAATAATGGTTACACATCACTCAAAAAAATAATGGTTACACATCACTCAAAAAATTAATGGTTACACATCACTCAAAAAATTAATGGTTACACATCACTCAAAAAAATAATGGTTACACATCACTCAAAAAAATAATGGTTACACATCACTCGAAAAAATAATGGTTACACATCACTCAAAAAATTAAAGTTGTTTGAATTGATTGAAAGTCGATTCGATCAGAAAAAAAAACACACAATATTGTCCAGTACTAAACAGCACTGGGAAGACATCCATGCACTTTAAAAGCTACATTAATAAAAGACAAAATCGTGTTTGTAGATTTACAACCATGCAAAGAAGAGTACGAAAGCGACCTCAAAATCAAATATTTCCAAAGAAGTTAACTTTATTAAATTCCTAGTAGCCATCTTGAACACATTCTAAAATAAATGCCCTTTTGGAAATTACTTTCTCGAATCCATTGAAAAATCTACCGTATTCATTTGTCGAGATGTTTTCTCCTTTCTTTATTCCATTTTTACCCCAACAAGGCACGGTGCCACTTAAATGTAGGGGGCTACTATCAGGGTCATAAGTTGCAGGGGTACTATGTAGGGAGTTGAGCAGCAAGATATCTGTTCACATTACACTTGAACTTCTGCATGTCAGTACAGTCGGGAAAGCAGGAACACAGAAAGGAATTCCAAAGTTTAACAGTTCTGGGAAGAAACTATTAAAATAGAAGGCTTTCTTACAACTAGAGATTTCTATTGTGTAGGGGTGGGATTTTGCTGATTGTTGAGTTTGTCGAGGGTATTTACATTGAGGAGGTACAAGGGCTTGTAGTTCGTCGGAGAACAGGTAGATGGATGCAACATTTCGTCGATGGGATAGAGACTGAAGCTTAGATGACAGTTCAGGACCTATCAGGTTGGCAACTCTTTTTTGAACCCTGCCCAAGAGCGAGAGACTAGTAGCAGATGCACCAACTCAAATGTGACAACAATACTCCATACTTGGGAGAATGGTGGCCTTCTAGAGGTACAGGATACTTTCAGGCATAAGTAACTTTATAGCATGGTAGAGAGAGACCACCTTCTTTGCAGCAGTCTTGGCAATGCTCTCAATGTATCTATTCCAAGTCATCTTCTCTGTGAATGGTAAGTTGAGGAGTTTGAAATAAGTATTTTTAGGTAATGTATCTTTAACCATAGCTATTGATGGTTGAGAAGGTTTCTTATAATTATTAAAAGAAATAAACTTAGTCTTGGCAGAATTGAATGTGACCATCCATTTTTGTTGCCATTCCACTCCAGATTGGCGGCCTTCCTCTAGTGTTTCTGCCATTTCATTTGATATGTGTTCATTTGTTTTCTCGTCGTGCCTTTTATAGAGCATGATAGCATCAGCAAATATACCTAAATATTAATATTTACACATCTATATAATTCTACCAATCTATATGTTTTGTAGCAAAGAATTGCCATTTATAGTTATGAAAATTTAAAAATGGATGCAAAGAAAATACTTACCTTTAATGATAACCTCAGTTAAAACTTGTGTTTTCTATTTTGGATTGGGCTGATTTTTAGAGTGTCCTTGAAGATATTGAATGCAACTTTTACTGTGATTTAGAGAATCTTAGCGTATGACCAGAAGTGAAGTGCTATACTGGAGGTGTAGCCATGCATCACAGGAGTAACCGTAGAATTCTGAGATGACCCTGTGACACACAGCAAGGGAAGAATGTATCACATAAAATGTCATAAAACTAAACATCCAATGGCCAATTTTGACGATGAAGATGAAAAAGGCAATGGTAATTCTGTATTCAAGATGTAAGAACTTGTTGATGGTGATTATTGTAGAAGGAAATGATTTGGGATGACAAAGAAGCTCTGTGTTAATGGATCCGGGAGAAGATCAATGTTTTTTTCATCCTTGGCAGCGCAAGTGCATCAAGTAGGGAACAACAGATGAGCACAAAAGCAGCCGACTCATGTTCTCAGCGCACTACTAAAAAGTGGTGGCTGAATCTGCAACAATAAAAAAAGAAACTTTGAGAAAAACATTTTAAAAGTTTCTAATTAAATTACTTTTATGCTTATTATAATGAAGATTTGGTGTGTGTGTAATAAAAATGATGTCAAAATTGACAATTACATAAATTTATCCCAACAAACAAAAAATTTCTATAAAACCTGCAATGGAAAGATTTTTTTTTCGTAATGAATTGTAATTTTATGATTTCATGTAAAACAAAATGAATTTGCATTATTTGGGCTAGTATCCTCATCTTGGGTGCAATAGTCATGTTTCGGTTAAGATCAAACCTTCTTCAGGTGAAGCTTTTTTTTTTTTTACAAAGAAGTCAGCATTTATCAAGGCTCAGATGCCACTCGAGGATAAGGGTTAAAGAGTGTATAGTAATCAATGGGACAATATCATAAGAATCATTAATAGTGTAAATTTGGTAAATTGGATTACTTAAGGGAAACAGCTCATCAAGAACTTGTTTACATTGGACTTGAAGAGCAGGAAAAGGGAAGAGAGTTCCACAGGTTTGCAGTTCTAAGAAAGAAGTTTTGTTCATGGAATCTACGTTTAGGTTGAAGCACGGATAAAGAGTGGACACAATTATTGATAGTGGTTTCAGCTAAACGAGTGTTTCTCGTGAATTTTTGGCGAGGGGAACCATAGTTGGAGTTCAGATGAGCACTTGCTATGAAAATAATAATAAAGCAAAGACACGCTTGCAAAGTCTCTTCTGTGCAAAAGAGGTTGCAGGGAAGAGAAAAGAACATCCCCCTACTAGGCTACAAAGTCTGTCAAGGCAGGATAAAGTTTTTCTAGCAGCTCCTGCCCAGATGTGGCAACAATACTTCATCTTTGGATGTACCTGGCTCTTATATAGGTAGAGAATTGCATCAGCAGGTAGATATCTACTGGATCAATAGAAGGATCCCACCATTTTACCAGCGACTTTGGCAACGGATTTGATGTATGTGTTCCATTTTAGATCAGGAGTAAAGGCCAGAAGCTTGTCAAAACATAGAGCCTTTCCAAGACAAGAGCCATTCATTTCAATTGATGCCAGATGGGCATCAGAGCGTTGATGATGTAAAGATAGAAGCTTGATTTTGGATGCATTAAAACTAACCAGCCACTTTTCCCCCCATTGTACTACATGCTCAAAATCAGAGGAGAGAGAATCAAAGAAAACTTGGTCATTTACGGCCTTTGATGTGCTACCATAGGTGTAGTGTCGTTAGCATAAATGTCCACACATGATCTAAGGATGTGATTTGGGATATCATTGATATAGATCAGGAAGAGAGTTGGACCCAGGATGAACCCCGTAGGGACTCCAGCATTAATACTATGAGCTTCCGATTTTTGCTCATCAACCACTACTCTTATCAACCTATCAGAGAGAAATGATTTAATAATTGAGAAGACATTTCCATCTATACCATAACTGGGGATCCTGTGAAGTAGACTTTTATGCTATAACTTTTCAAATGCCTTAGAGTAATTGCCCTAGAAAGGAAGCCTAAGTCAAGAGATTCACTAATCCTATGAAATATAACCATTAGCACATTTGCTGTAGATCTAGCAGAACGGAAACCATATTGCATGTCATTAAGAAGGTTATTTTTGCTGAGGTGGTTGATTACTTCTCTATTTAACACAGATTCCAGTAACTTACTCATGACGCACAGGAGACTTATTGGTCTGTACTGGGAGGGAGATGGCTTACACCTGAATTCTTAAGTACAGGGCATACTGATGAGATTTTCCAAAGTGTTGGGAAGCAATTCTCCTTAAGACAATGCTTAAACAGCATTGTAAGCATGGGAGCTAGTTCTGGTTGAAGCTTTTTCAGCACTATAATTGGAATGCCGTCAGGGCCAGTTGCTTTACTGGAATCAAGGTTTTTGATTAGCTTGGCAACATCACGCACAGATATTTGTATGTCACATAGCGTGTTTTATGATACAGGAAGAAATATGAAGGGGGGGCAGCAGTAGTGTGAGCAAGTGCTACCTGGAAGCATGTATAAGGTAAATTAGGGTCTTCTTTGGAGATATCCCTATGATATGGAAAGCCATCTTTAATATAGGCATATATTCTATGCCCATGGGGATCTTGGGAGTCAGATTTGGATGTCAAGTTAGAGTATCCTTTAATTACAAACTCTTCTAGGAAATAGTTGGTCCAATGCCAGTTTCACTTAGAAATAATAAGTCTGGTTTCATCTCGTGTAAATGGGTTTCAACCTCGGGAATGTTGGAACATAGACCCCCTGAACTTGGGAATCTATATTTTAAACTCAGGAATTGAAAACTAAACTGTGACCGGATTAGATTATTTTAATTCCATCAACCATGACAAGTCAGAAATGTTAATTCATATTATTCTTAGTTATTTTGTAGTAAGGATTGAACCTTCAGCTTCCACAAGACTGTCATTTAGAAAACTTTTTTAATATTAATTAGTCACCAATTAGATCAGAGGTCAGTAAGGGATAAAGGTTAATGAGGTCAGTCAGGGATAAAGGTTAATGAGATTGTTAGTTGGGTGATGAAAAATACTATAAAGAGAATCAAACCGTTACGATGTGATGGTGATTGACCTTATTTCATGACTTGATCGATTTTTCTTGACATTGTACACAGACAAGCCGACGACAAATTTCATAAGTAATCTTGGAGCATTCTTTCTGTAAAACGCTTTTCTTTTTTCTGCAAATGCACACCATCGTAAATCTAACACCATCTTGTCTTATTATTGGCCCTTCAACGTTACCACACTGCTGATGAGAACTTATTCGGACATAACCATGACGTATGCTGCACACAATTTTGAGAACTTGAACTTACATCGAATATCACATAACTATTATTACTACTAGCTACTTTTAGAAAAAGTCTGAGGTGATGTGCCCAGAAAATGTTCTAATTATATCAGTAACAGCAAGAAGTTAAAAGCCATACTGAATTTTTAACTTAGACAAGATGTGTTAAATCTGTGAAAGGAAATACTCCAACATCAGAAAATAATTTTTTTTTGTTCTGGAGTCAACGGAAAAAATTTCAAGTCATTCTTTATCATCAGGTTTTGAAATCTAAATCAACTCAAAAATAAACAAAAAACACCAACAAAAGGTTTGTTGATTTTTGTCTTTTTATAGTTTAATCAAGACCATGCTTACTCGTTTTTTTCTCTCCCTAAGTGAGGAATTATCTTCCAGTAAGAAAAATTACAGATATGTGGAAAAAATTCTTTTTTTTAAATATATACAAAAAAGGCTGTAATGATGAAAAATGGATCAATTTAAAATTTCTATGTCGAAAATTATTAAGCATCAACAAAAACAGCTTCGAGAAATTTCAAGAAAGATGATTGGAGCAAATGAAAAGATTTGAATAAATGTTTCTTCATACCCAACAAGAATAAAAAAAAAATACACGAGAATATATCAAATAGGAGTCAAAATATTAATTATTGAAAGTGCATTTTATTTAGAGCGCTATTGATAATTTTAATCACAACCATGAAAATGAAATAACATTTAATTCCAGATATAAAGATCTTTAAAACATGGACTATGTGAATCAGACAGATTTTAAAAAAGAAAACTGTGTATAATTGAACATAATTGAACTCGTCAATTATTGTAAAACAACAGCAACCTCACATAAGTTGAAGCAGTACAATTATTTACTAAATTGTCTTAAAATCTCTCCTTTTCATAAAAGGTGAAAATTTATTAAATTTTCTCACAATGACAAAAAGGTGAAGGCAACACTACTTTCAGTCACAAACAAACACTGATTATCTTACAGGTTTAATTTTGTACATGGTTTAATATCAAATATGGATGCTGAAATCAGAATAAACTTTTTATTAAATTCGAAAATGAAAAATGTTTGTGTAAGTGATTACTCCACGGTATTGAACAATACACTAAAGTATTATAACTGCTATCTGTCTAGTCCCCAATCCACTAAACTCAATGCAGGAAAATGTTTTTAAAAGGTGGATTTAAGTGATGCTTATTTACAAATACCTGTCGATAAGAAGTACTAAAAGCTATTTTGTAAAGATACCCACAAGTGTTTTTACAAATTCAAATGATTACCATTTGGGTTACGGTTGCACCAGCCATTTTTCAACAAGTAATAGACATTACTCAGTGGACTGGAATTTCTGATAGTCTACTTAATAACATTCTAATAATCAGTAAAAGTAACAAACAACACGAGTCACATGTGCACAAAGTATTAAAGAGAATCCAGGACTATGGATTGAAATTCTAGGTGAGAAATGCGATATTTTTATAGAAAAAAAATAAAATATCTTGAACAAATTATAGCCAAAGATAGTAGAATACCAGACCCACAGTGAATAAGTGTGATAAAAAAATATGTTGGCTCCAGAAATCCTTTTATGCTATAAAATTTTCTTGGTTTAGCAAATTGTTACAGTATATTTATTCCAAAGGTGAATAATTTGCAAGTGCCTTTTAATGAGCTATTTTTTAAATCTTTAATTAGCCTGTAGTGATATGCAGATTCAGTATAATTTGCATATAGGCAGATAGCTCATATTTATAAACTGACACCAACTAGAACAGGTGAGTTGTTGAACGCTTGCTTAGCGTTATACACAACATATCAATGGCATCACCAATAGGATACTCTCTGGTCCTTGAAGACCCAGAATACACAGATACATGGATTTGTTGCAACAGCAAAAACCGAGGAGGGGAAAATGAAATCACCAATTTGTTTATGGCTAACGCTGGTTGTGAAGCAATTATGAAGGTTGCTACAATGGTTTACCCTCGAGAACTAGAAGAAATGACTTTCGAAGAAATAAGTCGGGTTGTCAAGGGAAACATGAGGCCAAAGAAAAGACTGGTGATTGCAGAAAGGACCAATTTTATGGCAATGAAGCAGGAAGTGTATGAACCGATAGTAAACTATTTACACCGGTTAAGAAGTGCGAGTAAATACTGTGAATTTGAAAAACTAGGAACAGAAGAACAGACAACAGAAGAAGAGTTAATCCAACTAAGATTAATTGAAGGTATGCATACATAGATATAAACTAATGGAACAGTTACAACTTACAAACATGCCCTTGAATATGTGTCTAGAATTTATACAACAGCAGGAATTGTACATACTGTGGAAAAATTCATTAAATGAAAAAAAAAAAAAAAAATGCCCAGCGTTTGGAAAAACATGTTCAAAGTGTTTAAAAAAGAATCACTTCAAAGAAGTATGTAAAATAAAAAATGTGGAAAGAATAGAGGATGAAAATAGACAAATTGTTAATGTAAAGAAGGATAATACACAAAATACTGGATCTAAGAACAAATGAAAATCAACAATTGTGTTATTGAAATGCAAATAGACACTGGCAGTGAAGTGACTATAATACCTAGAAATTTGCAGGAATAACTAGAAAACCGTTTTTAAAAAAAAGCAACATACAATTATGTCAATCTGATGGCTTGATTATAGCAATTGTGGGTTACTTTGAAGGTTCAATAGAACTAAAAGAAAAATATGAAGTAGTACCCATTATAGTCACAAATTGCCGAAAAATGCATGGACTATTGGGGAAGGATGTATTAAAAATAAATTCAACAAAGTTTAATGAGTTAGAAATGGAAAAAACAGGAAAATTAAAAAGTTATAAAACTAGCCTGAAATTAAAAGAAAATGTCCCCCCCCCTTCTACTATGAAGCGAAAAAAGTATCAGTGCATTTATTATCGTTAATAGTGGCTAAGTTGCGAAAGTTAATAAAGGAAGACTTATTAGAACCTACCCCTCCAGGAGGAAGTAAATGGGCATCACCCATTGTGGTATTAAAAAAAAAGACGATGACCTGAGAATTTGTGGAGATTATAAAATAGAGGTGAACCATAAAGTTTGCACCGACTTGTACCCTATTCTGAATGTGGAAGTAGCTTTACATAAACTTGCCGGAATGAAAGTATTTTCGAAGATAGACCTAAAATCAGCTTACCACCAAATACCTATAGATGAAAATTTTAAAGAAGTGATGACCATAAACACCTGTCAAGGTGGAAAATATGCTGTATGGCATAAAAGCGGCAAGTGCAATTTTTCAAAAAGCTATTGAAAAAGTAATAGGAAATGTTGAAAATACTATCTTTTATCAAGATGATATATGTGTTGGAGATTTAAATGAAGATGATTTAAACTGAAAATATACTGAACCGGCTAAGAGATGCTGGTATGACAATAAATACAAAAAAGGGTGTAATCATGAAATATCATTTTTGGGTACTCAATATCAAAGGAAAGAATCTCTTTAGATAAAGTACTAATAGAGAAAATTCTAAAAGTGGCTAAACCAAAAAATAAAAAAGAGTTGGAGTCCGTCTTAGGTTTGGTAAATTTTTATAGAAAATGTATACCAAAATATAATGAGTTGACAGAACCATTTGTGAAGTTAAGTTCATTTGGTAAGAACATCTTTGAAAAATTTGAGTAGAGAGCCTTTGATAATTGATCATTAAAACAGATTCTGGCGAAAAAAGCCAATAGTACAAATTTTTGACCCTAAGAAGGACATAACTCTAACTACTGATGCTAGTGAGCATTCCGTATCCGGTATTTTGTCACGAGATGGTCATCCCGTAATGTACTTATCAGGAGATTAACAACGACTGAACACAATTATTCTAATATAGAAAGGGAGGCACTAGCCATAGTGTGGAAAACAGAGCAAGACAGTTCTTGATGGGAAAAAAAATTCTTGTTGAAAAGTGATCACAGACCACTGGAATTTATTTTCAACCCAAGAAAAGAACTACCAAAAGTTACAATGTCTAGAATATTACGTTGGCCTATCAGACTGATGGCATTCAACTTTGACATTGAGTATGTTAAAGGGAATACGATACCGCACATTGATGTCTTATCTAGATTGAGGGTTTATAGAGAGGATAAGAACAAAAACGACGAGGAATTTGAAGACACATTCCTGCACCTTGTAGAAACCTATGTAATATCTGTAGATAAAATGGCTATTGAAACTACAAATGATCCAGTGTTAAGCAAAGGATAAAAGAGAATCGTTGGGGAAATTGTTCAATGGCTGAAAGACCACTCAAAGAAATAAGACATAAACTGACAATAAAAAATGGGGCAATATGCAATTTGAGGATGCTGATTTGCATGAATGGCTAAGAAAAATAGGATGCAGACCTTACAAGACCCCTCCTTACCATCCTAAAAGTAATGGAATAGCGGAAAGGATGATCCAGACGGTAAATAAGGGCATAAAAACATGCTTGCAACAGAAGGAGAAAATCGATGCTTTCCTACCAAGACTATTACTAAGTTATAGAACAATTCTACAAGCAGGCAGGCCAGAAAGTCCATCTGCCTTAATGGGCAGACAATTAAGATCACCTTTGACTATGTTATATGCCACAAATCAAAAAATGTGGTACAAAAGAAATAGGAATACAGAAGCCGAGACAGCAGAATTTATTATGCAGAAACGACATAATACTGTAATATTAAATAAAGAAAATGGGAATAGTGTTCTAGCTCATGCTGACCAAATAAGATCCCAAGGAGAACAATCGGATGAGGAAATGCCTTCAGAGCTGCCCACTATTGATATAACAGAAGAGTTAATGCTGAATAAGACTGTGTAGGAAGAAGTAGAGAGGAACGAGTTAGAAGAGGAAGAAGTAGAATGGGACAAGTCAGAAGAAGAAGATCAGAATATGCAGGGGGAACAGTTCATGATAGATCCAGATCTCCAAGGAAAAGGAGAGAGATAAAGGAAGATGTTCAGGAGGGTACAAGAAGAAGTAGAAGTACTTGCAGCATAAAGCCCCTACGTTATAGAGAGATGTATTGATATGCAAATTAAGTATAATTTAGATATGTGCAAATAGCTCATATTAATAAACTGACACCAACTAGAACAGGTGGGTTGTTGAAGGCTTGCTTAGTGTTATACACAACATATCAGAGCCTTTTAATGAGCTATTTTTTTGTCATGAGCCATTTAATAGGCTATTTTTTATTTTTAATGAGAATTTTAATGGGCTATTTTTAATTTTTAATGAATCTTTTAATGAGCTATTAAAAAAGAAAAAGATTAGATCTGGACACCAGAATGCCAAGACATATTTGAAAAAAATAAAAACTATCTTGAAATGAGAATTATTTTTGATACATTACAATCCAGATCTCAAAATCATTGTAGCTACTGATAATAGCTTGTATGGCAGTGGAACCTGCATATTACACAAAGTGTAATATGCAGGTTCCACGTGTCTCATTCATTAGAAAAAGGTTGCAAATTAATGAAACGTAGGTTATTTTTGCGGTCAAATTTCATTGATTTGTTTGTAGAAGGCATTTTGTGCTGCTGACCATAAGCCACTGCTAATGATCTAGGAGTTAAAAGGCAGATTATCAATGTATACTGCAAACAGATTGAGACAATTTTCCTGACAATCATAAAATCATTACACAGACTATCATGTTCCTGACTTGCCTACCAAATTGTGAGCCTCACTTCTAAATCTATTCCTGACTACAAAACCTAAGTGTTGTATAACCAATGCCATATTTTAGAACGCCGATCACCTTTTAATATTGGTAGACACCACTATAAACTCCCAACTTCAAGATAAGGAGCCACTGCTTAAAAGGATAAGATACTTTTAAAAAAAGCTGATTGGAAAGCCATCAAAGATGCCCTATGGTATAATATCTTTATCCTTCCAAAAAGTGTGCAAATAAGGCAAGTGAATGGCTCAAAGCAAGTATGAAATAACTGTAGTAATTGAGTCGCAGAAGTTAAGAACTTGCGATTTCTGGAAAATTTATGATAGCATGGTGAATAATGGGCAACCGACTATCCAACAACCATGAGGTAATTTGCATGGCAACTGAAAAGACTGAATTGCTTGCCCGGCAGTTTGCCTCTAACTCCACTTTATATCCATGAAACCACTCACTCTCAAATTTCCCTTTGCGGACACACTGAACAATTTCGAAATCACCCCTTCTCATATCTGTGACATAACAAACCTAGACATCTCCAAAGCATGTAAATTTGACCTCATCGCTGTTATACTTTTAAAGAAATGCTTTGCTGAGCTAGCCCATGTTCTCTCCAAACTCTACAATAAATGCCTTGTCAAATTTTGCTTCTTTGATAGCTGTAAAATTGCCTTTGTGGTACCAATATTCAAAAATTCTGGTAAAAGAACTGATCTGGTCAATTATTGCCTTCCCTCTCTTTGCTAAAGTCTTTGAATCATTAATCAATCTGCTAGTTCACCATCTTGCAAATGCTAGACTTCTTTCTGACCTACTGTATGAATTTAGGCAAACATATATTTTAACAGTCATCTCTGACCGCATTTACCATGCACTGGATAAGGTAGAAGAAGCTAAGAAGGTCTAACATGAAAGTCTTCTCATGAAAATTAAATCACGGTATTACCAGATGACTATCAAATATAATCAGGTCCGAGTTCGCTAAGAAAAATCCAGGTTGTCCTCAATGGCCATACATCCCAGCAGCATGTGATATTCATGAACAATTCTTCTGGTAAAATTGTGTCTGATATGGGGATATTTGCTGATGACACCACACTCTATAACAGACACGAGGGGGGAAAAATCATGCAAACATATCCAAGGCAATGGCTAAAATTTCAGTCTGCAGTGGAACTGACACGAAAATGACATTGAATGCAATATGGTTCAGTTGGACTTGAGTTCGAGTTAAATTGAAAAAGGATAAACTAAGGCTGTAAATAAAAAGAAAAATTGGTAGGATAAGAATAACATGAAAATTTTAAATTCCAGTCAATATTTTTTATAGTCAATATTTTTTATAGTCAATGTCTAAACATGTTTGCATATGTATAATCACATGTCTAAACATGTTTGCATATGTATAATCACATGTCTAAACATGTTTGCATATGTATAATCACATGTCTAAACATGTTTGCATATGTATAATCACATGTCTAAACATGTTTGCATATGTATAATCACTCAAATCTACATCTTGATTAGCTATCTATCGCAGCAGTTTCTGAGACAATTCGGAAATAAAACCCATGGAGCTGTATATAGCATAGTAGCAAGTCAAGGTGAATGCAACATTCAACTTCACTGGTTTTATTTCCTAGTTGCTCCCAAAACCGCTAGTATAGATGGCTGATCAACATATAATTGCATATAGAACAAAACATTATGTCTTTTGTATAATTTATTTAAAAATAAACAAAAATCTTGTTGATTTTCTCTTCATGATCTTTTAATATTTAAAATCTGATAATGTTTGCTTTAGAAAGTTTTACCTGAATACACAAGCAATTCTTCATTGAAACTTTTGTCTTTACGAATTTAAAGGAAAATTCGAATGCTTATCGCAAGAAAGCTATGATTATTTGCTTCTTTATATTGACTGAGAAGATGAACATTAAAACTGAATGATGCTGTCTTTCAGAAAAAAATAAAGAAATAAAAGTTTTCCAAACAATAATCTAAAGTTAGTATAAACATTCAGGAAAATATTAAACGAAAAGTAGAAAAACGTGATACGTAAATGATGGGACCAGGAAAACGGGAATTATTGATAAAGAGAGAACATCTTATTGCTTGAAAAGCATAAAAATGATAATAGTGGATCTGTTTGATTTTTATTGGTTTCAAAGATGAATAAGAAAATAAAAATGGATGTGGAAAAATGAATGAATTTGAACGAAATGAATTCTGAAACCATGAACAAAGTAAATATTATCAAAATTCTAAGTAAAACCGTATAGAAAAAATACTTGCATTAAAGAGAGAGAGAGAGAGAGAGAGAGGGAGAGAGAGAGAGAGAGAGAAGAAAAATAAAATAAAAATTAAGGGATTACAGAATGGTAAAGGAGAGACTAATTCTTGATTATACGTCTATCCACTTTAAACGTTTAAAAACAAAATAATTTTTCATCATTTTTTTTCTACAACTTCCAAAATTTCAAGGACATTGTAAACACGATTTCATTCAAAGTAAAGAAATAATTATTTTGCCTTCTCTTCAAAAGAAATATCTTACAGAAAAGTCTCTATGTAAGTAAAATAATGTCCCTCATTCTGATTCTTTACAACTGCAAATTTTTGTCTCATTTTAGCAGCAATCCTTCAGCTATTAAAATCAATCATTTGTGCATCATTATTGAAAAATGGACCCTAACAATTGATATTGATATATATATATATATATATATATATATATATATATAATTGAGAGAGAGATATATATATATATAGAGAGAGAGAGATAGAGAGAGAGAGAGAGAGAGAGAGAGAGAGAGAGAGTTAAATAGTTTGTGCTTTATGACTGGACAAAGACGGGAACATTAACAGGAACAGTTGATCATGTCAACAGCTGGACTGGTGAGATTGGTAAACAGCTGGATGAAGTCGTATTATGAGTTATAATGCGGCAGCTGGACATGTCAACAGCTGGACTAATGTAGTTAGTCAAACGATGATGTCTTGCTGTCAGACAAAAAAAAAATAATAATCAGGTCAGTAATTTAATACAGAAAAGGGGAAAGGGTAGGGGAGCAGAAATTAGCTGATACCTGAACAGATACCACAGGCTGTGTAGCTGGTCTGAAGGCAACTTTTCTCTTCAATGACTACTGAATTCATGTTTTTAAAGATTATTAACTCTAGATAGTTTCAAAAATCGATTAAGATCCATTTTTTATTTCAAGCAAGAATGTGGAAATCTTTTTCTTTTCCAACACTTCAACCACTAAGCATCAGTTTGATCTTGGTAACATCCATTGACGGATCTTTATTTCCATAGCATTTTTCCATGTCTCATTATTAGGCGAGCACTAAATCATCAGTATAAAGCATCTCGTTTGAACAACCTAGACAAAATCCCTGATCAACATTTGTAAGTAATGTACACAGTCAAAATCTCTGATATATTTCCGTTTTAACACTAAAGTTAACATAAAAATGTGCTGTTAGTTCTAATACAACCATGAGAACTTTTTTTAGTTGAACAACTTGAATCATTTGTTTGCTATTAATTTATATAAAATATCTTGTGGCATTTTGTCAAAACTTTTCTCCAGATCCACAAAAAAGAAAATATAAATTCTTCTTACCAAGATATTTTTCTTGTATTTGTCTCACGATAAATAGTGAGTGACTAGTGATACTTTGCTCATAAAACTAAATTGCATTTCATCTATGCTTCTAACTTGCTGCACAATATTCTCTCAACCATGTTCAGGACGTGATATATCACTTTTAAATCTCTGCAATTAACTCTATCTAGATCTCTACCTTTAATCTTGTAACAATATTGTTTACACATCCTGAATACTTCATTCTCCTGATCGTTCCTCTGTATCTAGAACAGCAATCAAGAAAGCCAAACTTGGTCAGCTTGCACCTTGGCTTTCTTTATTGCTGTTCTTGCGTCCTCTTTGCTCCCGATATCCTTAGTCACTCTTGCTTTCTTTTGATACATTTCTTTTTCCTTATTAACAGATAACCTACTTGTCTTTGTTGTTTCAAATTCCAACAGTGATCCCTTTTCTCAAAATGTGTAATTGCAACCAACATGCACAGGGAAAACCCAAATTATAAGATTCTCCTTTTGTATTCTAATCACTAAATCTGCCATTAACCCCAACATCAAAACTACCACAGGTTTCCAACATTCAAATCTGCCACAGCTGTCGTTTGCGGGACACTGCTGTCCGAACTTTCACTTTCTGGTTACCACTTGACGCGTCTTCTCTCCACTCCAAAACGAACTTCTGCAACTTTAGCTTTTCTCTCCCCGAATCCGACTTTTCTCTTCTACAAATACAACTTCTCTGCTCGCAATCTAACTTCAGAATGCCCTCCTTCCCCAAATCACTCCTCTTTTATCTCCAATCAGGAGCATCTCATTTGCATACCTCGTGGTCACCCTGTAGGCATATAAAGAAACAGGGCAGCCATTTTTGTTTCTTTCTTCTTCATTATGAACACGAGGTAAGCCACACAAAAACGCGGTCGGTCGTTCTTGTTTCTTTTTTCTTCATTTACACCACAACAGCAAAAACCTCCTTCTCACCAACCTTACTCGATGCCATCACAAAACCCATCTTCGCATCCTCACTCAAACCGCGTTGTGATGCATAAAGAAATATAACTGTGAAAATTTTCTTACCATCCATCAATATTACCATCCATCAATATTACCATCCATCAATATTACCATCAATCAATATTACCATCCATCAATATTACCATCCATCAATATTACCATCAATATTACCATCCATCAATATGTCCATCAATATTACCATCAATCAATATTACCATCAATCAATATTACCATCAATATTACCATCCATCAATATTATCATCCATCAATATTACCATCAATCAATATTACCATCACTATTACCATCCATCAATATTACCATCAATCAATATTACCATCCATCAATATTACCATCAATATTACCATCCATCAATATTATCATCTATCAATATTACCATCCATCAATATTACCATCAATATTACCATTGTTAAGAGAAACATTTTCACACCCTTCATATATATCAATTAAGCAGACACCCCTTCCCACACCCAATCCTTAGCAGACGGAGTCAAAATGAGGCTGGCCGAGCGACCTAGATTTCTACACCCACGCAATGACCTTCAACTGTCGCCAACAAGAAAAACGCGGGAGAATCAAGGCAGTTCGACGAAGGCGGTGGACACGGAAACATGTGTGGGGGCATTCTGCTCGAAAAATGGAAACACCGCGGTTGATTCGCATGGTGAAAAAAAAAAAAAAGAAAAACATCTCGTCGACTCGTATCGTGCCACAAAGGAACAATATATACCCACCTTGGCACTAATCGATTGGAATTCACGCCGTGCTGATAAGGAATAACATATATCCACCTTAGCATAAATGGATTGGAATTTTCGAGAATTGATCCTTCAAACCAGCACCTCATAAAAGGGAAAGAAGCTTCGGGTGAATTGAACGTCGACTCAACAAAAGAAGTTAAGTAACTCTTTCTAAATTGTTTTTGCTCGATCAATTATGTGAACTGTTGAATGCCCCATGAAAAAAAGGGAAAAAGAAAAAGAAAAAAAATGGGGAAAAGAAAAGCAACCCTCGAACTAAGGTTTTTTTCCTAAATGCTGAATCCCCCCCCCCCGTTGATCGGCCCATAAGTAACATATCATTGACTATAAAAAAAGAAAAAAAGGAAGAAGAAAAAAAAAAAGGGGGAAAGAAAAGAAAATAAAAAAATAGAGGAAAGAGGGAAAAACTATTTCTATATCTTGAGACTTTCAGTGTGACCCCCCCCTCTCTGAGTATCACTCATATCTCGTTGATTCTCATCGAAGAGAACAAAAAGAACCTTCCTAAGACAATCGAAATATCACTCACCCCCCCTCTCCTTGTCCCAAATCATTGTCTGCATGTATATATTCTTTTATTTTTTTTTTCATGTTATTTCAGTTATGATTTCAGTTGCATGTTCTGTTTTTGTAGTTACATTTTACCCGGTTCAATTTGTTTAAATAAATTGTTGATTTAATAACTCTCATACCCGTGTCGACTTGTGTCTCTTTTGTTTGCCTTACATTGCCGCCCGTGAATACCTCGAGTATATTCCACGACGATTCTGGTCTGAACCTGGACACTACCATAGAGACCGCATAATTTGCAGTCGGTACCCGTCAAACTTTTCTTTTTCTTAAAACGCGTGCCCGGCCTTGGGATTTTCTCTGAGAACTCCAACCTTGGTACCGTACAGGGAGGTTCTCGTCAAGAAACAGGCTCGTGGTACCGTCACATGGGGGCTCTCCGGAGATCAGTTATACACCAAGCAAGTGTAATTTCCTTGCTTGAATAAAAAAAAAAAAAAATCCTCGTGAACGTACTTGTGCATTATACACGGACGGTAAGGCAAAATGACGGACACTGACGAATTCCTTAAAAATCCATCCCCAGATAAATTATATAGATTAAAAAAAGATGATCTAATAGTAATAGGAAAGAAATTAGACCTAGAGGTTAGGGGAGCTATGAGGAAAAGCCAGTTAATGAGAATAATAGCTGAGCACATGGTAGACAATGACCGCTTCAATGAAGAAGTGCTGGAAGATTTACCGGCAGAGAAAACGACCATGACTCCTGATCAGGTCGAACTAGAGAAAGCCAGAATAATGGCGAAAGCCGAGGTAGAAAAAGCTCGAATCGAGCAAGAGATTAGGATGAGCGAATTAAGTATAGCTCACCAGCCACAGCAAGTCAGACAAAACAGATTCGACATAACTAAACAAGTGCGATTGGTCCCAAAATTTGTAGAAAAGGAGGCGGACGATTACTTTGCGCACTTCGAGAGAACCGCCCTAAATATGGGCTGGCCACAAGAGTGTTGGGCAATGCTGTTACAAACGGCATTAAGCGGTAAGGCCCAAAAGACATATGCGGCACTTCCAGCGGAAGACTGTGCCGATTACGAGGTAGTAAAAGAAGCAATTCTTAAAAGTTATGAACTCGTCCCACAAGCTTATCAACAGAAGTTCAGAAACTCAAAGAAAAGCGAGGGACAAACCTACGTAGAGTTCGTTAAACTCAAAGAGAATTATTTTGATCGGTGGTGCAATGCCAAAAACATAGAGGGTAACTTCAACAAATTGAAACAACTCATGTTAATTGAGGAATTTCAAAACTGCATACCCGATGACATGAGGATACACCTGACCGACAAAAAGGCTGAAACAGCAATCGATATAGCCACGGCAGCCGACGAATACATATTGACTCACAAGAGATGCAGGGCAAAACTACAGGGACCCATGCAGTCACAGGTCAGGGAACATTGTGCAGTAAAAACACTGTACGAAAATCCACGAGTACCCATCAGAAATCCCCTCAACACAACCAACCGACCAGTACTGGGACGGGAAGCGAGACCTATAGTATGCTTCAAC
The DNA here is from genome assembly GCF_053919585.1 of Euprymna scolopes. Classification (NCBI taxonomy): domain Eukaryota; kingdom Metazoa; phylum Mollusca; class Cephalopoda; order Sepiida; family Sepiolidae; genus Euprymna; species Euprymna scolopes. The sequence continues at coordinate 1,090,524 of NC_136508.1, forward strand.
TGTGGGAAGCCAGGTCATGTAGCTGCGAAGTGTCAGGCGAAACGATTCACGGAGATGAATCGGAATACCCCAGCCAAACCACAAAGGGCGATATCTCAGGGAATAGATGAAACGTACGAACCCTTCATATCGAAAGGATATATCGCGCGAGATAAGGAAGGTCAAGGGGAACCCATTAACATTCTCAGGGACACGGGAGCATCCCAATCCCTAGTGAAAAGAGGATGCATGCCTAAAGAAGCGACAAGAGCCGCAGGTAGAGCGACCACGATAAGGGGCATAGGAAACAGACCCATAACGATTCCACTATTTAAAGTCCACTTAGTGTCGGATTGGGGTTCAGGAGAAATAACTGTAGGCGTAATTGATGAATTACCGATGACAGGGGTAGCCATGATACTAGGAAATGACATCGCGAAATATCAAGACGGGAAACCCATAGGGGTGACCACAAGAAGTAGAGCGATAGAGAGGGAAAATGTAGAAGACAAGCCGTCAGGGGAAAAGCAATCGAGACCGGTGGTAACACCCCAACCTTGTTTACCCGTGCCACGACAAGTGCTGATCAAGGAGCAACAGAATGACGGCGACCTAAAACCCTTATTCTGTCGGGTTGGAGAAGAATATCCTAACAAATCAAAAAGTCAATATTTCCTCAATAGGGGCGTACTAATGAGGAAATGGAATGCCCCCAAGACAAAGGGAGAGTCGGGAGATACTGTGCGGGAACAAGTAATGGTACCCGACATGTATCGAGAGGATATCATGAAAGTGGCACATGAGATACCACTGGCGGGCCACCTAGGTGTCAACAAGACCCTAGAAAAGTTGACCAGACATTTCTACTGGCCAGGAATCGTGGGAGATGTCAAAACATTCTGTAGAACTTGTGGGACATGCCAAAAGACTGGAAAACCCGACCAGAATATTCCCCCGGCCCCACTCCAACCTATACTGGCAGTGGAAGAACCGTTTAGTAGGGTAATAGTGGACTGTGTAGGACCGCTACCCAAAACCAAAACAGGACACAAATTTATATTAACTATAATGTGCGCGTCCACAAGGTTTCCAGAGGCGATCCCACTGCGCAACATATCAACGATAAAGGTGGTAGATGCCCTGATAAACTTTTTCACTAAAATGGGGCTACCCAGAACCATACAGACAGACCAAGGATCTAATTTTACGTCGAGACTATTCGAGCAGGCTACGGAGCAACTGGGAATCACCCACATAAAATCCAGCGCTTATCACCCTCAATCGCAGGGGGCTCTGGAACGCTTCCACGCCACCCTGAAAACCATGCTCAGGGGCTATTGTATGGAACACGATGCCGAATGGGATCAGGGGATCCCATTTGTGCTTTTCGCAGCTCGAGAAGCCGTCCAAGACTCGTTGGGGTTCAGTCCCTTCGATCTAGTCTTCGGTCATCAGGTACGAGGACCATTAAAAATGATAAAAGAGAAATGGGTCAGCGATGAACCCTTGCCAAATAACATGACGGATTACGTCACTAAAATGCGACAAACCTTAGCCGAAACACGGAAGTTAGCTAAGACCCACCTAGAAAGTAGTCAGAGGGTCATGAAGACCACATACGATAAAAAGGCAGTAGATAGAAAGTACGAAGAAGGAGAGGAAGTGTTAGTACTCATACCCCTGAATGGTCAACCATTCAAGTCGAAATATCAGGGACCGTACACAATTACTGAAAAGATAAGCCCACTAAAGTATAAGATATCTACCCCCAAGCGTAGAAACAAAACTCAAGTATGTCATGTGAACATGATGAAAAAATATTTCAGGAGGGCGGGAGAAAAATCAATATTGACAGCACAGTGTCACCATGAAGCTGTAAGTGATGAGTACCCCGAAAGAGATCTTCCTGTAGAAAAGGACCCACCCATTAAGTTAAACCTAGGGTGCAAACTTGCACACTTACCGCTGAAAGAAGGGCAAAAGTTACAAGGAATGGTAACAGAATATAGCGACCTATTTGCTGACGCACCTACGCGCACAAGAGCAATAGTGCACGACGTTGAGCTAAAGGAGAGCGAACCAATTAAATAACATCCGTATCGCATAAGTCCGAAGAAATTAGAGATAATGAAAGCGGAGATAGACTACATGCTCGAACACGAGATAATAGAGCCCAGTCAAAGTGAATGGGCATCACCGTGCGTGCTGGTCGATAAACCGGACGGAACAGTGAGATTCTGTACAGATTATCGCAGAGTGAACGCGATAACCAAGGCAGACGCATACCCTATGCCACGAATAGACGACTGTATAGATAAGATAGGACATGCCAAATACATCACCAAATGCGACCTTCTTAAGGGATACTGGGCAGTGCCTCTAACCGAGAGAGCCAAGCAAATATCGGCGTTTGTAACCCCAGAAGGAGCATACCAATATCGCGTAATGCCATTTGGGATGAAGAATTCCCAAGCAACATTTGTAAGACTGATGAACACATGCCTTGCTGGGATTAAAAACGTAGATACATATGTCGATGACATAGTCATTTACAATGACACATGGGCAGAACATATCGAAACAATTGAAAAAGTATTTAAGAGGTTAAGAACGGCCAAATTAACCATAAACTTAGCTAAAACAGAGTTCTGCCAGGCCGAGGTCAAATATCTAGGGCATGTGGTTGGCCATGGGAAGATCACCCCAGCAAAGGCCAAAGTAGAAGAGATAAAGAATTATCCCATACCAAAAAATGTTAGGAGTTTAAGGAGATTCCTGGGCATGGCAGGGTATTACCGCCGGTTCTGCAGGAATTTTGCATGTCTCACTGCGCCACTGACAGAGCTGTTGAAAAAGCACAAGCGATTTCAATGGACACCCGAATGTCAAGAAGCAGCTGAGAAGATCAAGCTAATGTTAAGCAGCGAGTCAGTGTTAAAGGCTCCATCGTTTAACAAACCCTTCAGTGTGGCGGTAGATGCCAGCAATAGCGGGATAGGAGCAGTACTGTTACAAATGGGGGAGGATGATCAACTACACCCAGTCAGTTACTACTCAAAGAAACTGAGCAAGTTTCAAAAATCCTACTCCACAATAGAGAAGGAAGCTTTGGCGTTAGTGATGAGTTTATCTCATTTTGAAGTCTATGTATCCTCGGTGCATGGCCCGACTATCCTATACACAGACCACAACCCATATATATACGTCAATAGAATGAAAAATAAAAACCGGCGAGTACTCTCCTGGAGTCTCATATTGCAGGAATTCGACCTAGACATCAGACACGTAAGGGGTCGGGATAATGTAATAGCGGACGCCTTATCACGTAGATTCGAAACAGAAAGGGAAGAAAAGGGGCGGGGGGAAAATTCATAAAATAGCTGTAGGAAAAAGTGATGGAAACTCCACGAACATCATTTCTTTAGAGTGACACAAGTTGGTGTCCTTAATCTCAAATATTATTTTCTTGTCTCATACGAGTAATTTTATTTTAAATACATATAAATATAAAAAAAAAAGAGGAACAATTCTCTTTTTTTCTCTCTTATGGAGGAAGGTGTTAAGAGAAACATTTTCACACCCTTCATATATATCAATTAAGCAGACACCCCTTCCCACACCCAATCCTTAGCAGACGGAGTCAAAATGAGGCTGGCCGAGCGACCTAGATTTCTACACCCACGCAATGACCTTCAACTGTCGCCAACAAGAAAAACGCGGGAGAATCAAGGCAGTTCGACGAAGGCGGTGGACACGGAAACATGTGTGGGGGCATTCTGCTCGAAAAATGGAAACACCGCGGTTGATTCGCATGGTGAAAAAAAAAAAAAAAAGAAAAACATCTCGTCAACTCGTATCGTGCCACAAAGGAACAATATATACCCACCTTGGCACTAATCGATTGGAATTCACGCCGTGCTGATAAGGAATAACATATATCCACCTTAGCATAAATGGATTGGAATTTTCGAGAATTGATCCTTCAAACCAGCACCTCATAAAAGGGAAAGAAGCTTCGGGTGAATTGAACGTCGACTCAACAAAAGAAGTTAAGTAACTCTTTCTAAATTGTTTTTGCTCGATCAATTATGTGAACTGTTGAATGCCCCATGAAAAAAAGGGAAAAAGAAAAAGAAAAAAAATGGGGAAAAGAAAAGCAACCCTCGAACTAAGGTTTTTTTCCTAAATGCTGAATCCCCCCCCCCCGTTGATCGGCCCATAAGTAACATATCATTGACTATAAAAAAAGAAAAAAAGGAAGAAGAAAAAAAAAAGGGGAAAGAAAAGGAAATAAAAAAAATAGAGGAAAGAGGGAAAACTATTTCTATATCTTGAGACTTTCAGTGTGACCCCCCCTCTCTGAGTATCACTCATATCTCGTTGATTCTCATCGAAGAGAACAAAAAGAACCTTCCTAAGACAATCGAAATATCACTCACCCCCCCCCTCTCCTTGTCCCAAATCATTGTCTGCATGTATATATTCTTTTCTTTTTTTTTTTTCATGTTATTTCAGTTATGATTTCAGTTGCATGTTCTGTTTTCGTAGTTACATTTTAACCGGTTCAATTTGTTTAAATAAATTGTTGATTTAATAACTCTCATACCCGTGTCGACTTGTGTCTCTTTTGTTTGCCTCACATTGCCGCCCGTGAATGCCTCGAGTATATTCCACGACGATTCTGGTCTGAACCTGGACACTGTACCATAGAGACTGCATAATTTGCAGTCGGTACCCGTCAAACTTTTCTTTTTCTTAAAACGCGTGCCCGGCCTTGGGATTTTCTCTGAGAACTCCAACCTTGGTACCGTACAGGGAGGTTCTCGTCAAGAAACAGGCTCGTGGTACCGTCACACCATCCATCAATATTATCATCTATCAATATTACCATCAATCAATATTACCATCAATATTACCATCAATATTATCATCTATCAATATTACCATCAATATTACCATCCATCGATATTACCATCAATATTACCATCCATCAATATCACCATCAATATTACCATCCATCAATATTACCATCCATCAATATTACCATCCATCAATATTACCATCAATATTACCATCAATATTACCATCCATCAATATTACCATCAATATTATCATCTATCAATATTACCATCAATCAATATTACCATCAATATTACCATCCATCAATATTACCATCAATATTATCATCTATCAATATTACCATCAATATTACCATCCATCAATATTACCATCCATCGATATTACCATCAATATTACCATCTATCAATATTACCATCAATATTACCATCCATCAATATTACCATCAATATTACCATCCATCAATATTACCATCAATATTACCATCCATCAATATTACCATCCATCAATATTACCATCAATATTACCATCCATCAATATTACCATCCATCAATATTACCATCAATATTACCATCCATCAATATTACCATCCATCAATATTACCATCAATATTACCATCCATCAATATTACCATCCATCAATATTACTATCCATCAATATTACCATCCATCGATATTACCATCCATCGATATTACCATCAATCTATCTGTTTTGCTGCAATAAAAATGACACTTATCAAGTAAGGGCCAATATTACAAATCGTTTAGATACAAACTGTTTAGTCATCAGAATCCCTTCATTAGAATCACAGTACACCATCCACGGTTAAAAAAGAAAGATCTCCTCCTCTCATCTTTTGAGGAGGGAGATTTTTCTGTTCATTAAAATATTTTTCTTTCTTTTCTTTTTAACATAGTGTTTTTTTTAAAATATATTTTAAAATACTTTCATATTAATGGCAATATTATTTAAAAGAGAACTTATCTCAACATTTTATCCTAACATTTCCACAGTAAATTTGATCACAGCAAGTGCATTTCAACCACACACACTTGAGTGCAAGTCAAAATAGAATTTAATTTTGAACAATAGATTTCCAAACACTTATTTTTCAAAATTATTTGCCATGAAAATCACCACACAAAATACAATTTGTTATATAATGTTTTTCTTATTTATTTCCTTTATTCTTTTTTAAGTATACTTTTTAATACACTTGTATAACAATAATACATATGTAAAAGGAATGTATAATTAATATTTATAGATAGTTACAATAATTGATATTTATGTGACAGGTATGTGCAGAAATGCCTGAGTACTGTGTGTACATACTTTCACTGGACAACCTTGGCAGAATGCACACACCTCAGAGCGATATAAGGTTGACTCTTGGGTCGTAGTTTCTAACAAGGGCAAAGTTCAAATAGTACAAGTCATTTAGGCATCATGGCCTTCGACCCAAAAGCTTATACTTGTTTAATGGCAGTTGATAGTGGAATGGTTTGAGAAAGTAGAACTGATATGTTAGTTAAGTGGAGTAAAGCATATGAAATGCATCATCTCGATGGGTTTGTTTAGTAGTGAATATGCTGCGTACCGGCTGACTACTTCCATATCCGGAAGAAGAGGTTGGACTCCCACAAGGTCTGTTCCCTCTAATGACAATGATCTACAGGAAAATAAACAGAAGGGTCACACTGTTATGGATTATTGGGACCTAAATGAGTATGTTGATGCATATATGACTAATGCAGACATTTGCTCATAAAAATTAAATGGCGCCAGCAAGACTGAAACTGAGTGCTCGACCTACACCAGGCTTATCTACAAGTACATATCGCCAAGTCCCTGTCGCTATTCTAAACAATGAAGATTTAGGGGCAAACATATTGTCTCACCCACTTAAAATTTAGGCACACTGTTGCCCCTTTCATAATTCGAGCCATTATTACTGAGTTCTAAGCTAGGATGAGATCATCGATGAGCTGCCTCTTCTTCTTATATCAATATTTTTGTGATTGAGGACGTGCATTCTGCAATGCATGTCAAAGAACATTTAGAGCAGTTTAGTCTGGAAAGTAAGGTCTGAAAATAGCTGGATACAGGCGCACATGTGTTGGGATTACGTGTCTGGGAGGAGCATGGAAAACTTTGCTGGTCTTATGGAAGTGAATTGCCATTAGTTCCTAATAAACTTATCTGTCAAATTGTCTTCTCATTGTGCAGGAAGCTGAATGGTCATTTCTCGCCATGTGTTGCCACAGCATTTATGAAATGAAGGGCAAACATAGTGATGACTCGATGTGATGATTAAGTGCAGGACCCTCTACTGTCCCAGATGATTGCAAGAATAGCCAAGGACAATAGAGTTAAAGGTGACTAGTGTATCAGTGAACAAGATTTAACTGTATGGTTAAATGCAAGTTCCTTAGTCACTGGTGTGGCTGTAGAGAGCAATGGCTCTATGGCAGAAGATGCAAGCTGGCTCTGATTTGTACAAGAAAAAACACATCAATTTGGCTGAGCTTGATGCTGTTTTATGAAGTATAAACATTGTACAAAAAAACTATTCATTTACGGACTGACTTTGCATGTGTGCATTGTTGGGCAGCTGATATGTCGTCCAGACAGATAAGAGTGCACACCAAAGCAGACTTCAAAATTGATCAGACAGCGGCTTATAACAGTCCAAGAGTTGGTCTCTGAACATGAGCTAGAGATTGATGTGAGGCTTGTCAAATTTCATGATACCCAAGCTGATCAAATCTGTCTGCATTATAGCTGAGAGATGGAATGCATGGAATGCTCCCAGTAGATACTCTGGTATGAAGAGATCACTGTATTCTGTGAAGTTAACCAAACCAGGAATAAATAAAGCTGAGGTGCTATCAGTGGTTAGGGATTGCAGAGAATGCTAGTCAATTGATCCAGCCTTGGTGCATTGGAAGTCTGATGTTAATAGACTTTGTCCCCAGTCATTTTGCCATTTGGAAGTCCTTATCTTGCCAAGATTCTGCTAGCATAATCAAGCAGTTGGAAATAGTATTTTGTGAATAGTGGCTGCCAATTGAGTTGCTTACTGACAATGGCAAAGAATTTTGCAGAGAGAGATTTTCCAAGTTTACATGGATATGGATGTATGTATGATTTCAGTGCATCTATATATCACGAGGAAATGATTGATCCCATTGCACAATCAAGTGCATTTCTGCAAGACTTGATGCTGTAAATATAAATATAAATATACATATAAATATAATATTACGCCAAAAAATAACAATACAGCTTTGATTACCGCAGCTAACACAACATACATCTCACTTGTAGTCTGTGTCAATGTTATTGTTGGTGTTTGGATTTGTGTTATCATTCGTGACCATGTTGGCATCATGTATCTGCATTCTGGTGGGTGCATGTTTGTTCCAATTCAAGAATTCTTTGGTGGATTCATTCTTTTTCTGATTAATTGCCTTCTCACGAGGGCAAAGTCAAACACAATTTATAGATAATAAAAAACAAAAACTGAGTAAAAATACTGATATGGGATCAGAGATGAGAGCAGTTTTTCATATTTCCAGGTGCCATCTCGCTAGTTTTAATAAAATTAAAACAAATACACGTGTCTTTATATTGTTGTATACTGGAAAAGGAACTCGGTGTTGTAAAAAAAGTTGAAGTGATATCTTATCTTTATTATTTATTATATAATTATATTAATTTTCAAAATATAATGAAACTGAGCATGTACTAACCAATGAAAATAAATTAAAAGTTCATTTGTTAAAAATATATGACGTGTTTAAAAAGTAATGAGAATGAATACAACATGTGTATTTAACTTTCTTTTTTTAAAATACAAAAATAATATAGATATTGATTTCATTATAGCAAAAGGTAATGAAATGAATGGGAGTGTTTCAGAATTAACTAGACTGAGTATGTATCAACAATAATTTAAACTTTGATTTTTTCCCCAAATAAACTTTATTCAAATATTAAGCAGTGTTAATGTGCTAATTTCTCTCAAAAAAAATTTTTTTTTACAAAAACGTTCATTTGCCATTTGAGGAAGTAATTCATTCTTTTTTTCCCCCATTATTAACAAAAGATAAAATGGTTGATTTCTTTACAAATAAATTAAAACGCATTATGAAGGATTTAATTTTGTGAATAAATTATTAAAAAAAAACATGTTTTTCTATTTTAATAAATGTTTGATAAACTCACAATTCAACATGCAATTATTAAAGTTATGTTAAAGTAAGAAATATGAGTATGTGCGTACATACACACCAGAGAAGTTGTGTGTGTGTGCGTGTGTGTGTGTGTGTGTGTGTGTGTGTGTGTATGTGTGTGTGTGTACGCCTATTTACTTGCCTCCCAACAAGGGCAGAGTTAGATACAAGGTCGGTTTTTAATATTGGGAAAATCCAGCTCCCCAAAAGAGGCACTCTGAATAAGAACAAAAATAAATATTGCTTTAATCTAGAAGGATTTCTCCTTCAATGATCTCAGTCAGAAAAGGTGATACAGATACTATACTTTGCTCCTAGTGTGCTTTACTTGTTTTATGTATTTTTTCTTGCATCAGTTTGAGAAAGTGAGAGAGAGTGAGTGGTAATTATCTTAAAAAACTTTTCTTATATTTTCAGGAAAGGGGGAAGAAATATTATTTTATTGCTGCCCTTCCCTTTAGATGAATTAATCTAATTTCAAACAAAGCCAAGATTAAAATGTTACAACTGATAAAGCAAAGCATGAATCCCCAAAACAAAGTAAAATTGATTAAAAAACCTTTTTTTTTTACATGAAAATCTATTCTTTACTCTGCCTGAAAAAAAAAAAAATCCCATCCTTGCTGTTCCTCTTCTCGTGGCATGCTTCAGATTTGCAGTATAGTATTTCATAGAAGTTTAGCAGAAGGAAGAAGCGTTTGGTACGATCACCCAAACCACACGTGTTCTGCTTCTTTCCCCACAAGCTGCTCTTCTAAGAAATAGGGAGTGTGTTCCAGCAACGCATTCTCATCAGAGTCACCAATCAGCTACCACACTCCCACCAGTCAATTAACTAGTTTACCGTGATCTTAGTTATTTTTAGAACTAGAAACCAAGAAAGCCGATGAAATTCAACTATATTCATATATATTCATACATGCATACGTGTGTGTGTGTGTGTGTGTGTGTGTCTGGTCACGAATAGGCTCCTATATGGTTGACTATTTTAAAAAACTGATTACATATAATGATAGAAGATGTATCGAGGATCAGGAATGGGTATGTTTGATCTGGCAGAACGGTGGTTCATAAAAATTGTGGAGCCTGCGTTCGCGCCTGCCCCCAAAGTATGGAATTAAAAAATGAAAAAAAAAAAAAACGTTTACAAGAGTTTTTGATATAGATGTACATAAGAATACTTTGATAAGTATGTATCAACATAAATAGGGATGGTATAATAAAATTGTGGGGTCTATGTTCGCACCTGTACTCCATGGAAATATGGCACAAACTTTAACATATCTATTTGCGTTAGTATACTTTGATAATTATGCTTCAGTTTGAAAAAATATAGTATAATAAAATTATGGGCTGTTCGTTCGCGCCTAACCTCCATAGAATGTAAATATGTCACAAAGTTTAACAAGGTTTTTTAAAAGGGGTGAGGGTCCACAATAAAACCTTAATTTTAATCTTAATTCACGTTAGCTTTTATTTATTTTTTTGAGTTGAATCATATTGTGTCGAATAAATTCACTTCATAAATTCACGTTCTTATTAAAGTGAAAGCAAAAAAAAAAAAAAAAAGTCGGAACTTTAGACAATTCTCGACACAAATTTTGACAACTCTGTTTTTTCCTTCTCCACTTGCACGTGACACTCTTTCGAAAATAGATAAATAATAAAACATAAGGACGTTAATTGTTATCGTGTCAAAAGAAGCAAAAAATCCTGCTCACGTGATTACGTGTCTTTTTAAAAACATTCACATAACCATTTTATTTTCATTTATATATCTGTTTAAGCTTTTTTTGTCAGTGTACTGGAAGGAATTCAGTTGATTACAACCCTTTCTGCTTGTTCTTTACATTACAATAGTACAACCTTGAATCCGATGGCGCAATACTGTAAACATGAAACGAAGCTGTTCTGCTTGAAAAAGGTGCAATTTTCTTCTTATTCATATTTATATCGATTCTTTGCTTAAAAAAACTAAATCAATTACGTGTTTACTTTTTAATATCCCATTTTGCTGTTTCGGATTATTTTACTAAAGTAAGTAAAGCTTCATTATTTTTAAAAACTGTTTTGTTTCTTTGTTTTTCGATATTTCGTCAATATTATTTAGTAAGAGTGTTTAGCAGAAAAGCCAACAAACGACTACCCGAAAAAATAAATATACAAGAAATAAATGTTACCATAGTCAATAAAAGTTCAGTTCATGTTTTTTTTGTTTTGAAATAGTTTTTACGGCTCTTTACTTGAAATAATTTCAGCGAACCGAAATTAAAACGAAATTTGAGGCGATAACTACTTAAATGAATTTTTATATATATGTACACATGCCATATTCCTCAAGCACAAATTAACGGAAAACATTAAAATATGTTTATAAATATTCTTTACGTTGACGGAACTCTCTTAAATTGTTAACACAGAATGCTAAGGTGCTATTCCTTCAAACTGAAAACGGGACTTTCCACTTCAAAGTTGCTGCCATTTTGATTTTTTTTAAACCGGTTCGTGAATTAAAAAAGAAAATTTTTTTACAAATTACTTAAAAATACAAACTAATGAACTTTTCTACCATAAAAGTAACTTTTATTGACTGGAGTGGAATATTGTGCAACATTTTCACCAACGAAAAATTTAACGACAATTAGAATTTTATTACAACTTGCCACTCAATACAATTTAAAAATACATCAAATGGATGTAAAAAATGCTTATTTAAATGCTCTGATTGACTGTGAAATCTACATTTACCCTCCAGAGAGATTTAAAACGAAAAATAAAAATTGGGTGTGGAAATTAAATAAATTGTTATATGGACTAAAACAAAGTGCACACAATTGGAATTTAACACTCCATAATTATTTAATAGAACAGGAATTCAAATAATGTCCTGTAGATGCGTGGATGTATACCAAAAATGTAGGTAATAAATTATTGATTTTGTTTTTTTGGGTTGGTGATATATTACTCGTCTCAAACTGTGACAACACTTTAAAAGATGTTAAAAATGAATTAAATAAAAAATTTAAAATGGCCGATCTTGGACGACTGTCATGGTTCCTCGGTATAAAATTTACCTGTGAAAATGAAACTATAACTATGAACCAATCACGATACATTGAAAAAATTCTGCTCAAGTTTGGAATGCAAGATTGTCAGCCGCGTTCAACTCCCGTCGGAATGGACATAAATAAAAATATAGGGACCGAAACAAAATTTATAGATAATACAGGGAAATGGTAGGGAGCCTCATCTACTTGATGACCGCAACAAGGCCTGACATATGTTAGACTGTAACAAAGCTATCTCAAAACTTATTGAAACCGACAATTAAAGACCTTAATCGTGCAAAACAAATCCTTCGTTACCTAAAAGGAACCAATGAACAATCTTTAAGATTTAAAAAATCTACATATCCTCTAAATTTAGAAGGCTTTTCGGATTCAGATTGGGGTAACTCTGAGGATAGAAAAAGTATAACGGGGTATTGTTTTAGACTGTCAAAGACTGGACCTATGATCTCTTGGAAAACTAAAAAGCAACAAATTGTTGCCCTTTCTACTTGTGAAGCAAAATATGTGGCTCTTACTCATTCTGCGCAGGAAGCAATTTTTCTGAACACCCTTCTAAAATCTATTTTAAAACCAGACCTAAGTAAAAAACCTATAGTAATTCATTGTGATAATCAAAGCAGTATCTTATTAGCAAATAATTCTATGATTCATCAAAGGTCGAAGCATATTGATATAAGATATCATTTTATAAGGGATGAAATAAGAAAAAAATCTATTACTCTTATTTATGTGACGTCTGAAAATAATATAGCTGACATTTTCACTAAACCTATAAAAAGAATAAAATTAAGACATTTTATAACCGAACTTTTTGGAATCTAATTATTTTCAGAAACCCAAAAGGAGAAGCATGAACAGTTAAAAATCACACAAAAAAAAAAAAAAAAATTATTTCATTGGTTTATTTTTCTTTGTTCATTTATTTTTATTTATTTATTTTTCTTTCCTTTTCTTAAGTGAAACCAAAATTGAATCCAAAAGAATTTTTCCATTATATCAAAAAAGGGGGTTGTAAAATGTTTTTGACTCCTAATGGGGGTAGAGATTTAATTGCTGCCCACCACAGCAAAAACCGTCCTCTCATGACGAGTTTGCTTCTACGCTTGCGTCATATGACGTCGTAACCTGATTTAAAGATTTGAAAAAGCAACACAATTTCATGGACGTCGTCTTAGCTCAGTTGCTTAGACCACGGCCTCATTATCTAAACGTTTTGGGTTCGAATTGTGGTGTGAGATGTCCTTTTTTTTTTTCCATTTTTAAAATTTTAATATTGAAGCAGGGTTATTTAAGCCATGTTTCACGTTTTTTTTTTTGCTTTTTTTATTTTTCACGTTCGTTTTTCTGTTTTTTTTGTTTTTTTACTTCGCTTATTCTTAGGTTTTCATTAAGACCCTCCCCATCCCCACCGACCACACATACCCAAAAACACCCGGGCAACACCGGGTACACCCCCCCCCGCTAGTAGAAAAATAAAGGAACAAACTATCAATTTGAAAATCATTTTCTTCTATTAATTTAAATAAAAAATGAGTTGAGTTTATTTCCCTCATTATTTTAATTAACAAATTTCAAGTCTTTGCATAACTTGGAATCTAGATGTGAGAATTTTCAAGCTCACAAGATTATATCCCATCATTAGATGATTAACCAGTTGTATATGATAAGATTATATCCCATCATTAGATGATTAACCAGTTGTATATGATAAGATTGTATCCCATCATTAGATGATTAACCAGTTGTATATGATAAGATTATATCCCATCATTAGATGATTAACCAGTTGTATATGATAAGATTGTATCCCATCATTAGATGATTAACCAGTTGTATATGATAAGATTATATCCCATCATTAGATGATTAACCAGTTGTATATGATAAGATTATATCCCATCATTAGATGATTAACCAGTTGTATATGATAAGATTATATCACATCATTAGATGATTAACCAATTGTATATGATAAGATTATATCCCATCATTAGATGATTAACCAGTTGTATATGATAAGATTATATCACATCATTAGATGATTAACCAATTGTATATGATGAGATTATATCCCATCATTAGATGATTAACCAGTTGTATATGATAAGATTATATCACATCATTAGATGATTAACCAGTTGTATATGATAAGATTATATCCCATCATTAGATGATTAACCAGTTGTATATGATAAGATTATATCCCATCATTAGATGATTAACCAGTTGTATATGATAAGATTATATCCCATCATTAGATGATTAACCAGTTGTATATGATAAGATTATATCACATCATTAGATGATTAACCAGTTGTATATGATAAGATTATATCCCATCATTAGATGATTAACCAGTTGTATATGATAAGATTATATCCCATCATTAGATGATTAACCAGTTGTATATGATAAGATTATATCACATCATTAGATGATTAACCAGTTGTATATGATAAGATTATATCCCATCATTAGATGATTAACCAGTTGTATATGATAAGATTATATCCCATCATTAGATGATTAACCAGTTGTATATGATAAGATTATATCCCATCATTAGATGATTAACCAGTTGTATATGATAAGATTATATCACATCATTAGATGATTAACCAGTTGTATATGATAAGATTATATCACATCATTAGATGATTAACCAGTTGTATATGATAAGATTATATCACATCATTAGATGATTAACCAGTTGTATATGATAAGATTATATCCCATCATTAGATGATTAACCAGTTGTATATGATAAGATTATATCCCATCATTAGATGATTAACCAGTTGTATATGATAAGATTATATCACATCACTAGATGATTAACCAGTTGTATATGATAAGATTATATCACATCATTAGATGATTAACCAGTTGTATATGATAAGATTGTATCACATCATTAGATGATTAACCAGTTGTATATGATAAGATTATATCCCATCATTAGATGATTAACCAGTTGTATATGATAAGATTATATCACATCATTAGATGATTAACCAGTTGTATATGATAAGATTATATCACATAATTAGATGATTAACCAGTTGTATATGATAAGATTATATCCCATCATTAGATGATTAACCAGTTGTATATGATAAGATTAAATCCCATCATTAGATGATTAACCAGTTGTATATGATAAGATTGTATCACATCATTAGATGATTAACCAGTTGTATATGATAAGATTATATCCCATCATTAGATGATTAACCAGTTGTATATGATAAGATTATATCCCATCATTAGATGATTAACCAGTTGTATATGATAAGATTATATCACATCATTAGATGATTAACCAGTTGTATATGATAAGATTATATCACATCATTAGATGATTAACCAGTTGTATATGATAAGATTATATCACATCATTAGATGATTAACCAGTTGTATATGATAAGATTATATCACATCATTAGATGATTAACCAGTTGTATATGATAAGATTATATCCCATCATTAGATGATTAACCAGTTGTATATGATAAGATTATATCCCATCATTAGATGATTAACCAGTTGTATATGATAAGATTATATCACATCATTAGATGATTAACCAGTTGTATATGATAAGATTATATCCCATCATTAGATGATTAACCAGTTGTATATGATAAGATTATATCCCATCATTAGATGATTAACCAGTTGTATATGATAAGATTATATCCCATTATTAGATGATTAACCAGTTGTATATGATAAGATTATATCACATCATTAGATGATTAACCAGTTGTATATGATAAGATTATATCACATCATTAGATGATTAACCAGTTGTATATGATAAGATTATATCCCATCATTAGATGATTAACCAGTTGTATATGATAAGATTATATCCCATCATTAGATGATTAACCAGTTGTATATGATAAGATTGTATCACATCATTAGATGATTAACCAGTTGTATATGATAAGATTGTATCACATCATTAGATGATTAACCAGTTGTATATGATAAGAGTATGCATGTCTACTTAGACATTACGGGATTATTTAAGTCATACGAGGGGCGTGCAATAAGTAATGCCCCTGACCCACTTCCCATAGCAGTAGAGCAATGAAACTTGACACAGTTATTAGTCTTTCTCTACATAGGAACCACCCAGAGCTATGCATTTCTGCCATCGTTTGATGCAGCTCTGGAGACCGTTTTTGTAGAACACCCCAGGTTGGTCTTCCAACCACGACGTGTCTTCAGAAATCAAGGCTGCATCATCTGGGAAACACTTTCCTTTCAAAAAGAACTTTATGGCTGGGAAGAGGTGAAAGTCAGAGGATGCAAGGTCAGGAGAGTAGGGAGGATAGGGAAGGTTTTCATAATTCGTGCTTCTGATCTGGTGAAATGCAAGTTGTGGATTGGAGCGTTGTCCTACGGGAGGAGGGTACCTTTGCTGATTTTGTCCCGCCTCTTGATTTTGATAGCTTCCCTTAATTTCCTAAAATGTGAAGCATAATAGACTCCTGTAATTGTGGTACCCTTTGCCATGAAATCTGCCATCACTACTCCGTCCTGGTCCCAGAGGACTGTGAACATGACCTTGCCAGCGGAGGACTGCACCCTTGCCTTCTTTGGAGGTGGTGAGTCCAAGTGCTTCCACTGCATTGACTGGGCTTTGGTCTCTGGATCATAGTGATGGACCCAGGTTTCATCCTGTGTAATCAGTCTTTTGAAAAACTTTGACTTATCTTCTTGGCACATCTCCAAATTCATCCTCAAGCATTCCACGCGTCCTCACTTCTGGAATGGTGTGAGCAACCTGGGAACCCATCTTGCAGACACCTTATACATATGCAAATGGTCATGAATGATAGTTTCCACAGACCCTGTACTAATCTTGACATCTTGGGCTATTTGGCGAATAGTAATGTGCCGATCTTCCAAAATGGTAGCCTCAACTTGACGGACAGATGCCTCATCAATGGCAGAAGGGGAGGGGGGGCGACCAGGTCTGAGAGCTGTTTCCACAGACTTCCGGCCATGTTTGAATTCATGATGACAGCATTTTACAAGGTCATATGATGGGGCATTATCACCATAAGTTTCTTTCATTTCATCAAGTCTTCTGTGGTGTGCGTCCTTTCAAATACAAAAACCGGATCAATGCTCGACATTCAACAGGTTCAAACACCTGTAAAACAGAAACCACAATTACTTCAGAGCTGTAATTTGCCACATAACCCGTAGAGATATAAATCATTGCACATGCAAAATTTCAGCTAGATCAGACAACTGGAAGTGGGTGGAGCACATTTTCATCACAGTTGATCATAAAGAAAGAGCACCAATTTTTTTTATAATTCATATTTAACATTGCCAGTGATTTCAAACAAGAGGATGAATCGTTTTTGAATATTTTAGATGAGGGTTGATTATTTGTATTATTTGGTTTCTTTAAACTGCTGTTCTCATCTTGAGTGTTATTTTTACAGTGTTTTTTTCATGTAACCTTTTTCAGATGAACCTTTCTATCCACAAAGACCAATGGCATAGTAGATAACGTACTTGATAAAATTCAGTTGTAAAATTACACTCTTCTGGAGGTTAAAGGTTCAATCCTGAGTATTGGGTGCACTCAAAGTACACTTAAGACTTCTACCCTTGGCTGATGGAACAAAGACATGCTACACCCATGGATAAAGTAAAGGGTTGTATTCAAAATTCCGTGCAGGTTCCCCAAGTTTGATAAAAAGATTCCTGAGTTTGACACGAAGAATCCAAGTAATACAAAAAGATGTCTGCCAAAATTTATATCACAGACAAATTAATGCACATACATTTGTATATGGTGTTACAGTTAAAATCACTTCAGTTTCTTATCTGTTAACATTTTAAGTAAGGGGGCAGAAAATAAAACTCAGTGGATCTCTAGAGCACTGCTGAAAACTTCCTATTACTCTAATACTCATTATTGACTTTTGTTTTCAGCCCAAGACATAAATATGAAACGTTCACATTTGTTATGGAAAATGCTTGTTTCTATTCTGTTCTTTTTTTTTGTATATTATATATAATTGCTGTTGAAGATCAAACTGAATTTGAGAATGAGTGCTTGTATTTCTGCATTGAAAATGGAAGTTTCTTTTGGGGGGTTTGTTTGTGTTTCTGGTTGATTTATTGAGTACTACAGCACTGGCTGTTGTGTCATTTTGTTGAAACCCATCTGTAAAGATCTGGATTGGATATTTCTCTTGAATTTGTCTATATCATTATGGAAAGTTATTGACTGTTTTTTGTGTGTGTGTTTACTTAATTTTAAATCTGCCTTGGAGGTTATGATTTATGTTAATTTTGTATAGTATATAGTATATATAGTTTGATTTTGAAGTTCTGAATGTGTTTTGTGTGATTCTGTGTAATGACTTTCTACATGAGAGGTCTGAAGGCACCCAGTGCTAGTTTTAATCTGGAGTGGCATATTGTGTTGAGGTTTTAAAATATGATTTTCTAATAGATTAGTAAATGAAACTGCCATATTTTAGATCTTTACGGTGATCTATATAGTTTAAGTATGTTTTTGTCAGCTTTCTAATCTGTGTAGCGTTGCAGTGATTTATTGCAGTTGGTTTCGATATAATTGATGTGTGATATAAAGTTTAATTTGCTGCCAAAAATAATTGCTAGGTGCTTGGAATTTCTTTTTCTTCAATTTGCAGGGTTGGATTATTGTGGAGTTTGCATTGGATTCCTTTTGTTTTAGTTTTGGAAAATTTGAAACCGTTTCTTGTTGCCGATTTATTAATTTTATTAATGTTGTGCTGTAATTTTATTTCAATACTGTGAATATATTTCGATATGTAGCTGATTAATATAGCTGTGAATGTCAGGAACGAGTTCTTCTATGACGTTAATGATTTTGATGCTGAAGAGATTCTATGCATACTTGGAAGGATATGTCTGTTAGAAAGTTATTTATGAATTCAGGCAGTCTGCCTTTGAGTCCAATGTTGTGGAGATCTTTTATGATGCTATATTTCCAAATGGTTTCACATGCCTTCTCAAAATTAAAAAGATAAATTAATGATGATAAAAAAGATGTTAAATATTCTTTGTTAATGAAGATTTTTTGACATAATTTTAAGGTTAGTGATGTGATATATGAATCCGCGATATTTTAAATGATATATCCACATCGGGTTTTCGAAATTATGTTGTTGGTGTCTAAATACCATGTTAGACGGTTGTTGATTATCCTTTCGAATATAAAAATATATATAAAATATATAAAAAATATATATATAAAAATATAGAAAAAAAATATATAAAATATATATAAAAATATATATAAAAATATATATAAAATATATATAAAAATATATATAAAATATATATAAAAATATATATAAAATATATAAAATATATATAAAAATATATATAAAATATATATAAAAATATATAAAATATATATAAAAATATATATAAAATATATATAAAAATATATATAAATATATATATATAAATATATATAAAATATATATAAAAATATATATAAAATATATATAAAAATATATATAAAATATATATAAAATATATATAAAAATATATATAAAATATATATAAAAATATATATAAAATATATATAAAATATATATAAAAATATATATAAAATATATATAAAAATATATATAAAATATATATAAAATATATATAAAAATATATATAAAATATATATAAAATATATATAAAAATATATATAAAAATAGGCAGCTTGTGAGAGCTAATTAGTCTGTAGTCTTTTGGATTTCATGTATCTTTTCCCACTTTGATATTATTTGAGTATTATTGTTGCTTGTTTCCATAACCTTGGGAAATCTTTTGTTTTTCATATGTTGCTGTAAATTTTTAGACAGAGTTTTATTGACTCAGAAGAGCTTGAATTAAGGAAACTTTGATACACTTCATCTGGTCCTTCAGCCGAATTGTTGGATTTTTCTATAGCGGTTTCTCATTACTTTCATTGTAAGGTATTTTATGCTTTTGTTGATCTTTCTTAAATATTTGAAGTTGTCTATTGAGGTATTTTATGATGAGTTTTCGGCAACAGTTTTAGCTAGTGTTTTCTTATTTTCTTTTATTATCTTGTTTTTTTGTGATCTTCAGAAATATTTGATTGGGTTGGAAATATGTTCCTGAATATATTTCTAATTATTTTGGTTGAGGTATTGATTTCGTTAAGAAATTGTAAAAGGTGTTAATTTTGTTAACAAATTTGCTAAAAGTCTTTTGGATTCTTCAATTGTTTCTGAATGTAAAATGTTTAGTATTTGTATTTTATGATGTTGTCTTTTTGTATTCTATGAAGTTGTTTATTTGTATTCTATGAAGTTGTTTATTTGTATTCTATGAAGTTGTTTTTAAAATTTTCTTAAGACTGCATTTCTCTGGTAGCTGTTTTACATTCTGGATTGAACCAGGTTTTTTTGTTGTTTTTTTTTGCTAAGAGGAGAATTTTTGGGCATGTATTTTTTTGGCAATTGTGAAGAGTACTTGAGTGAATTCTTCCATTGTTTGGATTTGGTGTTCTGTTAATTGTAGTAAGCAAAGTTCTTTGAATTTGATCCAGTTGAATTTGTTTGTATTCTATATGGGTATGTGGTTTTGGATGTTGTAATTTTTTTAATGGCAATGGCTTGAGACAAAGCATAAAGCCACTTGATGTAAGGAGCTAACAAGAATGAAAGATGATTATCGCAAAGACATAAGATGCCTATTCGCCTTAATTTTGAAAAGACCAAGGCTGTAGGTAGAAAGAAAACAGTGAGCAAGAAGAGAGTTGCACAATATTGCTGTTCTTGGAAATAAGCTCCTGGAATAGGAAGCAGTATTAGAATGAGGTATTAAAACAGTGAATTGATGGAGACCACTAGACCAACGAGTCAAAAGAACTGGAACAAAGGAAGCAGGGAATAGATGAGACAATTTTGAGGAAGACATGCCATAATAATATTTTTAAAGAAAAGACTGAGACTAGCAACATCACATATGAGAGAGACAGGTTGCAGTGAAGAAGAAAGGGTGGGCCAATCAAATTAGAGGTACATTTCTGTAATTTATCAAGAACCTTTAAATGGGACAAAGATGCATCAGCCCAAATATGACCACGGTACTTTATACATGGTTTGATAGTAGATTTGTGATGGGACAGAAGTTGAAGCTTAGTTAACAGTGCAGTTGGAGACTTTTTTCTGGACCGTGTCAAAGAGCGAGAGACTAGTGATAGATGCACCAACTCAGATGTGGCAACAATATTCCATGCATGGGTGAATGGTGACTTTGTAGAGATATATAATACTCTCAGGTGTAAATAGTTTTTTAGCATGGTAGAAAGAGCCCACCTTCTTAGCAGTAAACTTGGAAATATCTTTAGTGTCTCTTTCTGTTTCTTGTTCACTATTGTGCTCAAGAATATATACAGTATGTTCAGATGAAGGCAGATGTGTAGAGTTCTAATCTTCCCAATTGATTGACTCTCAACCACTGCTTGGCATCATATATTCAGGAAGAAAGATTATTGGGTAGAGGAAGACCATATTATTAAGTTTGGAATGGATTGTATATTATGAGGTCTGACGTGACCAGCCAATTAATCAAATTAAGCATCTCTGATCCAAACTTGTCTAGCCTAGACAATGACTTTGGGAGATTAACTGACTGAGAATAGCCAGTCAAGTCTAACACTCTGATGAGTCTTGAAACGGGCTGTGTCAACTCTACTGCATATGAAGTTGGACCCAGGGGAACAAGTAGAAAAGTGATGATTTAAAAAAAAAAGGATTTACTTCTCTTTACTATTCTTTCCTGCATAAAATAATTCTCTTCTTGCACTTCCCTCCTATTCTAAAGAAGGGCCTGTCTGATTGGTCAAAGCGATTCTCTAACCAATCAGCAGACATGCTATTTGTTAGGTTGCATGCAAAAAGCCCTTATTTTCTAAATGTGAAGCTGTCCAGTCAACAAATAAGAAACATTTTCGTCCTTAATTTGAATGTGATTGTCTTACTTTGAACATTCAGAGAGTCGTCCGTTTCTCGGACGTAAAAGAACTTTATGGTTATTGTTCGATTTAATAATTCAATACATATATTATCCTTATCTCAGTTTTGCATCTTCTGTACCTTTTTCTTCCAGTATTCTAACTTCAGCAAGAGAGAATTGAAGCATTCCCTTGCCAAAGCATTTTATTGATTTAATTATCCAATGGTTGTGAAGGTGGTGGTAGCAAGCATTTTGAAAGGCTTTACAGTATGGGCATGGCATCCTAACTAATCCTGGTTATCCACTGTAGTCTGGCAGTCTCTCATAATGATTCTCCGTGCCACTGCATCAAAGCTTCCCAGACCAAGAGAGTAGGATTGTCGCTGTGCAACGATCTTCTCACTCTAAAATTATTCACACACAGGTCTGTTTTGGAAACTCATTATTAGCACCAACCTGTAAACACACACCTCTAAGTTCCGTGGCAATGAGTATGTGACAAAGGAATGGAGATGAACATTGGCAAAAAATTCAAACTAATCTTGGATACATGGAATATCCGAACACTACTCAATAGATGTAATAAATCAAGACCAGAAAGATGAAGGGCACTTATTGTGGATGAGTTTCAGCATTATGAAAAAGATATTGCAACACTCAGTGAAAGAAGATTTGCTGATGAAAGTTTGCTAACAGGAAGGAGGTTTACTCTGACCCAGAGTGATAGTAGCTGTCAGGACATCATCTATAAATTAAATATAAACTAGCTTTTAAAAAACATCCATTTGTCATACAAAACATGTGCATAAAGTGATATATTAAACCTAACAAACAACCAACAATGTGACAATTTTGTTAATGTATATAAACCTAATTCTTAATTTGAAAAAAAATAATCAACAGTAGTTAAATAAAGAAAACAAAGAAAATTATAAATTTACACACAAAAGAAAATACGTTGTTGAGATAAGCGGTTCGGTCAGAATAACTTTTTATGATCTTCCAAAGTTTGATGAGAATTTTTAAAATAAAAAGCAAGTTGGTAGATTGCCAAAACTGTGCTCCCAAATTCTCATACCAATCTTTAACAAGAGGTTACCAAATCTGTCAGTTTTGATATTATAGACATGGGAAAAAATTAAATTTACACCTCCCACTGCATTAGTTTTTAGAATATCATAGAAATATCTATTTTCCTTTTATGTCACACGTTTTGTTTATTCATTCTTGTCACTCGAATTTTAAACATGATTTAGGTCAACAAAAATGTCATGGCTTGAACTTAGCTTGACAATCCCTGAAATGTATTTTCAAAGTGAATGGAATTTTTATCAAACAATATATATATATATTTGAGTGAAAAAAAAAAAATAAATAAAAAAAATATATATATATATATATTATATATTTGGGTGTAAATATATATATATATATATATATATATATATATATATATATATATATATACAAGAGCAAACAGTTAATAAAACATGTTAAAAACACTTTGAAAAAGAGTTAAAAACATATTTAATCTAAAAAGGAAACACTTGATAAGTGGATAGTCCTTAATCCACGGAGTTTCGAAGAAATACTTTCCTTTGCATCAGAGGGTAGGAATTAGCAAAATGCGGGATCGGATTTTGCATATAAAAATATTTGATGAAACAACAAGTAAGTCAAAGATCTTACTTGATAACAAAAAGTGAAGCAGAGGGAATATGGTGAAGAAAAAGGTGATTACACGTGAATGGATAGTCTGGTGAAAGGTGAATAATCCAATGATGGTAAAATCCAAAAATATAACTCCAAGAAAGTTAATCGACTTCCATTTGCACAAGTAAAATCCGAGGAAATCACGTAATTGGAAGCTGGTCCAAAATAATCCAAAAGGCCGAAATCCATGGAATAATACACAAATATGTACAAAGAAAAGGGGAAAATTCCAATAATATTAATAAAAGAAAAATAAGATATGCTTTTCACACGACTGCCGAGACATAATAAGAAAGATCAGGGAAGAAGAAGAGGAAGAAAAAGAAAATTAAATGGTGATAGGATTAAATATAAGATAGAAAAACAAATGTCAAAATGAACCAGACAAAAAGGATATTAAAAGGCGTGAAGAAAATATAGGGCAAAAAAATATATAGGGCAAAAAAATAGGTCAACTGAAATGTACAGGTTATTACTTAAGAAAATGTCAGCAAGAGTTGTTAAAAGACACTAAATGGAAAAATAAATAAATAAATTAATAAATAAATAAAAAATAGATAATAAATAAATAATAAAATATAAAAAAAAATATTTTTAAGGGGAGA
This sequence comes from Euprymna scolopes, assembly GCF_053919585.1. Classification (NCBI taxonomy): domain Eukaryota; kingdom Metazoa; phylum Mollusca; class Cephalopoda; order Sepiida; family Sepiolidae; genus Euprymna; species Euprymna scolopes. The sequence continues at coordinate 1,115,001 of NC_136508.1, forward strand.
GGATGGCCGGTATCTTCAAATTAAAGATAAAGCAAGTAAGTATGGAAGGAAACGCATATAGTAAAATATAAGTAAATATACATGCAGGATACAGATGTGTGGGTAGATAGGAATATTAAAAGGCTAAGACAGAAATTGCAGAAGAAATAAAGAAGTAAAATAAAGGATTATTAAGTTATAAAGTATTAAGAAAGTATGTAGAAAAAAACGATAAAGTTAAAGAAGAATTATATATTTATCGGAAAGGTTAAAGTGATAATTATGTAATTTCAAAATTACCATAATTTATTTGATTTTGATTTTATTTATATATATATATATATATATATATATATATATATATACTAGTAGGCTGCCCAGTATTTCTCAGTCGTAAGATATACTTAAATATGATATTTTAAATCATGCAGATTATGTATTTATATGGTAGCTAGATTAAAATAATCTATTACATATGTATGTGGTAGCTAGATTAAAACAAACAAAAAAATATACACATCGATAAAATATATAAAATAGTAGCACATCTAAGACAGTAAATGACCAAGTTATCTCCAATTCTCTCTCCTCTGATCTTGAGCACGTAGTACAATGGGGAAAGGAGTGGCTGGTTACTTTTAATGCATCTAAAACCAAGCTTCTCTCTTTACATCATCAACATTCCGATCCACATCTGGCATCAATTGAAATGAATGGCTCTCGTCTTCAGGAGGCCTCAAGTTTTGACAAGCTTCTGGGCTTGACCATTACTCCTGATCTTAAATGAAACACGTACATCAAATCTCTTGCCAAGGCCGCTGGAAAAATGGTGGGATCTTTCTATCGATCCGGTAGATATCTCACTGCTGATGCAATTCTCTATCTATATAGGAGCCAGGTATGTCCAAGGATGGAATACTGTTGCCACATCTGGGCAGGAGCTGCTAGAAAGGACTTGTCCTGCCTTGATAGGGTTCAAAATAGACTTCGTAGCCTCGTAGGAGATGTCCTTTTCTCTTCCTTGCAACCTCTATCTCACAGAAGAGATGTTGCGAGTTTGTCTCTGATGTATCGTTATTTTCATGGAAAGTGTTCAACTGAGCTTCAGTCTATGGTCCCCCCTCGCCTAACTTTCACAAGAAACACTCGTCTAGCTGTAAACACTATCAATAATTCCCCCCACTCCTTATCTGTGCCTAAACCTAAACGTAGATTCCATGAACAAAGCTTCTTTCTTAGAACTGCACACCTGTGGAATTGTCTTCCGTTTTCCTGCTTTCCGGCTGACTACAATATGGTTGTGTTCAAGTCTAACGTAAATAAGTTCTTGATGAGCCGTTCCATATAAGTTATCAAATTTACCAAATTTTCATTACTAATGATTACTATATTGTCCAATTTCTACTGTACACTCTTTAACCCTTGTCCTTGAGTGGCTTGTTGTGGCTCAGTTTGTTAAAATGGAACACATTCCTCAAGGAAAATTGCATTTTGTTCGTCTATTTACTTTTATTATTTTTTGCAATTTTTTTTATCAATAAAAGTTGTTGTTCCCCCTCCCCCCCCCCAAAAAAAAAAATTAATTTTTTACCATAAATTGTTAAGTGAAAGTTTTTTTTGGGTTTTTTTTTTCAGGAAAACTTGCACTTTTTTTTAAAAAGAAATTTGGCAGTAACGTTTCTTTTTGAAAACGGAATTTTTATTATAAAAAGAAGAGATGAATACTTTATATGAACATTGTAAATAGTTAGGTGAAAGTAGAGAAAAGTTTGATTTTTTTTTCCAAGAGACTGTAAAAATTATTTTTTTTCAACAGATGTTAAGAAAAACAGAAAACATACTTTCATCATTAATTATGCAAAAAAAAAAAAAAAATAAAGTGGAAAACTTTCTGTTATTAATGTTTGCTAAAAAATAAATACAGTAAACTTCGCTGAAGTGTTAGCATATGCTGCATCTTAAAAGTTGGTTCATGCTGACAATTAAATAAAATAAACGTCTAAAAATTAGTAAAAATAAGTAAAATCATGAATGACGGCTCTTGGGGGGGGCAAGTAAGTAAGTAAGTAGGAACAACACAATCCTTTGTGTAAAATAATTAATATTCGAGAAATTGTAAACAATAACAAAAATACCTGATACCAAATGCAGTAAAATTCAAGTATCTTTTATACGTGCTGAAACTGTATTTAAGTTATTTTTATTTCATTTCTTTTATTAAAAGTTGTCTTTACAACAATTAACTGGTTGCATGTTGTTTAACCATTGGGGACTTCACTCTTAGAAAATTGTATAAAAAAATCTATGACTATCACAAACTATAAATTTGGGAGTGTAACTCGAACTTAGGGTTAGTGGTAGATAAATCATTTGTTAGGTGTGTCAGAAATTTCGTTTTCCCGTTTTCCAAGTTTATAACTCCTCGAAAAATGTAATTCAAGCCCTAAATTTTTTTCAATTAAAGGAGCAAGGACCAAGGTTTCATTTAAAAAAAACAACAAAAAAAAACAAAACAAACAACATGTTTTTAAAAAAAAAAGGTTTTAAACTTCGGACTTTACAGGTAAATTTCTAAAAAACACTACTTTTTTTTGTTCTAAATTTGAATATATTATTTATTGATCTTTTATCTTCAATTTGTGATATATAACACTTTGGTGAGTAAATTAATTATTTTCTTTTTAATATACATTTCAAAATGGGAGGCGTGAATTAATTCAGCCCCCTGCCTTTCCCACCTTATAACTATTCGAAAAATATAATTCAAACCCTATTTTTTTTTTCAATTAAAAGAGCAAGGACCAAGGTTTCATTAAAAAATAAACAAACAAAGTGTTTTTTTTTAAATAAAAGGTTTTAAACTTAGGACTTTACAGGTAAATTTCTAAAAAACACTACTTTTTTTTGTTTTAAATTTGAATATATTATTTATTGATTTGTGATATATAAAACTTTGGTGAGTAAATTAATTATTTACTTTTTAATAGACATTTGAAAATGGGGGGGGAGCTTGAATTTAAAAAATAAACGTTTTTCTAAAATATTCTATTCGGTTTATTGGAAAGAGCATAAAATTTCACATTGACTCTGAAAATATCGTAAAAATAGAATCAATAAAAAAGTTTTGATAGATTTTTAAAGTTTAAAAATTGAAAATGCTGAACTTGTAAAATTCAATTAATTTCATTTCTGTTTTTTTTTTTAAAATAATATTTCTACTACTTTTTATACAACTTTAATAGTTGATTTTGGAAGTATAATCCATAAAGAAAATAACAACCCACTTTTAAACGAGAAATTACGAGTTTTTTATATTTTATTCGCAGTTTCGTGTTAGGGGTGTCAAAATTTAATACAAAAATTCTGATACACCTATTCATTTGTTTACAACTTTTGAGAAATTAAGCCTCCTTACTCCTTAAGCGATAAACGGACATTTGTTTATTATTATTATTTTTTATTCAGTGTGTAAAATCCACTTTGAACAACATATTTGGAAAGTTTGTTTTTTTTTCTAAAAAATAAAAAAAAACAAAAAAACTTTGTTTTAGCATGTTAAAAGTATTTAGGTTGGTAGATAATAAAATTCTACTGTGTTTAGTATAAGATTTTTTTTTTTTTTGCTGTTGTTTCTTGCTTTTTAGAATTTTTGACTAAATACTTCTAAATTAAGAGGAGTTGCTTAGATCGTATTTTAAACTAAACTACGGAGGTTGGAATGCCCCCCCCGCCTAAAATGTATTTGGAAAAATCGATTTTATAGCGAGATTTAAGAATGGTTAGCTGAAAAAAAATGTGAAAAACAAAACAAATAATCAATAAATAATTGTTACCAAAGGCAATAGATGCTACTTTTTTTACTTACATGAATGAGTTTATTTTATGTTTTAAAGTATTTTCAAGCACTTTTCTTTATTTTTTAATCTAAAATTGCGGGTGTGTGGATGCGAAATATCTCCAGATTTTCTAGAATTCCCCGCTAGATTGCAAACGAAATCTCTAGATCTAGCGGGAAAACCACTAAATTGGAGACACTGGTCAAGTGACGCAAGTGGTGATAAATAATTGTCCATAAATAAAAAAAAAATGGCCTATCGGTACAAAGAAAACCACCTATTTATTATAGAAAAATGAAGTATAATGTTATAATTAAAAAGAGATATATAAAAACACACATGGTACAGTAAACATATTATACCAAAATGTCGAAGCAATCATTTATTTAGTTATTTAGACTATTAATTACGAACGAACCAAGAGTTACATTTATATATATATATATATATATATATATATATATATATATATATATATATATATATATATATATGACTTGGGTGCCATCAGCTAGAATCAAAACCAAAACATGCAACTCTCCACCCTTATTCCTTAACCTTTGAATCATAACCAGATGCACACACACACACACACACACACATATATATATATATTGTTTCTATATTAGAAAAAACTTTAAAGCCCCTCATAGATACAGTAAAATCTTTAATAAGAACACGATCAAAGTGTCTTACTGAACTATGCCAAACCTTCATCAAAAAATAATTAGTTCTAACAATAAAAAAATTAATACGATACAAAATACAAATACAGAAAATATAGCAGGCTGTAACTGTAGAAAAAACAATAGATGCCCCCTACAAGGTAGATGCAAAATAAAAATGTAGTTTATAGCTGCACAGTATCACAAACCCCAAATAAATGAGGTTAATGACAACCATAGCTCAACCACACGATTAAATAACTACACCCACTTTAACCAATCCACCAATCAAATACAGACCAACCCATCACATACCAATGCCACCTCTAATCTACCTGACAATAAATACATTAAACAAAACGCAATCTACTTCGGTTGCACATCTGGACTCAAAGGTAAGACTATTTCCTTCAATTTGAAATGGGAAATAATAGGATTATATAAAGGATACACGCCTGGGGACAGATTCTGTGTACTTTGTATGTATGAGGCCCTTAAGATTTTAAAATATGACGATATCAAAAATAAAACCACCCTCCTAAATTCAAGGGATGAACTTATATCTTCATGCAATCATAAACGTTGGTTTAAATTTAAAAAATATAAACCACCATAAGTCATTAAAACTGTTGCCTATTAATATCTTGGAATTTTTAATTTATAACTTAATATCTATATCAATAAAATTTGGATCATTATTATTATTATTATTATTAATATTAGTTTATCTGATATATTTACCATTATTGTATATCTTATTTAAATATCTATTTTAGTTTAACCTATACTATATTTATTAATTTCAATAAATAAATAAATAATTAAAATATTATTAAATTCAATAAGACCCTCTTATATTATATAATATATAAAAAGAATAAACGCTAATTATCTCCTTTCGATCATTTTATTAGACAAATAAGATTATCTCCCCTTAGTTTTTAAAATCTTTACTTAACTTTAAACTAAGCGTTACTAACATATTCTAACCGCTAAAAATGTTCCAGTGGCGTTCACTTTGAAAATTCAACATTATGTGCATTTATAAGCTACAATCAGCATCCAAATGAATGCTTTAACGATAATTACGGTTTTCAAAAGGTGAACAATTAAAAGGTAAATATATATATATATATTTATATATATAATTGTTAAATATTATTAAAAACATATTATTATAACCTTATATTTAAACCAAATTCAGATTTATAATTTTATTCTATTTTTTATTCTCAACCCATATTACTTTGCTTATCAACATTAATAAGTAACTATTTTCCTCTGTATTTTAATATTTTCCAGATACATCTGCCTTACTTAAAAAAATGCTAGGTTTATTTATGGTGTCTTTTATATATAAAAAAAAAAACACCCAGTATTTTTGCTGATGAGGAGACTTTGTTTAAAAAAAACTATATGCCAAAATTATTGTCCATGACTTAATGCCTATCGCAATAAAAACATTCTTTCTGAAACGATCGTATAAATTACTGACTTTGTTGTGTTCTTTCTTATGAAACAGATTTTTAATTCTTAATTTTAATTTGAATTTTAAATTATCAATCACATTACTAAATCTATCTATCTATCTATATATATATTTCTGTGGAAATATTTTTTATTCACTTATATTTTCTTTTTATATATACAAATTCTTACTTAAGAAGCTCAATGTAATTACAGAGCATATAATGAATAAATGATAAAAGTCTCTATTCTTGATGTTGACCATCTTACAATTTATTCCTTTAATTCAGTTGACATTTACAATTGTTGATAGTATCTGTTTTGTAGCACAAGACCATTCACTTAATTATTATATCAATCAATGAATCTATTTTGCTCTTAACTCATCAGAAGAAATAGCAACTATCAATCCACCAACTAGAAATAAAATGCATTTGAACATAATTAAAAAATCCGGAAATTAGAAGAAAAGCTGCAATTACCTTATTATTCGCTTACAATACGTCATTTTTAATTAGAAATAAAGTTACTAAAACCCAAATATTTTGTATAACAAATTACATTAGTTTCGGTATATACTACTAGAAATGTTTTATTTAGTAATTAATAAATTTATTATTTATAATTGATATATCCATATCTACCCAAATAACATCAATGACTATCATATATGATGCATGAATATAATATATTACACACTAATGAATAATGAGTGTGTAATATATTATCCCTATATATGAACTCATTTTTCCCCTATGATTTTGACCTTAATAGGATCAAAAATCAAGACATTTCATGCAAATGTAATATGCATAAACTGCAGCACAATATCTGAGGTGCGTTATAGGCATATTACCTCTCCATTTCCTAGATAATCGTAGATTCCTATATTTTTTCTGCTGAGAGTTCAATGCCACAATCGGTTAAAATCGATGGAAGTAGTAAAATCTTTTCTCTCTAATTAATTCCGTCTTCCCCCGTCACCACTTACACTGTTTCTGGATCGTCCACGAGGGACAGTTATGAAAGAACACCGGTTTGGCTTTTCTTTACTTCGTAGTTGCTTAAAAAAAAACTGGAATGGAATTTTATCATGCCTTTCCATTCTATGCTTCCTATTGGGTGAAACGCACCATGGAATTAACCGATACCGACATTCCCACAAACATAAATTCTTATCCAACGCTTACTTTTACGTTGCTTAATTACCATTTATATAACTTGAACAAATTGCATAGCATACTATTCAAACACTCTCTTACAGAAATTCATGTTCTGCAATACGACTTCAGTTTACACATAGAAAATCGCGTTTACTAAAAAACCCCAAACGAACTAACCTTGGATTCCATGTTTTACTACAAACTCAATTGGTCTCCAACTCTTACTTACGTATTCAACTTTAATTATGACACGTTTGTTTTTCTTTCAGCGTACCGTCATCGATTAACACTTAGCAGCCGATATTCAGGTAAATGCACTTTCATATCACATTGCATTATACAACCGTTCACTTCTTTCATGTTAAATTACTTAAAATCACTAAACTCAGTTGCAATGCTCCATGGCGTAGTAGCTACCTAAACACCTAGAATGGAATTTTAAACACCCTTCCATTCATTAAGTTTATGTACATTTTCCATTTACTAAAATAGATTCCGTTGTATTTCTGTGCCAAGAACACAGTTGCATACAAAACTGGAATGGAATTTAACACTTCTTTCCTTTCAATTATTTCTCTTAAAATAATAAAAACGTAAATTTAGTTTCATTTCTTCACCAGCGAGGGAAGAAACTTAAAATATAATATATTGTGGCATTTCTTTTTACAGTTTTTGCCATACAAAATTAGTAATTCTTTTCATTTTTCCAGATATACAGATAAAATTTAAATTTAAAAAATTTGGTTCCTTTTGTTTGCCGGGGGGGGGGGGGGTAGTGGAAACATCAACAATAATGTCATTTTTTCCCAAAAAAATTGGCCTCTGATTCTTTCCATTTTTTTTCGCAAAAATAATAAAAAATAAAAATCATTTCCGATTTATTTCGTTTCCAAAATAACGTCCGCTGTTTGCTTTTCCTTTAACCTTACTTCCGTCATATATTAGCTAAATTCTTTCATAAAGTAGTAAACTCATACATTTCATTATTTGAAACATTGAAATTATTTCTTTGGTCGGTAGCAGGGCGGAGGGGATTAAAAACATAAACTGAATTGTGCCATATTTTTTTTAAGGCGATCAAATATTAGAAGTCCAAAAAACAATAATGTGGAGTTCATTAGTTGAGTGTATAACAATCTATCACTTTTTACACAATACAATTTTTTTTTACAATATGCCACCAAAAAAAAAAAACTTCCCTTAGTCATAATACAACAGCAGTTGCAATCAGAAAAAGAAGTCGACAATGGGAACATTATGAACAGTCTCAGGAAAACACTTTTGGTACTTCCTTGAACGAAAACGCAAATCGGGACTATGGGTCATCTCAGCAAATTACTTTGGACCCAGACTCATATGAGGCAGAACAGTCTCAACCTACTGATATACACACATATGTGGAATTTATGGTTGCGCAAAACAGGCAGACTATATTAGAAGCAATGCAGATACAAACATTACGTACAACTGCTCCTAAATCATCTTTCTGGTACTTAAATAAATTCATACATGTTTCCGTTATGATTTCTTGGTGGGCGAGCTGTTAACGTTGCACTTTTTTTTTCACACTTTATTTTCCAACTTCGCCTCAAGGCTTCAGGTTCGATCCTTCCTAGTTACCTAACAAAATTTTTTTTTTAAAAATCCCCTCCCCTGGAAACAAACACTTGGGCAACGATTTTTTTATTATTCTTTTGTTTTGATTTACCCAAAACCACACACACCTCGAAACACCTGGGCAACGCTGGGTATCCTCGCTAGTAATGAGTATAATATATTATGCACTAAATTTATACGAAACTTTTTACAAAAAAAAAGAACCCATATTTTCAATTATCAAATTATTAATTTAATCTGAATTAAAATTGTTAAGTTTTGAGACATTGTGTTGAACAAAGATGGCGACATAGGTCAGATCAGTAACCAACATGGCGGCCAAGAATCAAATGCGGTCCGTGGCGTAGTTAACCTCTTAAGTTCTGAGATATTATGTTGAACAAAGATGGCGGCGTAGTTCAGATCAGTAACCAAGACGACAGCGAAGAATTAAATGCAGTCCGTGACGTAGCAAACGGCGAACTGATTGAATCCAAAATTCAACGATTTTTATAATAATTTTGCGACGTTTTCATTGGTTGTTTAGCACAGCCGTTGGTTATAAAAATGATTGGCGAATCCATTCGTCTCATATCTCCATCACAAGTCCATTGTGATGGGATGTGTCTCCTAGCGGCTTCGGCTACAGGGAGACAGAGTAGTACACGTCAAGGATTCGTCACTTGACACTCAGCCCAACAGGTGAGGGTCCGGGAACCGGCCCAACACCTGTTGGACTGAGATACGCTGCCTAGGTAATACCTAGGAGGTCCACCCTCCCAGGCCTTGCCACCGGGCTTTCCGGTGGGGCAAGTTTATTGCTTGCTGCCTGAGGCGCCCCGACCGGGGAATGCAGACGGGGTTACTCAGGCAATTTTTTAAATTGCAGGAGTGCCCCTTCTTTAGGGGAGCCTGCGGTATTCCCACTTTCCGGCCTTGTGCCACATATTGCTGATGTGGGCAGCAATTAAATCTCTACCCCCATTAGGAGTCCAAAACATTTTACACACCCCCTTTTTTGATATAATGGAAAAATCCTTTCGGATTCAATTTTGGTTTCACTTGAGAAAAGGAAAGAAAAATAAATAAATAAGAATAAATGAAAAAAGAAAAATAAACCAATAAAATAATTGTTTTTTTTTTGTATTTTTTTTTCTTTTTCTTCTAGTTTTATGGGAATTTGTCTTTATTCTCATCGGTCAAAAAGAATTAATATATTGGTATAATGTGTGCAAAAAGAAGCCATTTTTTTTTTTTTTTTGGATACATATAAAAATAAACACTTTTTAAATATATATAAACATACAAATAGAATACTTTTCAAATACATATAAACATATGCACAAAAAATTCACAAATATAGATTTTTGTTTTTAACAAATGTTTGCCAAAAAAAAAAAAAAAAAAAGAGATACAAAAAGAATAGGAAGTTTACAAAAATGGTTTTAACAAGTTTTTTTGTTTTTTTTTTTTGTAACAAAAACTGGAAACATTATGTTAGGTATTAATTGGTTAATTTGGTTAGTAAGGTAGAAATGGTTGCAGTTTAACGTCGTGCCCGGGACAATTTACAATTTTTTTTGTTTTTTTTTTTTGGTGTGATTTTAACTGTTCATGTTTCTCCTTTTGGGTTTCTTAGATTGTTTCTCCCCATCGGGCTGATCGGACCTGCTAAGTCACAATGCACAAGTGAGAGAATTTTCGTAGTTTTTTTGTCTGGCGTTCGGCTTATATCTTTTGTCATTTTCCCCTGTGCACACACATCACAATTTAGGAGATCGTCTGAAGGTATTATTTTCATGCCTTCGACTACATTTGGTAATTTTTTAATATCAGCTGTATTGCAGTGTCCTAGAATTTTATGCCAGGTTTCCAAGTCGTGACAGGCAGTTTTTGAGGGAACCATACATTTTAAATAATATAGTCGGCCATTTTCTTTAATGTCAAATACAGTTCCATTGGGGTATGTCAATTTTGATATATTTTGGCCAAATTGTATATTCGCGCATTGTTTAATTGCAGCCTGCATGGAAAATATGTCTTGTTTAAATGTAGGTATGAACAGAGCATTTTTTAGAATACAGTTACAGATTATTATTTTTTAGGTATATTTTAGCATCGCCTCTTTTCAAGACTATATCATTTCTTTGACTACCGTCGGCAAGTTTGACAAAATGACTTTGAGGATTAAAGTTTGAATCAAAATTAATAAAATCAGATTCCTTGCTGATAACGTGCGCTGTAGCACCACAGTCTACAAGGAGATTTTTACCGTTTGTAGTATTGTCAAAGTTACATGTGAATAGAAATGTATGTTCTTCCTCAAAGTTCTCAACGTTTTTTACGGAGTCCATTTTAGAGCATTTATATCGACATTGGAAACTTTTGTGGTTGGGTCGTCCACAATTATAGCAGATAATTTTATTCTTTTTCTTGGGAAAATTACTTTTGGAGAATACGTTGCGGTGAGGTGCGTAATTTAGTGGTGTCTGCGTTCGAGAAGCATTTTTGAACTTCATAATATTACTGGAGTTATTATTGTCCACGAGCATACGATTAGTCTCTTTGTAACTGCGCAATGCCACTTTAAATTCGCTGAAATTTATGGATTTGTCTTTCTGAGTTATAACAGTTGTAAATGGTTTAAAATCGGCTGGAAGTCCCTTCACCTGAGAGTTTTAAGGCATTGGCGGTTGTTTCTGCCCTTATGACGTAGTCAGTAATCGTTTCATCCTCATTACGTTTCAGAGACGTTAATTCTGTATATAGGGAAATTATTTTCGGTTTCCCTTTTGATAAATAATGTTCTCGTAATATGTTCAATGCTTTCCTCCCATCATCCAATGCGTCTCTTATAATCAGAGACAGACATCTATCGTCTAAACATTGGATCAGTTCTGCAAAAACAGTCGCATTTTCGAGAAATTCGGGGTCGCTTGGATTCTCTGTTGTAGATTGTATGACTTTGTGTAGTTTTCGAATCCTTAGATATCCCAGAAATTTTACCTGCCACAATTCGAATTTAGATTCCGATCCGTCAAAGAAAAGATGGTGGCTGGGCGTATAACCTGTTAAGTTTTGAGACATTGTGTTGAACAAAGATGGCGGCATAGGTCAGATCAGTAACCAACATGGCGGCCAAGAATCAAATGCGGTCCGTGGCGTAGTTAACCTCTTAAGTTCTGAGATATTATGTTGAACAAAGATGGCGGCATTGTTCAGATCAGTAACCAAGATGGCTGCGTAGTTCAGATCAGTAACCAAGATGGCGGCGAAGAATTAAATGCGGTCCGTGACGTAGCAAACAGCAAACTGATTGAATCCAAAATTCAACAATTTTTATAATAATTTTGCGACGTTTTCATTGGTTGTTTAGCACAGCCGTTGGTTATAAAAATGATTGGTGAATCCATTCGTCTCATACCCCCATTACTCGTCTTTTGGTTGTATACGATATTCATTGCGCTGATACTGTTATTATTATTGTTATTATTATTGTTATATATTTGTTAAATTTGTTATTCCTCTTTCTTCTCTTCCCCCGTTGTTACCTTTTTAAGTCCCGGATCTTCGCGGTTTTTTTTCTCTCATTTCCCGTCGGCCATGGCATCTACCAGCTGTGAGCCGTCGGAACCCGTCAAGGAAAGGCAAGAAGAGGAGAATGCAGTCTGGAAGAAGCCGCCAGCAGTAAAAATAGACGTAGAATCGTTTCTTGAAGAAGCCAAGAAATGCATAGAGCATGTCACCACGAATGGCATCAAGGTGGAACAACTACGGATGGATGAATTTGCCAAAAAGACAATTTCACTTTTTGTCATCGACAGAAAAACCAAGAAGCTGATTAGATCAACCAAAGACACCGTGACAAAGTTAATTGCGACTGTGGGAATGAGAGCGGAAAGGATAACCAAGACAAAGGGCTACAACACCTGGGCAGCCCTATTTAAATCTCCAGAAGATTGCATTAAGCTCTCGAAAAACGAAATCATCACTCCAGAATACATTCTGAGGATGGAATACCTGGGACGGAGACGGACAACCATTTCCATATTCGAAGTCCCAGGTGTAATACCAGGGGAATATTTGGCGGCGTATTTACTGCAATACGGAGACATCTCTGGAGTAAACGTCGACCAGTACAATGGTGTCTGGTCGTTTGATATTTTGCTGAATAAGGAGGCATACTATAAGATACCATACTACATCGAGGCACAGGAGGAGAAACTACCTATAGTAGTGGCAGGAAGGCGTCCGGCTTGCTGGATATGCGGAGAAGTGGGGCACTTAACGTATACGTGCCCCAAGAAGCAAACAACGTCGAGAAACCCAAAAAATCGGGTATTACCACATTTAGAGCCGGGCGCACAACCTGGATTTAAAATACCAGAACCGACAGATAAAACTAATCCTCTCAGTCTATCAACTGACGAGATCGAAGCAGTTTATAACACCGAAGCTGCATCACCAGAGAAAGGTGAATGGAAAACCGTACCAATCAGAAAAGCAGCATCACCAACCTATGCAAAATCCTTAACAAAGGAACAAAAAGTTGAAATACGTTCGAGCAAAGACCCCGGAGGGAATAAATATAAAGAACTGCTAAAATTAAAAGAATCTCTCGATGAAAAACGAAAGGAAAAAATACACGTTCCCTTCCCAGAGTCCCTGTTCCCGGAGAAACCTAACCCAAAAGAAAAACGTTCCCCCCCAAAAATTCCAGCCCCAATAGTTTCTACACCCCCGACTAGAGGGAAAAATATGACCTCTCTAGGCGCTCCTCCCAAAAAGAGAAGCCCGAGACCTTCCCCCTTCTGCACTCCTGCTAACACGCCTCAAAGCACTCCTCCCCCTTCTCCCATGAAAACAGATATGCCCCCTCCCACTCCGACAGATAAAAAAAGGCAAAGGAGCCCCTCTTCCGAGAGAGAATCCCGAAAAAAAAAATCTCCCCTTTTTTTTACAGGCAAAGCAGTTTGTCATATCTCAACCGAAAGAGAAACTGTGATGAAAGCACACAAGAATAAGGATTATAAAAATTTGCTAGCCTTAAAAAATATAAAGAAAAAGGATACCACTAACCCCGAAAACTTCCCCAAAGCCCCAAGATTATTGACTGTAGTAAGGCCCAGAGCAGAGGCCAGTGGAGTGTGGACAATGATGGAGGAAGCAAATAGCGCTTTTAATTTGTTTCCTCCAGCCGTTTTTTTCAATGATAACGACATACAAAAAATGAAAGAATCATGTATTGGACGGGTCCCTATCAAAATGCATCCATCATTGTATAGGGCCATTAAACTAACCTTTCCTCTTGACATCGGCGGTTTGTCCCCTGACGGGTCAATCACCACTGAGATGACCACTGGATCCATGGGGACAGCTGTCGGTGTCTTGACACCGTCTATGTTTGATCAGGATTCCCAACCTTAAGTAGCTCAGGATGGCTTCTTTAAGATTAGCTACTTTAAATGTCCGAGGGTTGAGGGACGCCTCTCGTAAACTTCGAGTTGCACGCGACCTTCAACGCCTTGGTGTGGATGTATGTTGTCTACAGGAGACTCACTTTATTCCAAGTGACTATCAGGATGTGCTCCTTAGAGACTTTCAGCTCTGCTCAGCACATTATGATACCCACGCAAGGGGGGTTACCTGGCTAGTTAAGCGCACTCTTGATGCATCGTGTGACCCTATTTATGCAGATCCAGAGGGAAGATTGCTCGTTCTGGATGTTACCGTAAAGGATGTGGCATTTCGTTTTATTGGGGTTTATGCGCCCAATAACCGTACTGAGCTAGTTTCCTTTTTTCGGCGAATCGAGCCTTTCATGAATTCGTCTCGACGGTTAGTTTTAGCGGGAGACTGGAACGCGGTCCTGGATCCCGAGTTAGATCGTGGGGTTAATACCACAAGGGATACTAACCAGAACCGGGATGCTAAAGCGTTTCGAGACTTTGTCGACAAGTTTGATCTTGTCGATAAATTTCGGAACGAAAAACCTGGGGATTTAGCATGGACTTGGACAGGTAGACGCGGCTCCGATCCGGTGCAGCTTTCGAGTTACATTGATCGGTTCTTAGTTAGGAGAGTCGACCTAGGGCTTTTAGACTGTCCAAGTTTTCATAGTATAGTTTATTCGGACCATAGGCTTGTCCGGGTTCGAGTAAACTTAGATAGTGTTAAACCTAGGATGGCTAGTTACTGGAAGTTCAACACGTCGTTGTTCGATGTGAAGGACTTCCGGGAACAGCTTCTACTAACAATACAGAGGGAATTGACGGGTGCTATCATCGGGAATAAGTGGTGGGGCAACCTTAAAAAAGTCATTAGGTCCTTCGCTGCTGATTTTAGTCGCCGGCTCAACCGTAGTTCTAGAGCAGCGAAAGCGGCGCTAGAAGATAGATTAGAAAGGGCGGTGGAGGAGGGGGATAGTGCTAGCTATACTATAGTTAAGGCTGAACTGGACTCCTTGGATAACAGGGAGGACCAGGGATTATTAGTTAGGGCTAGATTAAAAAGAGCGCCAAACGAGGCAACAAACATGGCCGCGTCACTGCGTGCGGAGGAGTTTCGACGTTCTGCAGATCGACACATCGCCAGTGTCACATTGCCGGACGGACGAACCGTAACTTCAAACGACGGAATCTTGGAGGGTTTTCGGACTCATTTTCAGGAGCTTTTTACCAATGAGCCCGGTCTGACTATTGAACAGTTTGACACCTATTTAGCCGACTTTTCTCGCCTGGAGGCGACCGAAGCAGCTAGGTGTGAAGGTAGCATAAAAGAGGAAGAAGTCATTGAGGCCTTGAAACAGGTCGGGCTAGACAGGACCCCTGGGATAGATGGTCTGCCCTACGAGGTGTATTTGAGGCTGTCGCCCATTTTTATTCCTTTGCTGACTGTACTTTTTAACTCCTGGTATAGGAACGGGTGCATACCTCAGTACTTTACCAGGGGGATCATTAAATTGTTACGCAAAGATAAAAATGGAGGGGATGGGATAGGTAATTTCCGGCCCTTAACGATGTTAAACACAGAGTTAAAGATTTTGGCCAAGATCTTAGCAAATCGTCTGCAGATTGTCTTACACCGTCTAATAAGTCCCGAACAGACTTGTTCTGTTAAGGGACGGACGATTCAAGATAATTTGCACACGATACGCTTGATCGTAGAAAAAGTCGACACAGAAGCCGCGCTGATTAATTTAGATCAGTCCAAAGCATTCGACAGAGTAGACCATCATTACCTAGAGGCTGTTCTTCGCTCGGCTGGGTTTGGTCCCCAGTTTCGCTCTTGGATTTGCCTCTTGTATGCCAACCCCGGTGCTATGGTTGAAGTGAATGGGGTGAGGTCGAAACCCTTCATGTTAACAAGATCGATCCGTCAAGGTTGTCCGTTATCCCCAATGTTATATGTGCTGGCGCTTGAGCCATATTTGCGCCAGCTTCGGGTGAATCCGGTCCTTCGCGGGATTACTTTGCCAGGTGGCTCTATCCCGGTAAAGTATACCGCCTATGCTGACGACGTGACTGTGCTTGTAACGAGCAGTGCCGAGATTAGAGTCGTTGACATAGAAACAAGTCGGTATGCCAAGGTCACAGGGGCCATAATTAACTACGTTAAGTCTATTGGCTTACGTATCGGTGCCTGGAGGGGTATGCCCCTTCAGGGACCCTTTGGTTGGGCTGATGGGCCATGCAAGCTACTCGGCGTCTGGTTTGGTCCCGGTCTCCAGCTGGAGAAAAATTGGTCGGAGGTATTGGAAGCGGTCAAGGTCGCATCTCATTTGTGGGCCTTGA
This sequence comes from Euprymna scolopes, assembly GCF_053919585.1. Lineage (NCBI taxonomy): Eukaryota > Metazoa > Mollusca > Cephalopoda > Sepiida > Sepiolidae > Euprymna > Euprymna scolopes. The sequence continues at coordinate 1,131,500 of NC_136508.1, forward strand.
GAAATCTGTCTTTGAAGGGTCGGGCGGAGGTATGCAATTCTCATATCTACCCCCTGATCCTTTACCGTCTATCAGTACTTCCACTCCCGGAGACCACACTAGTTGATCTGGTGCGGGCTCTTTTCGCGTTCTTATGGCGCGGAAAGCAAGCCATGGTTACCCGGGAGGTCTGTTACCTGCATCCGTCTGAAGGCGGTCTGGGTATGCCTAGTGTAGAAATACGTAGACACACTCTTAGGCTGATATACCTGGATCGAATGTGTACACCAAGTGAGGGAAACGGTGTCTTCTGGATAGAAGACACTAAGAAAGCCTTTCAGGCTTTGGAGAGTGTGCATTCGGCTGAGGGGGAGGCACACAGGTTGCCCCGAAACGAGTGCCCTTTCTATCGCGAGTGTCGGCAGGCCTTGAGATTTCTTCTACGGGTCAAAGAAAGCCTCTCTGACACCCAGCTGTTGTCTCGCAAGGCGCTATATCGGGCCTTAGTGAGGGGATCCGTTCGAGACGAAAAGATTGAGGAGTTCGGTTTTACGAAGGAGGAGCGCCGCTTAATATGGCCTTGGGCGCCTGGGTCGAGCTGCTTCGATAATTACGAGGCATCACTCACCTGGCTGGTAATACGAAATGCTCTCTGGGTCGGCAAAAGACTTTACGCAGCGGGTTTTACGGAGACACCCAATTGTGTCCGATGCGGAGAATGGGAGGAAGACCTTGATCATGCTTTCTTCCACTGCGCCATCGTTCGACCGTTGTGTGAGTTAGTTGAAGGCTTCACGGTTCGCATGCTGAGCGAGGGGTTTTTTGTGCTGGAGTCGGTTTCCCCGTGCTGCAACTGGGCACCAACCATGAAGAAAGAAGAACGCTATGTTTTTCTGTGTTTACTAGCAGTTATGAGAGGCGTGATTTGGACGACGCGACAGAAGGAGGTTTACGGAGATGAGACCTTCACTGCTCCCCAGCTTGTCCTCATTTTCAAATATCGATTGAAAATGCGAATTAAGCTGGAGAAGGTGAAACTCGCTCCTGTGAATTTCAACGACAGGTGGGTGAAAGTTTCGCGACTGTGTAAAGTGAATGGAGCTAGTCTTGAATTTCTTTTTTGAGTGGCTTAGGTTTTTTAAGGATTTTGGGTAACCTGATCAAACATAGACATGCATCGGACCTCCTAGAGTAGGCTAGTTAGGCATTTTTGTTCGATTTTTAACTTAGCTAGAGTATGCATGCTGTCATCGCCCCAATCTCCTTTTTGGTTTTCCCTGTCCCAGCGTCCCTCGTTTTTTTTTTTTTTTTTTTTTTTTTTCTCCCCCACTTTTGGTTCGATAACCCCCAATCCCGGCCCCTTAGGTGACGGATAAACTGTTTTGCCAGAGATGTAGGCCATTTTTGTTGTGTTTGAATAAAGTTAGCTTTCGTGGGACCTACATCTTTTCGACTGACAAAACTTTTTATCCGCCACAATTAGTAGTGAGGGGGTTCTTTTTACTAACCACTTTTTATCATTGTATATTTTTTCATACGATTTTTGTAAATAAGATTTTTATCCCCAACCCCCCCACATCATGTATATATATTTGTAACTTTCGGGTTTAAAGTAGGATGTCCACAGAGTGATTTTGGTATTTTGGTGAAAGAGTCTAGTTAAGTTAACGTTATGTTAGTTAGGTCAACATTAACCCCCACCCCCTTTTTTTCGGCCTTGTGCCACATTTTTATTTGTATTTTTGTCAAATAAAATAAATATTTACCCCCATCACAAGTCAAAAACATTTTACAAAAATCCATATGTAATTGTTTTTATTTTTAATATTAAATTTATTATTACATAAATTATAATTCTTTATAGTCCATAATTCTCTTACTATATTTACCTATATTTATTTATGTTATACAATATCCAAATTCCCTAAGAAATGTTATCATACCGTTTACTTCCAACGAAGCCTTTAATAATTCACCTTATTGAATTTTAAACTTAACAGAGTAATTATAATTATAATATTATTAAGTTTTAAACTTAACAGAGTATTTCCTTTAATAGAAACTTTAAATATATACTCATTGATTTTTACTTTTATTTTATCATTATTTTTTTCTTGACACCAAGTTCTAATCTAAAATATGGCATTATGACAAATGTGAGGGAATCAAATAATTATACATCAAAACCAGATATAGAAATAAAGATACACTACAACAATGTATATGTTTTTCTCCCCTAAGAAGTCACTACTTATCAAGGCCCAAAGGCCACTCGAGGATAAGGGTTAAAGACTGTATAGTCATCAATGGGGCAATATCATAGTAATCATTAGTAGTGTAAATTTGGTAAATTAGATTACTTAAGGGGAATGGCTCATCAAGAACTTGTTTACATTGGTCTTGAAGACGACCATATTGTAGTCAGCTGGAAAGCAGAAAAGAGGAAGAGAGTTCCACAGGTGAGCAGTTGTAAATAAGAAGCTTTTTTCATGGAATCCATGTTTAGGTTTAGGCACAGATAAAGAGTGGGGGAAGTATTGATAGTGTTTTCAGCTAAACGAGTGTTTCTCGTGAATGTTTGGGGAGGAGGGACTATAGATTGAAGCTCAGACGAGCACTTGCCATGAAAATAATGATAAAACAGAGACAGATTCGCAGCATCTCTTCTGTGAGAAAGAGGTTGCAGGGAAGGAAAAAGAGCATCCCCTACCAGGCTACAAAGAACTCTGTTAAGGCAGGATAAGATCTTTCTAGCAGCTCCTGCCCAAATATGGCAACAATACTCCATCCTTGGACATACCTGGCTTTTACATAGGTAGAGAATTGCATCAGCAGGTAGATATCTACTGGATCGATAGAAGGATCCCACCATTTTACCAGCGACCTTGGCAATAGGCACCGCCAAAACTGGGGGGGGGGGGCAGGTCAGTACTTTTTGACGGACCGTCTTTTTAAAATTCTACCAAAAATCAGGTAATTATCCGATCAATACGAAATTTTCAGCGATTATTAAGAGAAGAATGAAATTTATAACAGTGTACTTATTTTTCATAAACGATATTTATATATATATATATTTTTTTGCTTACAACCCCCCCTTGTTTTGAGGGGGTATAAATATGCTTAAAATAATCGTCTGAAACTGAACACAACATATTGTGTTGTTGTAAGGGACAGAATTATAAATTTAAAAAAAAAAAAATGGTTTGCATACCTTATTTTGACGTCTGAATATCAGAACTTCGATTGTGTTTAATTATCCCGCTTTTGAGTTTTGAAGTGTGAAATTCGGTGAATATGTTAAGTAAAATAATTAATTTAAGTTAAGCAAAAAAAAAAAAAAAAATTTTTTTTTAATATTTATACGAAAAAAGCCATTTTAAAATCTTTGATAAATAAATTAACAATTTTTTTTTAGCGAGCCGAATAATGCATGACCATTATTAAACAGGGCATGTTTTGAAGAATCGATACAAAAAAAAAAAATTCGATAAATATTGTGCCCTTTGTGTTAAAAATAGCATCATTTTTTTCGATCCCGTTTGAAAACGTTTGCCGCCTTTCGACTATGGTGGACCAAACGCGCTGAAATAATTTTTTTTTATTCTGCTTTAAATTGCCCCCACCCCATTTTGGGGAGCTTGGCCCCCACATACATACACATTAAAAACCAAACTCATACAAATGGTCACCCATCTGGTACTGGCCAGCCTCAGCTTAATAATACATTGAAATTTTCGTCACTGAAAAATAATTTTTTTATGGCCTGTTTGGTCTTCCATAGTTTGCTTTTTATCAAATGCAAACGTAAACAGTGTCGATCTAGACTCTAGATGGACGCGAAGTAACTGGTTGCCTATATGAATAAGTGGAATTATTTGAAATCTAGGTACTTATATTATAATATTTTTGCATATTCTCTTAGAAAATCATCCTAAATCTTAGTTAGACAACAAATAAATAATTTTTTTCAAAAACCTATTTTAAATATTTATGTACGTTTTTTGTGCAAGACAAAAAATGTCAATTGTTAACTTTTTGGGAAAATTTAACATCTAAAATTTAATTAAAAATAGTAGAAAAAGTTTTACATTATTCTGTTTTCTATATGATAAAATTCAGGGTTTTATCTTTCTGGAAAAAAAAAGTTACTCAGAAATAATGGATTTTAATAAATGTAATTTCGTTTTAAAAAACAACAACAACTTGATTTTTCGGCCATTTTTGGCGGTGCCTAATTAATTAGCAGCCAATCAGGAAAAATCATAAAGTAGATATATCAAACATACAATGGCGCATAACAATGAAAATAAGGTATGCTCATATTGCAGGCATTCATAAAAACATTACAATATTATTATAACAATTACTTACTTTTTGTTTGTAGCAAACAGTTAAAAAAAAAAAAGAACTAATAATGAAAAGAATAGATCATAAAAAAATTCATAAATCATATTGAAGCCTCTTGTACTTATAGAACTTATTTTAAGAAATCATATCCATAATGTATATAAGTTGAAAATTTACAGTTTAACGCTCATACTAAGCAGAAGTTGAGGAAAAATTACATAAACTTATAAAATTGAAGCTTGATAATCAGAAAAATTAATAACAATAATATCAATGATACGGAAAAAAATGGGATGTAAATAGCTTTTATATTTACCTTGCAAAAGAAAGTGATTCCCTGTATATTAATTAGCAAATTATGAACTTATCAGCCTTAGCTTATTTCTGAACTTGTTTATAAAGGTGTGATTTCCTTTTTTATGGTTAAGTTTTAATTTTTGCGTTTCAGGTTGACAACGAAACTTAGTGATATAATGATATTTTACTACAAACATGGCTTAAGTAAAAATAAGTTATTTGGCAGTCAAAAGCCAATTCACTGAAAATAATTTGGATGACTGAAATAGCCTTCCTCAAATAAACGAATGTCCTCAAAAGAGGAGAAAGTAACAAAACTTATTTTACAGCCGCACCCCTCCCATTCTAAGGCAAGGCAAAATACCTTTGTTGATATTAAAAAGTGTACCAGTTTCGCTGCCTTTAACCTAGCATTAATTGGAAATGATAACAACGGCAATATTTTTGACAAAGCATAGTGTTGTGAGTTTAGACCGCTAGTGCGCATGCGCACCATATGTTTACAAATAGAACGAAATTGGCGTCTTTTCCAAGCTTAGTCGTTCGTTACCGACCATGTTGTTGTACCTGCTGAATTTTATGTTGAATAAAACCTTTCTAATATCTTAAAAGGTCTTTATTTTTCATTACACATAGAAAAGAACTCGAGCATATTTAATAATATGGAATTTATTGAAAAGATTTTTCTTCCAACGTTTTCCTCTAATCTTATGTGTTCACCCATGTGCGATAATCCCCACGTCCGACCACCCTTGAAAAGCTTACTAATTATTACAACAAAACGGGAAGAATTAAACAAAATGAAAACAAGTTTGCATTCTTGAGATGATTATTGCCGATTGTCTTCTTTTGTGGCAGATGAAAAAACGGAGTTTAATAAAAAGAAACAAACAAAATAGAAGAAACGAAAAACGAAATGGCAGCATTTTTTTTACATTAAGTTGAAAATAACCGTTTTATTTTCGTTTTAGCTGTTTCACACAAAATAATATATATTTTTTTTTGCAATGAAAAAATGATAGACTAGAGAAGATTTGAATACACGTGAAAGAAATAAAAAACTGTGGCTAATAATTATTAGGTTTTAAATTTTTATATTTCTGCGAATCTGTATTGAAACATATCTTTTAATGTTTAAAGATTATTGAAGATAATCCTCTAATATAAAGTTGCTTATTATTTCCGTTGAAATAGGTTTTAGCAGGATTTCATTGCTTCTAATAATTTTTCTTTTTTCATGTTTTACAAAAAAAACAAAAAAAACAAAAACCTCATTAAACACTAAAAAAAAGTAACAAGTTTAATCATCTATATATAGGAGGATGCCCTTCTGGTACTGAGATGCAGATTCATAAAAAGCTTTGTATAGCTGGAGTGAAGGTACAGGGCCAAATGAATAGCACTAGGTTTAAGTTGCCAACTTTGACTTGAAAGACTCAATGGTTTCAACTGTGATAATACTTAGTTTAACACTTAGTTTAGAGATCAGTCCAAGTTAAGATTACTTAAAAGTGTCCAAGAACGTATCAATTGGTTTGATTGATAGTAATCCTTACATTTTCAGTTACTGAAAACCAAGAACACTCTGCATAAAAAGCTATTAGAGCAGAATCATGTAATATTATAACTGCAACAATGAAATATCCAGTAAGTTATTATCACAAAAAACTAAAAAAAAAATTAAGCAAACATCCTTAGTAGTGCTTCTCAAATCTATTGATTATCTTAATATATTAAAGTTATCCAACATTAAAATCATATTATATTAAGATCATTTAACATCAAAATCATCTCATATCAAGACCGTTCTGGCCTCTAAAACACTACAAGACTTTGCTAGTTTCTCAAATACTGCTAGACTTTGCTAGCCTTTCAAACACTGATAGCCTCTGAAACACAGCTAGACTTTGCTAGCCCTTCAAATACAGCTAGACTTTGCTAGCCTCTCAAACACTCTTCGACTTTGCTAGCCTTTCAAACACTGCTAGACTCTCAAATACAGCTAGACTTTGCTAGCCTATCAAACACTGTTTGACTTTGATAGCCTTTCAAACACTGCTAGACTTTGTTAGTTTCTCAAATACTGCAAGCCTCTCAAATACAGCTAGACTTTGCTAGCCTCTCTGATGTAAAATGGGGGGTTCACCTCAAATACACAACCGGAATGTTCAAGTAAGATTATCGCTACAGTCCTCTGTCTCTTCTCTCTCGTTGCCTTCTCTCCTGGCTGATCGGGAATCATCTCCCAGCACCCAGAAATGAACATTGTTTCATAGGTTCCATCTTCACGCACACACGAGATTATGCGAGAACGGACGAAATAAAAATGCTGGCCGCCATGTTTGTTCTTCCTTTTCTTCACCTGAACTCACTCGCTGAGCCCCCACGGTAAGACTTCTCTTTCTTGCTTCTAATCACATGCCTCCCTGATCTCAAGATCACATTTCATAGTCTCTCATCCACTGTGGCGGTCGCCTCTCTCTACTTGGCCTCTGAGGTGTCTCGTCCTCCTCCTGTGGCTGCATACTCCCCTCCACTGCTTCGCCCTCAACTGGTCTGACGTCGAGAATGTGCCTCGGGACTCCTCCCACCACAATGTTGTTACTAGTGTTCCTCCCAGTCACGCGACCTCTACTCCATTGTGTGGTGCAGCGCGCCCCCGGTGGCTTCACCCATACCTCGTCCCCGAGTTTAATTGTCCCTGTGGCCTCTACTTCTCGGTTTGCCGGCTCCACCCTGGGATGTCTCCAGGAATATGCAAACATTGACAGTTGCGGGACCGTCTCTGGTACTTGTCCCAGTTTAGGCGACATGTTATACCAGAAGACGGCTTGCTCAGGTGAGATGCCTCCTCTTTCCGCAACTGTCTTTATGGTGCGGTGGTTTCTCTCTACGATCCCGTTGCCACTAGGTCTGTAGGCAGCTCTGAAAAATTGTTGGATCTTCCATTTCTTCAGTACTTCTGTCACTGCTACTGACTTGAACACAGTCCTGTTGTCGGTTAACAACTCTTCCACGGGGCCTCGCTCCAAAAACACCTCATCAAGGATTGCCGCTATTTCATTGCCTGTCCCTCCACGTAGCTTCTTCCATAGGGCAAATCGCCCGGGCCCACAGTCAATCATGGTCAGGTAAAGTCCACCCCTGTAATGGGTGACATCGCATGCCAGTCTCTCCCAGGTCCCACTCACCTCCAATTGGCCAGCTTCATGCGTGCTTGGAGCAGGATCAATCGACTGACATTTGTCGCATCTCCTGACCACTTACTTGCCTCACCTGCTCCTTGGTGATCCTCCGGTCGACTTTTTTCACTAAGTACCAAGTCCTCTCTACCCCCATATGGTGCAAATTGTGCAGTTCTCGCACGCCAACATCATCTAGATCCGATGCAGCAACAACATCTTTCTTTGGCAACAGCCAACTCTTCTTCACTCTCGTGAGAGCATCTGCTTGGTCCTTTTCAGAAGCCACCATGTCTACGCGAAGCTTCAAACAAAACTCTTGCATCAGCTCAGCCAGCACCCCAAGCCTGCGCTTCACTAACATCTCCACAGCCCCTTTCGTTTTTATCCTTTTTTCGCTTTAAATGAGAGACTTTAGCCAAGCAAACACCGTGGCAGAGTCTGTTTTGATGCAGATGTCACGTAGTCCTCATTTCAAGGCCAGATTGACTCCTTTTATTGTCGCGTCTAATTCCGCCACATTGATATGGCTGACGTCATTCTTTTTCCTCAACCAGGCTGCATCTTCTGCAACTACTCCTCCAATTTCCAAAACGACCCCTGTTGCAATGCTGCTCGCATCGCACCACACGACTCCATCCAATGTTCGCGGTATGTTCCAGGTTTCTCGGACTGGGTCTTGCTGTTCTGCTTCTTTCAGGAGCTCTTCCATCATGGCGACCGTTCTTTCTCCCACCTTATCATTCCATCCTCGTCCTTCGGCGTGTCTCTTTATGTAGCTGCATGCTGGTCTAAGCCAGCTAGCAATGGGGTAATGTCCGATCAACTTTCCGCATATGGAAAAAAGTTCACATTTGTTGAGCTCCTGCTTCAGTTGTGGGATCTCGTTTCCCCTGCGAAACTCTAGGCCGCCTGACGCACCTCGTTTCAGTTTTAGACCCAAAGCAGCCCCTCCGTCTAATTTTTCCGGCTCTTTGGTGACCAACCCGAACCTCTTCAAATGAGCCACCACCTCCTTGGCAGTTACCACAGTTTCATTCACCAGAATGTCGTCTATGTATGAGCTCACCACCCCATCTCCCTTTCCAATTGTCTCCAGAATCTTCCTGAGGATAGTTGACATAATCTTGGGTGCCGAATTTTACCCAAACCCTACTCGCGTAAGGCAGTAGGTTTTGCCTTTGTACTTGACTAACTGATATTTCCAGAGCTTCTTGGCAACATGGAGTTGCAAATAGGCAGATTTTAGATCTACCAACGTAGATGCGCCATTCATCTGCCTCCATTCCCTAATGGTCTCACTGCACACATCTACGGTGTCGCCTCCCGTATGGCACTTAACATGGCCATTCAGCTCTCGGAAATCCAGGACCGGTCTTACTTTCCCTTTAGTTGTTTGCAGAACGGCCATCAACAGCAAAATGCCCGACTCCACATCATCCGTCCAAGGCATCAGTATCCCCTCCTCAATCCATCGGTCGACTTCCTGCTCAAACTCCTTTCTCGCCCCTCCTCTAAGCGAATTTGTGTAGCACGCCACCCTGTTTGTCAGCGATGGCGCTTGATGTTTCAATGCCCACTCCACCGTCCACTGCTCTCCGTCGAATTTGGCTCGGAAGTCCTGATCTTTGATCGACAATTTTCTTTCCTCCCCGGCCTGGTTGATCCCTCTGGGGGCGTTCTCCGTCACCGCGCACTCAGCTAGTCCGAACCTCACGTTGTCACATGTGATGGTAACACCTCCAAGGCGGCATATAACATCCATTCCAATGATGGCTTGGACGCCAGGCACCAGGCGATCAGTGACAATTGCATGGACCCTCATCCGACGTTCAGCAATATCAATAGTGACGGTCTTCCTCCCTCGACACTTCACTCGCGACCCATCGAATGCCACTACTTCACCCTTCGCTTTCCATCTTCCGACCAGGGTAGTGTGCACCATGGTAGTGGTGCAGCCAGTGTCAATCAGGGCCATAACTTCCCGTCCTTCCACTGCAATTATCTGTTTGGGCATCTGCTACGGGTGCGCCTCTATTATCGAATCGGGGCGGCCGCTGGCGCGTCGACCTCCCCTCGCCAGTTTCCCGAACTTGTGCATTTTACCACTAAATGGCCTCTTCGATTGCATTTGTAACACACTGTCCGTTGCAAGAACTTCCTGCAGTCTCTTCTCATGTGTGGTCCCCCGCATTCGAAGCATGTGATCCCCGGGTTTGGCAGATTACTGCCCACATCCTGCTGTACCGTTGCTGTTGTTCCTCCAGGCTCCGTGGGCTGGGTGCTCACCAAGATTTTTGCAGTTCTAAGCAGCTCACTCACATCCAGCGTCTCCACTCCCGGTACCTGCTGCAACCTTTTCGATATTTCTTCCGGGAACCCGGTAACAAAAGTCATCTTGACTACGTGATTCGTGGCATGTCCCCTTAATGCCTGACAACTCAACCAATCTCCTTATCTCATTCGCATAGACATCCACAGATTCACCAGTCCACCTCTTCTCTTTCAACTTATTAAAGGCCTCGAAAGGCCCCTTTGCGAAAGCTTCGATCAGTCGACCCTTGATGGCATCTGCGTCACCCTGTTCCCGCTCGCTGAGCTCCAAATAGAGGGCCATTGCGTCCCCTTCCAGAAACAGTGGTATTACTGCGGCCACATCATCAAGCTTCTGAATCCTTGCTACAAGGTCCACTTTTTTAAGCCACGCCACCACATCACCGTCGCCATTAAAAGGCTTAATCATGTTGCTTAAGCCTGCGTTGGCCATTGCCGAAATAGCTTGATGTAAAATGGGGGGGGGTTCACCTCAAATACACAACCGGAATGTTCAAGTAAGATTATCGCTACAGTCCTCTGTCTCTTCTCTCTCGTTGCCTTCTCTCCTGGCTGATCGGGAATCATCTGCCAGCACCCAGAAATGAACATCGTTTTATAGGTTCCATCTTCACGCACACACGAGATTATGCGAGAATGGACGAAATAAAAATGCTGGCCGCCATGTTTGTTCTTCCTTTTCTTCGCCTGAACTCACTCGCTGAGCCCCCACAGTAAGACTTCTCTTTCTTGCTTCTAACCACACTCTCAAACACTCTTCGACTTTGCTAGCCTTTCAAACACTGCTAGACTTTGTTAGTTTCTCAAATACTGCTAGCCTCTCAAACACAGCTAGACTTTGCTAGCCCTTCAAATACAGCTAGACTTTGATAGCCTCTCAAACACTCTTCGACTTTGCTAGCCTTTCAAACACTGCTAGACTTTGTTAGTTTTCCAAATACTGCTAGCCTCTCAAATACAGCTAGACTTTGCTAGCATATCAAACACTGTTCGACTTTGCTAGCCTATCAAACACCGCTAGACTTTTTTAGTTTCTTAAATACTGCAAGCCTCTCAAATACAGCTAGACATTGCTAGCCTCTCAAACACTCTTCGACTTTGCTAGCCTTTCAAACACTGCTAGACTTTGTTAGTTTCTCAAATACTGATTGCCTCTCAAACACAGCTAGACTTTGCTAGCCTCACAAACACTGTTTGACTTTGATAGCCTTTCAAACACTGCTAGACTTTGTTAGTTTCTCAAATACTGCTAGCCTCTCAAACACAGCTAGACTTTGTTAGCCTCTCAAACACAGCTAGACTTTGCTAGCCTCTCAAATACAGCTAGACTTTGCTATCCTCTCAAACACTCTTCGACTTTGCTAGCCTCTCAAACGCTGTTTGACTTTGCTTGACTTCCAAACACTGTTAGACTTTGGTAGTTTCTCAAATACTGCTAGCCTCTCAAACACAGCTAGACTTTGCTAGCCTCTCAAACACTGTTTGACCTTGATAGCCTTTCAAACACTGCTACACTTTGTTAGTTTCTCATATTCTGCTAGCCTCTCAAATACAGCTAAACTTTGATAGCCTCTCAAACACTCTTCGACTTTGCTAGCCTTTAAAACACTGCTAGATTTTGTTAGTTTCTCAAATACTGCTAGCCTCCCAAATACAGCTAGACTTTGCTAGCTTCTCAAACACTGTTCGACTTTGATATCCTTTCAAACACTGCTAGACTTTGTCAGTGTCTCAAAAACTGCCAACCTCTCAATCACAGCTAGATTTTGCTAGCCTCTGGAATACAGATAGTCTTTGCTAGCCTCTCAAACACTGCTAGACTTTGTTAGTTTCTCAAATACTGCTAGCCTCTCAAATACAGCTAGACTTTGCTTGCCTCTCAAATACAGCTAGACTTTGCTTGCCTCTCAAACACTGCTAGACTTTGCTTGCCTCTCAAACACTGCTAGACTTTGCTAGCCTTTCAAACACTGCTAGACTTTGTTAGTTTCTCAAATACTGCTAGGCTCTCAAACACAGCTAGACTTTGCTAGCCTCTCAAACACTGCTAGACTTTGTTAGTTTCTCAAATACTGCTAGCCTCTCAAATACAGCTAGACTTTGCTATCCTCCCAAACAATCTTCGACTTTGATAGCCTTTCAAACACTGCTAGACTTTGCTAGCCTCTCAAACACTGTTCCACTTCGCTAGCCTTTCAAACATTGCTAGACTTTGTTAGTCTCTCAAATACTTCTAGCCTCTCAAACACAGCTAGACTTTGCTAGCCTCTCAAATACAGCTAGTCTTTGCTAGCCTCTCAAACACTGTTTGACTTTGCTTGACTTCCAAACACTGTTAGACTTTGTTAGTTTCTCATATTCTGCTAGCCTCTCAAATACAGCTAGACTTTGCTAGCCTCTCAAGCACTGTTTGACTTTGATAGCCTTTCAAACACTGCTAGACTTTGTTAGTTTCTCATATTCTGCTAGCCTCTCAAATACAGCTAAACTTTGATAGCCTCTCAAACACTGTTCGACTCTGATATCCTTTCAAACACCGCTAGACTTTGTTAGTGTCTCAAAAACTGCCAACCTCTCAAACACAGCTAGATTTTGCTAGCCTCTGGAATAGAAATAGTCTTTGCTAGCCTCTCAAACACTGTTTGACTTTGGTAGCCTTCCAAACACTGTTAGACTTTTTTTAGTTTCTCAAATACTGCTAGCCTCTCAAACACAGCTAGACTTTGCTAGCCTCTCAAATACAGCTAGACTTTGCTAGCCTTTCAAACACTGCTAGACTTTGCTAGCCTCTCAAACACTGTTCGACTTTGCTAGCCTTTCAAACACTGCTAGACTTTGTTAGTTTCTCAAATACTGAAAGCCTCTCAAATACAGCTAGACTTTGCTAGCCTTTCAACCACGGTTTGACTTTGATTGTCTTTCAAACACTGCTAGACTTTGTTAGTTTCTCAAATACTGCTAGCCTCTCAAATACAGCTAGACTTTGCTAGCCTCTCAAACACTGTTCGACTTTGCTAGCCTCTCAAACACTGCTAGACTTTTTGAAACAAAAATGTAGTAAGCAAAACAAAAAAAAATGCAACTAAAAACAGACGGAACAAAAACATGTTTCTCGCCGACACGTGGGTCGTAACAAGCACAATCTACTCGCCAGAATCACCTACACACAATCTGTAGAACGCTCCCTCTCCTTTCCAGTGTCCTGCTTTTATAGCGGCCGGGAACGACGTATTTGCATAATCGCACGAGAGCAGACGTGATTCAACGATAATTACATTGGGTAAACGCTAATAAAAGCCCATGGACGCCATCTTAGAACTCTCTCTTCTGCTCAGCCCAAAACAGACGTATCCGAGGTAAGCTCTCTATTTCTCATTTTGGTTACTGTTAATTCTGCTACACTCCCCCCTGATCTCATGATCACAAACGGGGCAGGGGGGCAGTCGTTTTTGTCAGGTACTTCTTCGAAGAACCGGAGGCAGCACTTCCTCCTTGTCATCTTCCTCATTACCACCGTTATTGCCGCCAGTCTGTTCCATAGGCGGTGTTTCACAATCAGGGCAGGGACAGGGGGGCAGTATCCGTCTTTGTCGGGTACTCCTTCGTAAAGGCAAGACCGGTGGTACCTCTTCCGCTTCTTCAGTATGTGCATTATATGGCTCTCCATCATCCTGCATTATACTCTCTGCTCGTTCAGAAGACATTGTACTGTCTTCCTCTTCCTCTGATGTAACAACATAATGGCGAGGGCGCAGATCTTTCATGTGGTGAGGCACACCGTCCATCAAAATCGATTGAGGGCTGATTACTTTGGTCACCTCATCCTTGCCGAACCACGTGGTACATCGATTTTGCGGTCTTTTGACCCACACGCGATCTCCAACCTGGTAAGAGCTGTCCTTGGGATCTGCGGACGCAGTTGCGAGATTGGTCTCCTTTACTCGAACTTCATATCGATAAATCCTGTTGGCAGGCGCAGTGAAGGGAGATGTGTCGTCTCTTGGTGTGATGTTATACCAGTAGACAGCTTCCTGTATGGGACAGCGCATTCTAGCCGCTATCGTTTCACTGTACGGTGACATCGCTCCGCTATGCCATTCCTGGCTGGAGCGTACGCACAATGGAATCGCAAGTGAACTCCCCATTTATGTGCAAATGCTTGGAATGCGTTGCTGCAGAAAGCCGTGTCATTGTCTAAAAGGATTTCATGCGGCGAGCCACGCTCGAGGAACACTGTTTCCAACCGATGGATCACGCTTGCCGAGTCCTACCTTGCCAATTTCCTCCAAATGGAGAAACGCGATGGACCACAGTCTGTTAGAGTTAAAAAATGGAAGGTGCCATAATGCGTGATATCCATTCCAATTCTTTGCCAATTCTCGTTAACTTTCAGCTTTCCCTTTTCCCACCTGACTGGCGCTGGGTCAATGGACTGACATTCCTCACATTTCCGTATGACCGTTTTAACGGTTGCTTTTGTCGTGGTTGGGAAACTTCTACTGACAAAGTAGGTAGTGCGTCGCACCCTCGGATGTCCACTACCTTTGTGAATAGCCATAATTTGACTCTCATCCAGCTCGTCTGTGTGAACCACGCCTATCACCGGGTCAAGCCCGTTTTTCTTTTTCATTGCCTCAAACCACGTCTGTGGTACTTGTGTCAATCGGTCAGCAATGTTTCGTGCTGATGGAACCAGCGTCACGTCCACTGTCAGCCCGTACTCTTTCACGAGCTCCTTTATAGTGCTTAGACGCCTCCTAATAAGCATCTCGCTTGCTGCTTTGGTGCTCACTCGCGCCTTTCCAGTTAATGTGTCCGAGACCCAATGGTATACGCAGACAGAATCTGTCTTTATGTGTAGCACTTTGCTCTGCCACTGTAGAGCCAAATTAATACCTTTCAATACGGCATCCAGCTCGGCTAAGTTGATATGTTGAGAGTCACCTTCAGGTCGCAGCCAACATGCATCCTCCAACACAGTTTCGCGCATCTCTAAGGCTGCACCAATTGCTAGGGAGCTAGCATCGACCCATACATTCAGCTCTTTGCCATCCACACACCAATTTCCCCGGACCGGATCGTTCTGCTGCACAGATTCCAAGGTTTCGAACATCATACGATGTAGTATGGTGTCCCTTACTTCATCATCCCAGCCCTTCGTTACCAAACTTACTCTCCTTCTAAGTATTCCAAAAGCCACACGAAGCCAACTGCACACCGGAAAGTGCCCGACAAGTCGACCACACAGGGAAAACATTTTTCGTCGCGTAACAATGCTGGGAGCCTCTGGAATTGCATTTCCTCCCTTCCACCGTAGTTCACTGTGTTCCATCCAGACCACCAATCCCAGCACCCGTGCACCGTCCTTCAACCGCTCCAGGTTCTTACACCCCAACCCGAACTGCGCTAGGTGTTCTCTTATATGGGGCGCGGGCACCACGTCCTCGTTGATAAAAATGTCATCGATGTAAGCAGATGCTGCACGGCTTACAACTTCTTCCTGAGACAATTGCTTTCATGATCAGGGGAGCCACATTCAAACCGAACCCCAGACGGGTCAGGCAATATTTTTTCCCATCGATTTCCACAGTCTGGTATGGCCACAGTGTCTCATGGACCCGGACTTGCTCTCCTCAGGTCCAGTAGAGACACGTTAGCACCTTTTAGTCTCCATTCGGGCAGCTTAGCCGCACAAACATCTGCGTTGGCCATAAACGCGTCTACATAATGATTTAGCTCCCGGTAGTCCATTACCAGGCGCACTTTGGCTTTGTTCTGTTGCATCAAAGCCATCAGGGGAATTAGGCCTTTGGAAGGTCCCAATTTATCCTCTGGGTACGGTACAAGCCAACCATTATCTATCCAGGTGCAGAGCTCCTGCGTGTATTCTTCACGGATTTCTGCTGGCACTGGGTATTCTGACACTCGATTGTGTAGTCTTTCAGGGGGGTGGTCCTCAGACCACTTCCACGATGCGGTCCACGTTCGGTTTTGATGATCAAAGGTGGCGGTGAAATCCGGTTCATTAATAGAAATGGCTGCGCATTTAATATTTTTCCTGTCACCCAGCTGCACTGATCCTGTAGGGTTGACAACGACACCGCCCAGAGCTTTTATGGCGTCAATCCCTAGAAGTAAGTCAAACCCCAGCGGTTTGCCACGCACCACCAACACATCGATTCTGGCAGACACACCTTTGTCAGTGGACACAGAGACCGCTCCAACACCGCAGCACGCATGGGACATTCCACCAATCGCTTTGACATTTACATTCGTTTTTCTCCAAGACCGACACCGGTCTGCATGTAAAATAGTCCTAGAGCATCTTGTATCAATAAGCGCCAAACATCGCGTCCCGTCAACATGGATGCTTATCACCATTGTGTTCTCGCATCTTGGTGGGGAAGGAGACTGGCGCTTATGCGTCCTCCCCGTGCTCGTTTCCCGAGCAATTCCGAGCCCAGTGTCCACTCTCACCGCAACGGTAACACTGTGTTCCATGTTTTCGACAGTCGTTTGCAAAGTGGCCTTTCGTATTGCACTTGAAACAGGTCACACTAACAGGAATATTCTGGGCCCTGTGGTTGTTGGGTGAGCATGTGGCCACAACCACGTCCTGATTGTGTTCCCCAGTCGTCATCAAAATTCTTCCTCTCGACATTAGTTCCCCCATGGTCAGGACTTCGATGTTCGGCACCTGTTGAAGAGCAATTGAGATAGCGTCAGGGAACCCAGTGACGAAAGTCAATTTTGTGAGTCTCTCTAAGCCATCTCCTGTGAATCCGGCCAATCCAACCAACTGCCTGATTTTGTTGGTGTAAACATCTACACGTTCGCCAGCCGATCTAACCATAGTTATTTTTCTGTATGCTGCAAACGCGTCGTCGGTAAATGCCTGCTTTAATCGGGCCTCAATCTGGTCTATTTCTCTTTGATCGTCCTCCTCTATTTCCATGTAGAGGGCCAGTGCATCACCTTCCAGATATAAAGGTAGCAGACTCGCTACATCATCCACCTGCTGAAGTTGTGCGACAAGTCTCACTTTTTTCAGCCACGCTACAACGTCTCCCTCGCCAGAGAACGGCTTGATAATATCGCTGCTTATCTGCACCTTCACAATAGTCGAGCCAAAATATCTTGAAACAAAAACGTAATAGGCAAAACAAACAAAAAAAAATACAACTAAAAACAGACAGAACAAAAACTCGTTTCTCGCAGACACGTGGGTCGTAACAAGCACAATCTACTCGCCAGAATCACCTACACACAATCTGCAGAATGCTCCCTCTCCTTTCCAGTGTCCTGCTTTTAGCGGCCGGGAACGACATATTTGCATAATCGCGCGAGAGCAGATGTGATTCAACAATAATTACATTGGGTAAACACTAATAAAAGCCCATGGACGCCATCTTAGAACTCTCTCTTCCGCTCAGCTCAAAACAGACGTATTCGAGGTAAGCTCTCTATTTCTCATTTTGGTTACTGCTAATTCTGCTACACTTTGTTAGCCTCTCAAACACTGTTCGACTTCACTAGCCTTTCAAACACTGCTAGACTTTGTTAGTTTCTCAAATACTGCTAGCCTCTCAAGTACAGCTAGACTTTGCTAGCCTCTCAAACACTGTTTGACTTTGATAGCCTTTCAAACACTGCTAGACTTTGTTAGTTTCTCAAATACTGCTAGCCTGTCAAACACAGCTAGACTTTGCTAGCCTCTCAAACACAGCTAGACTTTGCTAGCCACTCAAACACTACTAGACTTTGCTAGGCTTTCAAACACTGATAGACTGTCCTAGCTCCTCAATTACTGGTAGACTTTACTAGTCTTTCAAAAAAAGCTAGACTTTACTAGCCTCTCAACTATGGCTAGGCTTTACTATCCTCACAAACATTGCTAGACTTTGCTAGCCTCGCAAACACTGCTAGACTTTACTAACCTCACAAACACTGCTAGACTTTGCTAAACACACACAAAAAAGTCAGTGGAATCATAATTCTTAATTATACAATGACGATGATTAGAAAGATAAAAAAACATTTATTGTAAACGGACCATAATAATGCATGAAACATTACACAGTTTACTAGTTAATGTTAAACAGCATATTCTGTATATATCTTCTTTGAATATTTGATGTTTAAATTACAAATATTACGTCTTTATAAAGCATGCAGCAATTTAATTCATCGCATTTTTGTTGTTGAAACAGTATAAAAAAAGGTTTACTTCTCATTTTAGTATTCTTTCCTGCATAAAATAATTTTCTTCTTGTCAACTCCTATTATTCTACAGAAGAGCCTGTCTGATTGGTCAAAGCGATTCTCATTAACCAATGAGCAGTCATGCTATTTGTCAGGCTGTATGTAAAAAGCCTTTATTCTCTCCTTTTCAAGTCAACAAGTAAGAAACCTTTTCTTCTTCAATTTGAATGCCTTACTTTGAACATTCAGAGAGTCGTCCGTTTCTCGGACGTAAAAGAACTTTATGGTTATTGTTCGATTTAATAATTCAATACATATATTATCCTTATCTCAGTTTTGCATCTTCTGTACCTTTTTCTTCCAGTATTCTAACTTCAGCAAGAGAGAATTGAAGCATTCCCTTGCCAAAGCATTTTATTGATTTAATTATCCAATGGTTGTGAAGGTGGTGGTAGCAAGCATTTTGAAAGGCTTTACAGTATGGGCATGGCATTCTAACTAATCCTGGTTATCCACTGTAGTCTGGCAGTCTCTCATAATGATTCTCCATGCCACTGCATCAAAGCTTCCCAGACCAAGAGAGTAGGATTGTCGCTGTGCAACGATCTTCTCACTCTAAAATTATTCACACATTTTGGAAACTCATTATTAGCACCAACCTGTAAACACACACCTCCAAGTTCCGTGGCAATGAGTATGTGACAAAGGAATGGAGATGAATTCCCTAGGAGAGGGAAAGGATCAGTGCACCACGATTGGTCAGTACATGGCTGAATCATACAGGGGAGAGGCATTGATTCGTTAAAAGAGAAAAGTTCCATTTGTTTCTGCTACATAACCCCTGCTTATGCTGAAAGCCGACAGAGAAAAAGTTAGCATAACAAATAGCAAAAAATAAAAAATATCAATTTATTATATTTAGTTCTTTTGTTTTTATGGAAAAATGTTCTCACTTTTCTGTGAAAAGTTGGTGAATAGTTGTATATTTCTTTTTGAATAAAACTTTTTTTTTTCTTGGAAAGAAAAACTATTTTGACAGAAATACAAGGTTTTACACAGTCTCTTTGGCCAATGTACCTGTCAACCACTATGGATCATTTACTTCAGGTGTATGATGATGCTGTGTGTATGTTGGGGGAATGTGTGGCTCTCGTGTTGTGTCCAGAAAGGTTCTTTTTACAGTGTCTACTGAAACTGTCTCTTTTTTTGCCATTAGTCTAGTGTAAAATTTTTATCAGTGCACGAAAGCACACAATAAGGGGCAGTGTAAGGTGGAGTTAGAGGAGCTTTTACAGCATCCTTTCTAAGGAAAACGTGAGTCCATAACAAAATGTCCTTTGGGACCAAAGATTTTATGGTTTGTTCTCTAGGGTGCATCGGTTGTAGCTTACTGAAATAAACTCGCAGTCTCTTCACATACAGAGCTGAGTCAGTTGCTGTATCCTCTATTGCAGTAAGTATCTAACCTGGCAACAATAGAAGTACTCCATAAACAAGTTCAGCTGCAGAGTATCCCAGGTCCTCCTTGATTGATGCACGACAGCCAAGAAGAATAATCGGTATGTATTCATGCCATCACTGTTGGTCAGGGTAAGCTGCTTTCAATTGGTGATGGAAGCGTTCTATCATCCCATTAGAGGTTGGGTGATAGCTCGTTGTCTGAATATGTGTGATCCCTAAGATCCTGCACAGATAGGATTCAAACTGTACACCACGGTCCGTAGTGATGGATGTGGGTGCTCCGTAACGCGATATCCAGCTTGATATAAGGGCTTGCACTATGGATTCAGCTGAAATATCATTTAGGGGAATAGCTTCAGGCCACTGTGTGAAATGGTCATTGCAGGTCAGGATATAAGTAAATCCCTGACTGACCAGCCATGGTCCAACCAGATCAATGTGAACATGGCTAAACCGAGTCTCTGGGGTGCTGAATGTTCCAAGGGGTGCACGAATATACTTGTACACCTTTGTTACACAGGAATGTGTTCAGGCAGTGATATCAGGCCTCATATTTGGCCAGAAAAATCTAGCTGTAATCAGCTTCACTGTGGCTTTGCATCCAATTGTGTAGGGGGTCAAAACCAACTCTATGATGAATCCTCGAAACAAATGGTCAAGGTGAATCCATTGAGGTGTCACAAATGATCTGCATGTCCAAAGTAGGCATGCGCAGATATGTAAATTTGCAAATTGCGAATTCAGGTGATGACGGATCCAAAGTGTCCAGACTCAACTGGTTTAAGGCCATCTGCTGCAAGTCGATATCCGATAGTAAGGACAGAGAATTTATAGGAAGGCGGGACAAGGCATCTGCTGCAGTATTCTCTTAACCTGATATATGTCAGATATCATTGGTAAACTGCAAAACAAAATTCATGTGATGAATTTTGCGGGGAGAATATTTGTCCGGCTTGAAACACAGTGCATACGTAAGCAGAAGGTGATCAGTGTAAATCACAAACTGACGGCATTTGAGTGAATGTTGAAAATGTTCCACTGCGAGGTACATTGCCAGGAGTTCATGGCCAAATGTGCTGTAACGTTGTTCTGCTGGTTTCAGCTGTCTCGAAAACTATGTGAGAGGTTGTAACTGTTGTTGGTCCTGCTGTTGCAACACTGCACCTACAGCTGTGCCCGATGCATCCACGGCCAGTGAAAACTGGGCATCAGGCACAGGATGTGCAAGTAATGTGTGTGTTGCTAGTTTCTGTTTCAATTCGTTACTTTCAGTGTAATCTGCTCATTTTTCTTTTTCCTGTTACGTAACAGGTCAGAAAGAGGAGACAGGAGATCCGTGCAGTGTGGGATAAAATGCCTGTAATAATTTAGTAGGCCAAGGAAGTGCCTTAGCTGGCGAAGTGAAGGTGGAGGTGAGTGGCATATTCCTCAGGTGAGATACCTGTCACGAGAATGTCATCTATGTAGTTATAGACGAAGTCCAAATCACACACTATTTCGTCCATGAAGCGTTGAAAAATACTAGCCACATTTCGCAAGCCAAAAGGCATGGTTAAAAATTCAAACACTTTGAATGGAGTTGTTACTGCAGTTTTCAGGATGTCGGCAGGGTTCACAGGTATTTGATG
The DNA here is from genome assembly GCF_053919585.1 of Euprymna scolopes. Taxonomy (NCBI): domain Eukaryota; kingdom Metazoa; phylum Mollusca; class Cephalopoda; order Sepiida; family Sepiolidae; genus Euprymna; species Euprymna scolopes. The sequence goes on from NC_136508.1 coordinate 1,152,933, forward strand.
GTAAGCCTTAATCAAATCTAGTTTGGAGAAAGTTTTGCAACCATGCAAAGAAAGTTTTGCAACCATGCAAAGAGGAAGCAAAATCTTGTATATGAGGGATTGGATAACGATCAGGTATGGTCATGGCATTGAGTCATTGATTGTCTGTAGTTGGACACCAATCTGTCATGTTTCGGGACCATATGCATATGGACTGGATGACAGGCGTATTATTCCCAACTGCAGCATATGGTTGAATTCTGCAGGAACAACTGTGGTCTCAATGTGATATTTTGTTGTGTGCATAGGTTTGTTCACAACAAAATTCAAATTTGTCAATTCCGGGTAGGAGTGTAATAACTTGTGGCAAGGATCGTTGGTGGCAATGAAAAATGATAGATGGGACCTTTGATATTAAGCCAGGGAGGGAAAATTTGGTATTACCATTTATCAACCGGCATTTGCACATATCCACTATCAAATTGAAGTGATGCAGAATGGGTTAGGGTAAATCAGCTACTGTAAAAACTCACGTAAAGTCTCTCCGCAATTCCAAATCAAGAGAACGAGAAATTTGATCCTACGTGGGAATAGGGGAGTGATTTACCGCTTGCAGTGTGATAAGCAACACTGGTGGCTTCTCTTTTAGGAGTTTCAGTGGCCAGATACTGTTAACTGTCCCCCCGTATCAACTAAACAACGTGCTTGGGATCGGAAGTCAGTAATGAAGTTGTAATCAGAGTTTTTTTTTTTCTGTCTGTTTCGATTTACTCAAAACCGCACACACCTCGTCTTCTCATGTATCGTTCTCTTCTTCCTCTTCTACTTCTTGCTCTTTTTCTTCTTTTTTCTTCTCAGTCGTCAGAAGCGTCGTCTTTGTCTTGACTACGTTTTTCCTTCTCCCTTCTTGCTCACAGTGACCCATTTTTATGCTAAGCTGAACTCTCGTGTGTGCGAGAGAACACGAGATTTTGCATGATTACTTGGCAATATTAACCGGCCGCCGCCATCTTGCCATTTTTCTTTGGACGTGCCCGCTTTGCAGAGTGCACACCTCGAGCGTTTGTCAGGTAAGCCCGTCTGTTCGCAATTTATTACACACTCCCCCCTGATCTCATTATCACAGAAAGAGCAGGGAGGCGGTGGCCTTTTTCTTCGAGTGCTTCTTCGGAGAGGGGGATTCGGGGCTTCATCATCGTCTGCGCTGTCTTCCGTGACACAAAGGTCGGCGAACCTAAAGCTGAGCATCGCAGTATCACTGTCCGGGTCTTCATCATCAGTAGGAGGGTCAGTACTTTGAAGGCTACCACTCTCAGTGTTGCTGTGCATTGAAGCCGTCGTGAACCAGAATGATGGGTCGCTGGTCACGGATTCAATTTCACTATCTTCGTCAAGCGGCAGCTGCGTTTGGAATACTGATCTTAAGTCTTTAATATGACGAGGTACTCCATCAACTCGCACCGCCTGTGGGCTGATCACTTCACTTCAATTTATTACACAGAAGTAGGCACAGTTGTTCTGTAGATCCTGTAAGGAATGTCCTGTGCATGATTCTCCAGATATTAGTTTCCCTGATTCAAAAACGAACAGGGCTTTTTGCATTTACGTGCCTCAGCGTAATAGTGACTATGGTAAAAACATGTTTGAATGGCGATGGTGATGTTGAGATGGTGGCTTTTGGGTGAATGTGGCCTGCCCATGTTTAGCTTACTCACCTCTATGGTGAGACGTTCGATGGCAGCAAGAATAGCCACCGATGCGGCTCCTTGGATTATGTTTCTAGTCGCAACAAGGACCACGGGTACTTCAGCCTGTGTCTGAGGGATTGCAGCAGTGGTAGGCCCTTTAACAAAATCAATTACTTTATCCGCTGATGCCACTACTACGCCGATGGAATGCTTCTGAAACATAGGTGCCAGAATTGTCTTTACCTGTGACAGCAGCTTTGAAAAGAAAAGCTGCTTAATCAGTGTGCTATCCGTGGGGATATCTTCTGCCAGCTCCCTCATTCTGCAGAGCAACTCAATTGCATGCGGTCCCCTAAATGCTCGTCATGGACCAACGCTTGAAAATGCTTTTTCAGAGACTGACATCTGGAGCAGCACATCCTGCTTTATGCTGTCATATGTAGAGTTAAGAGGGGTGTCAGTTATCAAATCCTTGACAACTGGAATCAGCGACGTGGGGAAAGCACTAAATAATATGTGCAGTTTTGTTTGCTCTGGGACGTTGTTTGTAGCAAAATATGATTCGAGTTGGGCAAACCAAACTTGAACGTCACCTGCAAATGACGTCATTTTTAAAGAAAACAGACCAAAAAATCGACTGTCTGAAATTGATAAAGGACACTGTCAAGGAAACATGAAGGAAAGACGAAAAGATAAAATAAGAAATCATAGGACAATAACACAAGAGAAAATAAGTAATCATAGGACAATAACACAAGAGCCACACATTTCCCTAACACACAGCATCATCATAAATCCAAAGTAAAAGACCCATGTGAAGACATAGTGGTTAACAGGTACGTTGGTCAGAGACTGTATAAAACTTTGTATTTCTGTTAAAAAAATAGTTTTACTTTCTCTTCTTTCTAAGAAAAAAAAACGTTTTATTCAAAAAGAAATACGCAAATATTCACTAACTTTTCACAGAAAAGTAAGAACATTTTTCCATAAAACAAAAAAACTAAATAAAATAAATTGACATTTTTTATTATTTGCTATTTATTGAGCTAACCTTTTCTCTATCGGCTTTCAGTCTAAGCAGGGGTTATGTAGCAGAAACAAGAGAAAAGTTCCATTTGTTTCTGTTGCATATCAAAATATTAAGATTTATTTAAGTTTTCAATGTAAATTTTACAATAATTATGATGTATAAAAATTATTAGTTTAATAATCTTCCAGGTGGCCAATTTTATCTAGATTGTTAATTGATTAACATCTTATAGAACCAATGAATCTTAACAGAGAAATGAGTTGAATTTTCCAATAAAACCAGAATGACCAGATAAAACTCGGGTATCCCTAACAGACACAATAATGTACAGTATTCAAACAAAATAAGATAATTTATGAATAGTTTTTCTTTTATTTCCTTCAAACATGTACTAGATCATCACTGAAATTTTCGACTTTTGTTTTGAACTTTCCCTCATTTAGAAAGCTTTTTACATATGGGCGTGAGAGTTTAACAAACAAGAAAGAAAAGTATCAAAGAATACAAGAGGATGAGCGATATAAGCAAAGAAGAGAGAAAAACGAGCAGTGCTATTGGTCATGAGACTGAATATACTTTTCGGAATGTGCATCTATCGTGTAAAGCTGAATTAATTTGAATAAGATAACTTATAAATGTAAATAAACCTCCATAACAATATCTATCCAGAAACTGCATTACCCAGACTATTTCATCTTGATCACCATAGGTACACAATATTGTGGACCTTTATTCCTAGGAAATACATTTGATTTATCAGTTGAAAATGAAGGCATAACTCCAGAAGGATTGTGAATAAACAGAAAGGAACTACAACAATGTATATTTCTACATCCTGCCGTAGTACATACGGCACATAATATTCCCAAATAGTCACCCATTTTGTACTGGTCAGGATCATTTTTGCTTAACTTCGGTGATCTGACAAGAACCAGTTTGTCAACAAGAACCAGTGTGCATGGGAAATAGAAATTTCCTAGTTAGTATTTAGGGCTGTGTTTAAAAAAAAACTGGGAGAAATGCACCTTCAGTTTTTGTTATGACATGCATCTAGGAGAAGAACAACTCCGAAGTAAAACCTAAGGTCTACTACCTGATCTATCTTGTGGCAACCATTTGCACTGATTGAGTTTAGCAGTGGACCCAAAAAAGTGTGGAAGGTTCTACATGAAACCTTCATCACTATAAACAAATCATCTGTGTGTACATAGTTGCCTGAAACTAATATGTCAGGATTTGAGTCCTTTTATTTTTTTTTTATAGACACACACACACACACACACACACACACACTCCTATGAATTCGTTTCTCTTTTTTTTTTTTTTTTTTTTTTTCTTTTGTGTGTATTGATATTCATAGTAAAACCCCTCTTTTCTATTCATTAGTATTTATTTGCTTTACCACCAAAGTAAAATGTGACACAAGGTCGTTTTTAATGATTAAACCAGCTCCCCGAAAAAAAAGGCAAAAGGGACACTCTGGTTGGGACCAAAAATAATAATTGTCCCAGTATGAAGGTTTCCCCTCCATTGACGGGACAAATTACCTTGAGTGCAGTATCTGCAGAACAGGGTATTTATTTGCTCCCCCACCGAACAAATTAGGCACAAGGCCGATTTTTTATGTGAGGAGTAAAGGAGAAATGGGGACCAGCTCCCCAGGGAGTAGGGGAGCAGGATAGTGACAAATGGTATGAAGGGTTGCCCCTACATTGACCAAGGTCTTATATGTGTGGTTGTCCCCACTCATGGTCTTTGCTTCTAGTATCTGCCGGAACAGATGGTATTTATTTGCTCCCCCACAGAGCAAATTAGGCACAAGGCCGATTTTTAATGTGAGGAGTGAAGGGAGGGGAAAGGGAAAAAGGGGACCAGCTCCCGAGAGGTGGGAAATGGGAGCTGGTTAAAGGTCAGGCATGTGGGGTTGCCCCCACATCTGGTCTTTGCTAGTCATAGCTAGTCCTAGCTAGTCATAGCTTGCAGTATCTGCCGGAACAGATACTACACTTTGAGATATTAAATCTTTTATTCATGTTAAAAAAAATACAGAAAAAAAATCAACGATGAACAAAAAACTTAGGCACACTTTGATCTCGGCCCAAAGGCCAAGAACAACAGGGTATTTATTTGCTTCCCCACTGAGAAAATTAGGCACAAGGCCGTTTTCTAATGTGGAGAGTGAAGGAGAAATGGAGACCAGCTCTCCGGGAAGTAGGGGAGTGGGATAGTGACAATTGGTATGAAAGGTTTGTCCTACATTGACCAATAACTTATATGTGGGATTGCCCCCCCACATATGGTCTTTGCCACAGTATCTGTCGGAACAGGGTATTTATTTGCTCCCCCACTGAGCAAATTAGGCACAAGGCCAATTTTTAATGTGAGGAGTGAAGGAGAAATGGGGACCAACCTCCCAGGGAGTAGGGGAGCTGGATAGTGACAATTGGTATGAAGGGTTGCCCCTACACTGACCAAGGTCTTATATGTAGGGTTGCTCCCGCATATGGTCTTCGCTTGCAGTATCTTCCGGAACAGATACTACACTTTGATCCTGGCCCGAAGGCCAAGAACAACAGGGTATTTATTTGCTTCCCCACTGAGAAAATTAGGCACAAGGCCGTTTTTTAATGTGGAGAGTGAAGGGAAAATGGGAACCAGCTCCCCAGGGAGTAGGGGAGTGGGATAGTGACAATTGGTATGAAGGGTTTCCCCTACATTGACCAATAACTTATATGTGGGATTGCCCCCCACATATGGTCTTTGCTTGCAGTATCTGCCAGAACAGGGTATTTATTTGCTCCCCGACCGAGCAAATTAGGCACAAAGCCGATATTTTATGTGAGGAGTGAAGGGGAAATGGGGACCAACTCGCCGGAGAGTAGGAGAGCAGGATAGTGACAACTGGTATGAAGGGTTGCCGCTACATTGACCAATAACTTATATTTATTTGCTCCCCCACTGAGCAAATTAGGCACAAGGCCGTTTTTAATGTGAAGTAAAAACCAGCTCCCCTAAAAGGGGTCACTCTGGTTACCAAAAATAATAATTGTCCCAGTATAGAGGGTTTCCCCTCCATTGACCGGTACAAATTATCTTAAGTGCAGTATCTGCCGGAACAGATACTACACTTTGATCCTGGCCCGAAGGCCAAGAACAACAGGGTATTTATTTGTTTCCCCACTGAGCAAATTCGGCACAAAACCGTTTTTTAATGTGAAAAGTGAAGGGGAAATGGGGGCCAGCTCCCTTGGGAGTAGGGGAGCTGGTTAGTGACAATTGGTATGAAGGGTTCCCCTACATTAACCAATAACTGATGGCCACATATGGTCATTGATTGTAGCATCTGCAGAACAGATACCACACTTTGATCCCAGCTGAAGTTTATTTAGTGCTTGGCCCTGGGCCTGGCAGTAGATAATGCCAGGCCCTCATTTGGGGTCCAAGACACTTAGGCATGGAGCCGGTAAGGGGAAGTGGGGTCGAGGGTCATTCTAAACTAAGAGCTAGGTCTTTGAGAAGACTTTATTAAGTTCCCTACACTAAGACACTATCACCATAATAACTCATTCATACCATGGAGTTTATCTACTTAAAATCTCCCCAGCGTATGAGTCGGCTTTATATACACTCTGAAAAATGAATATTTACATGCTAACAAAACAAAAACGTATGTACAAACAAAAGGATTTTTTTTTTAAAAAAGAGGGATGAGATGATGGGGAGGGGGGGGGGCAAACTAAGATACACCAAAAAAGAAAGAAAAATAAAACAACTAAACAAAATGCCTATGCGGGCGGGTTAGTAAGGGATCCTCCCAACCTACTTCTGCATATGGAGCGCCTACTGTCTTCCGGTCCCGAAGGTCGAAAGCAAGAAGGTCGTTTCCTAGTGGGGAGTGGGGGACCTAGGGATAATATTTTGAAAACAAATTAGATAGGGATGGGCGATATAGGGAATGGACGGCATCTTCCAAATAAATGTACGTATAGGGGCAACAGACCGGGGACAAAACAAAGGGTGGACTGGGCATTTTTGGAAGCTCTCCTAGTGCCGATGAAAAATAAAATCGGGGACAGGATCAACTATCATACTTGCCCTAGTCTAGCACCTAATAAATTATTTTCCACTCGGAGTGGTTACAACCTAACTAACCCTACTCTAAAAACTTTGCTCGGGGATGAGTTCCATAGAACCTTAGCACCGCCTGACCAATACTATCAGGGTGGGAAAACAAACTTAAACCTAGCGCCTCGTCGGATGCACAAACTAATGTTGTGCACCCATCTCCTATCAAAGTCTATGCAATGTAATCTTTTCCAATCGCATCTGATCTTTACTTTAAGCTGATGCTTAAAGTAAGTGACCAGATCCCGATCTGAAACAGATTCAACCCCATAGACAATGTTAAGACGTGTAACCCACGTCACTAAGCTAACTACAGCTAGAATCGCGAGAAACACCAACCGTTTCTCCCCAGTAAACGGCAGGTCCATGTTGTCGACGACGTACGCCAAATCAAGTGGCACCAACCGCTCAGGGTCGATGCAAGCCATTACCTCTCCAATACATAAGAGAGCCTCCGAACTCCGCTGCAAAGAAAAAAGGCGTGATCCCTTGTTTCATCCTCGTTATCCTCGCAGCAGGGGCGAAAGGGAACGTATTCATCCCTCTTACAGTCCCTGGCAAGCATGTCAAAAAGTGGCAGCGCCTTCCGGACAAGTCTCCATGTCAAAGAGAATTCTGAATTATTTAAAAAGCTTCTGGCTGGCGCCCAATTCCACTGAGAGAGGACCTCCTCCCTCAACATGTGCAGCCGCTCAACCAGTGGATCTTTTGCGGTTCCCACCACTAAATTCCTATATAGCCTCCTCCTAGGTACCCAGTGCAATTCTTCAAGCAGTGTCTGACTCAGGAACACCAATCTTTCGGCGTACTTATGACTTAACAAGTCAGCCATTCCCAATCCTCCATAGCTGAGTTTCTGTGTACAGACCTGTCTACAGAAATACGGCTTTCCACCTTTCACAACAAGTTTGAAAAGGAGTTGCTTCAAAGCCTTACAGCGGTCCGTAGACAGACAAGTACTGACAAGTGGTAAAAGATCAACGGAAAGACATAAGTTTAACATGCCTCCGTACGACCCTTCAGGGATAAACCCCTGCGAATCCAAGTCCTTACCGATGACTCGACTTTCGTCTGTACTTCCTACCAATTTTTGTCCAGCTGGAGTCCAGGCCTGAACCACACACCGAGAATCCTTACCGGGCCATCCATCAAGCCGAACCCACCTGGAAGCGAGTTTACCCCGGTCCAGGCGCCCAACCGCAGGCTAACGGACTTGCTGCGATCGACTACGGCCCCTATGACAATTTTATACTCAGCAATCGCCTCCATCACAGCTTTAATATCGATCCTTCACCCAATGAAAACGGTGACATCATCAGCGTACGCAGACACCCTGGCGAATTTTCCGCCAGGTAGAGCAATACAACGCAGGACTGGTCTAGCCACCTCTTCCCTTAATTTGCGAAGGAAGGGTTCCAACGCCAGGACATACAACAGAGGCGACAGCGGACAACCCTGGCGCACCGACTGAGAGACCCCAAAGGACTCCGACAACCTACCATTTACTTGTACCGCTACCGCAGGATTACGATACAGAACGGAAATCCACTTGCGGAAGTTCGGACAAAAGCCGGCGGTCTCCATAACAGATTCCAAGAAACCATGGTCGACCCTATCGAACGCTTTGGACTGATCTAAATTGATCAGCGTGGCTCCTGTGTCATCTTCTAACCCCTCTATGATCATGCGTACCAAGTGCAAGTTGTTTTGAATTGATCTCCCCTTCACAGAACAAGTCTGATCCGGTTCGACCAAGTCGCTGATAACAACCTGCAGTCGGTTTGCAAGAACATGCGACAAAATTTTCAACTGTGTGTTTAGCAGAGTGATGGGCCTATAATTATCTAATTCCTCCCCACGATGCAACTCTCTTTTCTTCAGAAGTGTGACCACTCCTTTGGTTACCTGCCCTGGGATGGATCCCTGAGCAAACCAGTGGTTAAACACACCCGTCAGAAGAGGAACAAACATGGGCGACAGCCTCATATACAGTTCGTAGGGCAGACCATCGAGCCCTGGAGATTTGTTATGGTCAACCTGCTTCAAGGCAGTAATGACCTCACACTTTGTAACCATCCCATCACAGCTAACTGCTCGGGCCGCAGTAAGGCGGGGCGAGCCGGCTAAATAACTGCCAAACTCCTGGCCACGGAGTCTGGGTAGTTGGGCAAAACGCTCCTCCAAATGTTGCCTAAACTCATTGCAAATTTCTCGAGGCAATATGAGGGTATGTCCTTCCAAGGTTTTCAGCTTCTGAATGTACCCATCCAAGCCACGTCTTAAGGTGGCCCTACACTCAACAGTGTCAACATTCACGGCTTTATTAGAGACTCTGTTTAACCTAGCTCTAACTACTTGACCTTCGTAACGCTCGCTAGCGAAGCGCTGGAGGTCCCCCTTAACTACTGCTATCTCTAGGTGATCTCCACCAGCCACCGCCCGGGTCAGCCTATCATCTAGGTGCCTTTTGCTCTGTGCCCTAGTTAACGCGAAGCGTTGGCTATATTGGACACAAAAGAGCCTAATGGCAGCCTTAAGTCTAACCCACCAGCTACTCCCAGTAACCGCCCCCACTAACACCCGCTGAATTAGTGTTGTCAGCTGTTCCCGGAAGTCGTTCATCTCCAGTAAGGAGGCGTTCAACTTCCAGTAGCCAGCCAACCTAGGCCTATTACCTACTCTCAAACGGCCATTACTAATTTATGGTCCGAATGACCTAGCCAGTGGAATGTGAGACAAGATAAGAAATCTGTCGCCTCTTCTAACATTCTATCCAAGTAGGTACTTGAACAGGAGGCCTCACTTTTTTGCCACGTCCACATCTCTCTCCCCGGCCGATCCAGACGGAATCTGTCGACAAGATCGCACGAGGCCATCAGGCTAGACAGGCTGCTTTCACACCTCTCCAATCCTCTATCCTCATCCCGACCTTATCTATCTTGGGGTCCAGGATGGCATTCCAGTCCCCCATTAAAACTACCTGCTCCGGACTCGCCAATAGGAACACCTCCACCTGCCGAAAAAAGGAAACACTCTCCCCAGCGATATTGGGCGCGTAAACAGCCAAAATCTGGAACTTATCGCTTTTAACGGCAACATCGACCATGACCAGCCTTCCATGAGCGTCCACGTAGACTACAGTAATCGTCGCAGCTAGGGTGCGACTCACTAGCACAGAAACCCCACGACTACAGGAATTGCCATATGCTGAGTAAATGCCAAAGTCGTTCACCAGCACATCGCAATCCCCAAGCCCAACAAAGTGGGTCTCCTGAATTGCAGCTATATCTACCTCAAGGGCCACAATATCCCTCAGTACGCGAACAGCCTTGTTTCGGGATCTCATTCCCCTCGCATTCAAACTAGCTAGGTTCAAGTTCATTGTGTCCCTAACTAGTAGTATTCTTCAACCACAGGTGTAAAATCCTCGGGGATAAGGGCGTCAAAGGCCTGGCCGAGACTGCCCGTGAGCAGATTGGACGTAAACTGTCCATCTCGTGATAGGCCTCCGATGTCCAGGGGAAATGTTATTTTTAAGGCTCTAAAGAAGGAGGGATGTACATAAAGAGGGACCCTCCCTTCAGAGTTCGCTGCCACATTGCCTAAGTCGATCATTTTTATATCTGGGAACGCCTTTCTTCCAGCGTCGATCATCCGCCACAGAGCTTTCGGCAGAGGCAAAATAAATCGTGAGCTGAAGGTTTTGGTTTCGATTCTCGGTGGTGGCGCATGAGTCTTTTTTTCTTTATATACTTTTTAAATCATTACTATATATTACATCCAATCTATCTAACTATATATATATATATATATATATATATATATATATATATATATATATATATACTCCTATAAATTCGGTTTTCTTTTGTGTGTATCAATATTTATATTAAAAACCCTCTTTTCTATTTATTTAATGTATTTATTTGCTTCCCCACCAAAGCAAATTAGGCACAAGGCCGTTTTTAATGTGGGGTAAAAACCAGCTCCCCTAAAAGTAGGCAAAAAGGGGGCACTCTGGTTACCAAAAATAATAATTGTCCCAGTATAGAGGGTGTCCCCTCCATTGACTGGTACAAATTATCTTAAGTGCAGCATCTGCAGAACAGATACTACACTTTGATCCCGGCCCGAAGGCCAAGAACAACAGAAAAAAGGCAAGTCTCTTTTCTATTTATTTAAAATATTTATTTAAGAAGAAAAATCACAAATTTTACAGAATTTTAGGGTTAAAATTATATAAAACAGGCAACTAATTCTTTTTAAATGTGGCATGAGGCCAGAAAGGGTGTGGGGGGGGGAAGATGGGTGTCGGGGGTCGTCCACTTGTCTATTCCCTATCACTAGTTGCAATCACCACAATACCGCATTCACTCTAGGAGTTGGATCTACTTAAAGCCCCAGATGACAATATGTACAAGGTTTTTTTTTGTTTTTTTTTATAACAATAAAATTATATACAATGACTTTTTCCTTTTTTTTTTTTTTTTTTTTTTTTTTTTAAATAAAATATATAATGACTTTATATTTACAATGCAATAATGACAAAATGGAAATTGTGATGTGTATGATATATGCGGATGAAATTGTGATGTGTATGATATATGCGGATGATGGGCGGGGATAATGAGAGCCTTAAAAACACCCCAAAATAAAGAAAAATAACAGTAATAAAAATAAATGAACCAAATAAAACGTTAAACGGTGAATGTGTTAGTACGGACCCACCCTTACATATTTAAGTTTGAAATGCTTCCTGTTTTCCGGTATCGGCCGAAAACAAGGAAGCACTTCCTAAGAGGGAGTGGGCACAGCTACGGACAAAATAAAGTGGGGGGGGGGAAGGGATATTCGGTGACCTCCAAGAAAAATAACATCGGGACGGGTTTGGACTAAAATAAATTATCAGGACTGGGCTTCTTTGGAGGTATCCTAACACCTAAAATAAAAATTGGGGACATGGAACTCATTTATACCAACTAGCTTTGGGACTGATCCACTACGGGATTATCTTGATCTGGTCTGGGGGTTGCTTTTACGGTCGGCGTGTGCCATGCCTAGGCAGGGAACACGAACTCAAGCCTGTTTCGTACAAACACACATGAACTAGCGGTGTGAATCGACCTTCTACTAAACTGTGAGCGAGATAACCTCCTTCTATCGCATCTGATTTTGATTTTAAGTTGGTGTTTAAAATACAAAATCAGATCCCGATGAGAAGGCGGCTCCCCCCCCCATGCCCTATCTCTATGCGTGAAACCCACACAACCAGTCTAGCTACGGCCAAGGTCGCTAGGAACACCATTCGTTCCTCCCTAGGCCACAAGGGATCTGCGTTGTAGACAACGGATGCTAAATCCAGGATCGTCCCCGATCAGGTGACGATGCGAGCCGTGACCTCACTGACATACTCCCAGAATTCACGGAGCTTGGAACAAGTATAAAAAGCATGTTCTACGGTTTCTAAGCTATCTTCCTTGCACCGTGGACAAAAGAGACTAAATACCATACCAATTCTAAACAATATGTCATTGAGGGGTAGAGCGTTTCTAACCAATCGCCAGGTCAGGGAAAATTCGGAATTGTTAAGGTATCCCCGGCCTGGCGCCCAATTCCATAGAGAGCGAGCCTCCTCCTCCAACAGCTGCAGCCGCTCCCCAAGCGGGTCCGAAGCGGTCCCCACCACTAATCCCCGATATAATGCCCTTCTAGGCTGTGCAAGGTCCAAGGACCCTGGCATCGCTCTAAGCGCATTTCGGCATTCGTTGAAGAATCTTGATTGCCCTCTCGGCCTTCTTTGGCATTCAATTAAATGATTGGGGATAAGGTCGGGAAAAGCTGCACCGACCGCGGGACCCCAATCAGACTTCTCAATCAGAGTTCTACCCAGGAACGCCAACCTTTCGGCATTTTTGTGGCTAGCCAGGTCAGGCATCCCCAGGCCCCCATCTTCAAGACGTTGAGTGCAGACCTGTCTACGGACAAGCGGCCGTCGCTCATTCCACAACAGTAAGAAGCGCACGCGTTAAGGCCGCCATGCGGACCGCAGGCAGAGGAAATACAGCCAATCGGTAAAGGATCAGCGGAAACACATAAGTGGCGCATGCCTCCGCCCTACCTTTAAGGGACAATCCCCTTCGAAGCCAAACCCTCACAGACGCTTCGACCTTGCTCTGTACTTCCGACCAGTTCTTATCTAGACATAGACCAGGTCCAAACCAAACACCCAGAATACGGACCGGGCCATCCGTCCAGACAAATGCGCCAGGCAAAGCATTCGAGCCCCGCCAAGCGGCCAACCTCAGGCCAACGGATTTGCTGAGATTGACTACGGCCCCTGTAACTTGTTCATAATGCTTGAGAGCCTTAATCACCGTAATAATATCAATGACGCTCGAAACAAATACGGTGACATCATCGGCAAACGCGGAAACCCTGGCTCGCACACCGCCAGGAAGAGCAATTCCGCGCAGGGCCAGTCCAGCCACCCTGGTCCTCACTTTCCTAAGGAATGGTTCCAGCGCGAGGATATACAGCAAGGGCGACAACGGACAGCCCTGTTGCACCGACCGAGAAACCGCGAACGGCGCCGACCGCACCCCGTTGACCTGCACAACTGCCGTCGGCCGAGCGTACAAAATGGAAATCCATCTGCAGAAGCCGGATCCAAATCCGGTGGTCTCTAAAACAGCCATCAGGAAACGATGATCCACCCTATCAAAAGCCTTGGACTGATCCAAATTAATCAGCGCGGCTTCAGTGTCGTCTTCTAAATTTTCTATGACTGTACGTATCAAATGCAAATTATTTTGAATTGATCTTCCCTTCACAGCGTAATTCTGATCCGGTTCGACCAAGTCAGCGATAACAATCTGCAAACGATTCGCCAGCACTCGGGCCAGGATTTTTAAATCCGTATTCAACAACGTGATTGGCCTAAAATCATCTATCCCCCCAACATGTGTGTCGTTCTTCTTCAGAAGTGTGACCACTCCTTTGGTAACCTGACTCGGGATAGATCTCGTGTCAAACCAGTGGTTAAACACACCCGTCAGAATCGGAACAAACATGTGCGACATCCTCAAGTAAAGTTCGTAGGGTAGTCCATCCAGTCCTGGTGATCTGTTATAGGTGACCTGCTCCATAGCAGCTATGACCTCACACTCTGTAACCCGACCATCGCAACCAGCCGCTCGGGCCGCCTCCAGGCGGGGCGAGCCAGCTAAATAGTTGCCAAACTCCTGGACGCGGAGCCTGGACAGCTGCGCAAAAAGATCTTCAAAGTGCACTCGAAACCGCTCACAAATCCCCCGAGCCGACACTAAGGAGTCCCCTTCCGGGCTCTGAATTTTACGAATGTAGTTATCCGATTTGCGCCCGAGCGAATAGACTCGTTCGGCTTTGTCAACATTCACAGCTTCGTTGGGCATCTTTTTAATTTTAGCCCTAACTACCTGGCCCTGATATCGCTCGCTAGCCAAACGACTCAGGTCCGCCTTAGCTAAACCTATTTCTAGGGAATCCCCCCCAGCCACCGCCCGGGATAGTCTATCCTCTAGACGCTTTTCTGCCTTGGCCCTATCTAGCGCGAGGCGTTGGCCATATTTGACAGAGAAGTCTCTAATGCTAGATTTGGCGTTTACCCACCACTTACTCCCGGTAACCGCCCCCACTAATCCCTTCTGTATGTGTTTAGTTAGCCTTTCCCGAAAGTCACCTATCTCCAGTAAGGAGGTATTTAACTTCCAGTACCCAGCTAACTTGGGGTTCCTATCTAAGTCTAACCTGGCCACAAGTAGTTTGTGGTCAGAGTGGCCTAACCAGTGGAACGTGGGACAAGATATGTATTCTATGTTGCCTCTTCTAACTAACAACCGATCCAAGTAAGTACTTGAAGCGGAAGGCCTGCTAGAGAGCCACGTCCACGTCTCCCGCCCCGGGTGATCCACCCGATACCTGTCTACCATATCGCATCTAGCCATCAGGTCCGACAGACTGGTTTCACACCCATCCGTCCCGCTAGTCCCGCCCACCTTATCTACCCTGGGGTCAAGGATGGCATTCCAATCACCCACTAGTATTAACCGTTCCGAACCCCCGAGAAACACCTCCAACCGCCGGAAAACGGAAACCCGCTCCCGTACGCAATTGGGCGCATACACCACGACGACTCGAAACGCTCTATTTGCCATGGCAACATCGGCCACGATCAGTCTACCATCAGTATCCGCGTGAACAATGCTAACCGTTGCAGAAAGGGTGCGCCTAACTAACAAAGAAACCCCCCCTACTTTGACTATCACCGTATGTTGAAAAGACATCATAATGCCCCTCCAGCACCCGATGATCGTCAACGCAATCGTAGTGAGTCTCCTGTAACGCAGCCACATCTATATTCATCGACGTGAGGTCCCTCAGTACCCTAGCGGCTTTGCTTCGGCACCTCATGCCCCTAACGTTCAAACTACACAAGCTCAAGGACGTGGCCATTGTGTCTAGTTATCCGCAACCACCAACCTAAAGGGTGCCGCAGGACTGGGCGAGGTTGCCCGAAAGCAACTCGGACGTTACTCGTCCATTTCGCCCAATACCTCTGACATCCAGGGGAAACGTTAATTTAAGGGCCCTATACAAACAAGGGTGGACGTAAATAGGAACCCTACCTTCGCATCTCGGCGCCAGCTGATTGAGGGAGTCATGCCTCTCTTCCACCAACTTTAAATCTGGAATCGCCCCCCTGGCGTCGTCGATCATATTCCACATGGCCTTCGTGCGTCCAGTTTTTGTATGGCGCACAAAGGTCATGACTAGGGGGGACGTCTGGGAAGTTTTTAGGGTTGGTAACACTTTTCCCGTCGATTATTTTCATTTCTCTAAGCGGCTTAATCAGACCCCTATGGCGCTGCGTTATATACGTGTCAGCGTGAAGGGGGTCTACTTCGCAAATCCGGTCTCCAGGAAGGTAGGGGAGCTTTTTCGTCTTTTCACTCCTTACAGGAGATACAGAGGCGGCTCTTCTACCGCTGTTGGTTTTTGTCGCCGGCTTCTCCCGGGACAACGAGCGGGCACCGGTTGGGGGGGTATCGAAAAGGGATGGGGATTTTGGTTCAGCCGATGGGGTTAGGGTAGGGGTTTTGGGTGGCTGCACCGTAGAGACAGTCTTCTCTACATTCATAGGGGACGGGGAACGGGACCCTGCCTCCTTGTTTTTTCTCGCCTTCTTTTTAGTTTCCTTTTTCGGCACTTGGTACTCTACCACAGTAGCCGTTTCCTTATCGTGCTCCCCTTCTGAGTCAGACGAGGAGACCGGATGCATTCTTTTCTGGCCGCTAACAACTTCTTTAGTGGTAACGTTGGTGGAAGAGACTGTTGACGATACTGTGGGAACCGGCTGACCTTGTACCTCAGGGGGCTGCTCTCTTGTGGAGGGGGTCTTAGTGGTTCTGCCATTTACCACTGTAGTCCAGCCGTCCGACGTTGTTGCTTCTTTGCCCCCTCCGGTTAGCTTCTCAGGGGCTGCTAGTACCACTGCCGCTGGCTTTGCTACTACTACTACTGTCTGTGGGTTTCTTTTCGGACATTCCCGTGCCATATGGCCCTGCTGTTGACAATTCCAACAGTGGGGCCTGTGACCTTCTACTATAATGCTCATCGACCATATGTCGCACCTGAGCATGGGGGGGGGGATGTTTTGTAGTCCTTCCTTGTCAACATGCATTTTTAGGTTGTAGTCCCCTACCATAAGGTTACGGGGACCACGGACAGGAATGACGGACTCATAAAGGCCCCTAATTGCTCAGGGCCGAGAATACAGGGGACTCCCAAAATAGACACGTTCGTCCGCGTCTTACTTAAATATTCCGGCTTAAGTCGAATGTGTCGCCACATGTGTTCCGATTTGAACATCTTGACGGCGTCTTTTTCTTTGGGCAGTAGTAAATCCCACACTGCATAGCTTCTACGGCAGATATAGGTTGCGGGGATATTTAATTCCCCCAGAATTTTCGCCATGTTGTCTTTCGGCACACCGGTTAACGTTCGTTTCTTTGTGTCTATGGAGACTAACGATATTATTCTCTTCGATAGTTGTTCCACAGTTTTCGGTTCTACTCTGATAACATTACCGTTGGTCAAATCCTTGTATTTTGTATCGAATAACCGGCGGTAATCCCCGGGTGTTAGTTGCGACTGGGGGCCCCATTCTTTAACTACTGCCGCCGCGGCCGTCTGCGGTGTTGATATTATCGGCGACGGCGACAGCGGTGATTTCTGTCGCGGGGGGATAGTTGAGCCTGACAAGTCTATTATTTGTGAACTCCTTGGCAACGTCGGCCACTCTCCTGGTTTCTCCTTTGGGGACGACGGTTTAGGGGTCAGTGCTGGTTCTTTTGTGGCTGTGGTACTAACTGCCCCATTCTTGTTTTCAGTCTGAGCGGCCCCCTTCCTTTCTCGTTGACGCGACTCTTTCGCTTGTCGTAGCAGCGGTCGTCTGTTGCATTCATCTGCGCTGCTGTCGCTGCTACTAAATTCTAAGTCGGCTTGCCACGCAGCGTTCAGCTGTTCATCTAGAAGCGTTAACATATTAATAGAATCGTCCCTATCGTCAGGCAACTCGTTCGAAAATGTCTGCTCCGATTCGGTGTTTCTATATATTGAGATATCTCCAGAGGTTGCTGGTTTAATTCCCGACCCTAGGGGGTCCGTTCTCCTATGGGCGGGAGGGCTGACAGTTAAAGCCCTCTTCCTCTGGTGATTCCACCGAGTCGGAACACCTCTTTCAGCTGGCCTAAATCTACTGCTACTACTATTACTGCCGGGAACAGCAGTACGACTAGTTACGTGAGAGCTGTTACCTAGGGCGACCGACTCTCCTAGATTAGCGGTACGGGGGACAACACCGAGTTTTGTGCAGGGGTCAACACTAATCCATCCTAGTGGTCTGTCTACTGGGCCTGAACCGGCGCTCAGAGGTGGCCGAAGCCCCCTCTGGGAACCGGACCCCGGGCTAGGCATGTCTGCACTGGAGCCCGGACCAGCTACCCTCCCCCTCTGCGTCTTCCTGCTGGTTGGCCTGGCTGAAGTTTCCGTTGGATATGACTCCGAACAACCACCTCAGACGCAGACCGGTCGAGTCGGGAAAAGAGACAACCCGCCCAACAGGGACCGGCAGCCGGTCTTTGGACAGCAGCAAACAGAAAAAACAGCCGAACTCAACCCTCTTTTCTATTTATTTAAAAAGAAAATACAATTTTCTTATATCTTGGTTGTGGAATTGCATTCACTAGCAAACAATCTAGCTAATTTGCATATTCTTTTAAACATTCATTTTAATTAATTTCCTATTAGTTTCTCCGTTTTTTAATGGGATAATCATATTTAGTTAACTATTACCTGTAATTATATTCATGCAGATATTCTACATGATTTATACTTGCATAATATTTGCGAAAAAAAGTTTATAGTAAACACAAAATTGTTCCCATATACATTTATGTATATGTATATATTTTTGTTAAACAAATCTATCTATTTATCTATACTCGCATGGGTGCCCGGCGTTTCCCGGGTGTTTGGAGGTGTATGCTGAGCAAAAAAAACCCCAAAGAAACGGTCAATTTTTTTAACTTTGACCCATATTATGACCCCTTAACATTTATTGTTTGGGGCTCAAATCCAGTTATTAAGTTAGATCCATGTATATATGTATACATAAATACATATGGAAACAATTTTGTGTTTCCTGTAAACTTTTTACGCAACTATTATGCAAGTATAAATCATGTAGAATATCTGCATGAATATAATTACATGTAATAGTTAGCAAAAGATGATCATGCCATAAGAAACCCCCAAAAAACTATTAGGGAATTAATTAAAATGAATGTTTAAAAGAATATGCAAATTAGCTAGATTGTTTGCTAGTGAATGCAATTCCACAACCCATATATAAGAAAATTGTGTTTTCTTTTTAAATAAATAGAAAAGAGGGTTTTTAATATGAATATCAATACACACAAAAGAAAAACGAATTTATAGGAGTATAGATAGATAGATAGATAGATATTGGTAGATAGATATCTATAAAAGTGAACATGCCTGTGCGTCTGTCTATGTACATTTCCCTATGCAATAACTTTGTCAATTTTTAGTCTACAGACTTGAAGTTTAATATACAGGGTACTGAGATTTGGGAAAATCTATGTGATCGGTTTTTGGACAGAAATTTGACTGTTAAGGGGTCAAAGTTCAACGATTTGACCTTTGAGAACTCTACTAAACTTCTCTGACAATTTTGAGTCTAAACACTTGAAATTTTAGATAGACGTTCCTTGGACATGGATCTAATTTAATAACTTGATTAGGGCCCTAAACAATAAATGTTAAGGGGTCATAATAGGGGTCAAAGTTAAAAAAATTTACCGCTTTTTTTCTTTTTTTTTTTTTGCTCAGCATACACCGGGCACCCATGCTAGTATATATATATATATAAAAGTGAATGTGTCTGTGTATCTGTGTGTGTGTGTGTTTGGTTGTGTACATTTCCCTACGCAATAACTCTGTCAATTTTTAATCTACAGACTCGAAATTTGATAAACAGGGTACTGAGATTTGGGAAAATCTATGTGATCGGTTTTTGGACAGAAATTTGGCTGTTAAGGGGGCAAAGTTCAACGATTTGACCTTTGAGAACTCTACCAAACTCCTCCGACAATTTTGGGTATAAACACTTGAAATTTTAGATAAAGGTTCCTTTGTGACCTTGCAACGTGACCTTACACGACCTTGAACCTCTGATCGCGGCCCAGTTATGATCTGCACCCTGGTCGGTACAGTTATAATATGTCGACTGGGCAACCAGGTCTGCCAACCGTTAGTACGTCGCGTCACCCAGTGAGTTCTTCGTTAAGGCGTTGGGGATTCTTCTCGGATGCTCGGTCCTCAAGGCCTGTTCTCCGTGGATCGTCTAGTTATTCTGGGTGTTCGTTGACGGATACGGTGTCACAAATGGCAAATAAAGAAATATCCACATTTAGGGATCAACGCACATCAGCAACAAAACTCCGGAGGTTGGTTAATATAATACATATTTCAGAAATTCATAAAAGAAGTATTTACAGCATATACATATAGTTGACAATTAATTCAAGCAAGCAGTTAGTTCTACAACTGAGCTTCTTTTGTTGAAATACCTGGTCGGTATCGCGGACTTTGCGTAATTCTCGTTAAGTGATCGACACGTTATAAGCGTTGAGTTATCAGGCAACAAGCGAGGGGGAGAGAGAGGAGAGGTGATTCTGCCGAGACAGAACAACTTGACTTAGCTCTCTTTGACTCTGATTCCGGACTCTCTCTCTGTGTCTTAATCTCTGATTTTTCATTTCTTTTATAATACAATTATGGAATGATGACGACACCCATGTTCGTCATCGACCAATCAAATTGCTTGATTATAATTCGACGGGGCCTTTTCTCATTGGTTGATTATACTTCGACAGGGCCCTTTTTCATTGGTCCATTTCCAAAATTGGATTGACTCCTCCTTTAATTAACGCCCAACTTACACGTGGTATTATTTAACTCCTCCCTGGCTTACTAATGGAATTTTTCCATATCCAGGAAAATTATTTTTCCTTTGATTTAAAGTATCTATTGATCTCATTTTTCGCTTTGATAATTCAAAGGAATTTTAGTTTATCTTTGAATCAAGCTCCGGCTGTCGGCCATTCCACCATATCAGACATTTTGATTACGTCAAAAGACCAAGAATGCATTTGTCGCTTTGAACTTATCGGACAACACATTTTCCCATCCGAGCAAAAATATTTCATAACTTCAATTTTCGTTCGACCTGATTCACCAAATGACAATTCTCGATACGTCATATTATTGTTTTGAAATTTCGGACAATTCATTTTTCCTATTCTTTGTTCTAAAGAATGATGCCGAGTCACTGCGTGTGTTTCGCTCAGATCAAAAACAACCCGACTTTTTCAACTTGTCAAACTTACAGATCAACCTTGGCTCATAGTTTTGCCAATTGCGGGTGTGAAATCCCCAACCCTCCGACTCCTGCAAAACTATGATTTCGGTCATTTCAGATCAAACGCCTGTGTATTTTGGCTAAAATATTTTATGCATTCTTTTTCGCTTTTGAAGATTTTGTGATTTAACCTCTCGCTACAAAGGCACTTTTGCCGCCGCCATCTCAACAACAGACTTAGCTCAGAATTTATTGACAAAAAAAAATTAATAATAATTTTTATTCCTTCAACACCCAATCATCGTCCGGGAACAAAAAATTACTTTTAACCAAAAGAAACGTCACATCAACCCTACAGGTCTAATGTGGCCTCTCTTTAGTGTTACACCTTGGACATGGATCTAACTTAAGAACTTTATTTGAGCCCAAAACAATAAATGATAAGGGGTTATAATAGGGGTCAAAGTTCAAAAACAAATTGACCTCTGCGGTCTCTACCAAATTACTCAGACAATTTCTGGTCTAAACATTTAAAATTTTACATAAAGGGTATTCAGAGATAGGGCAAGCTTTTTAATCGGTTTGGGTTGAAAATTTTTAGTTACCAATATATAAATGTATGTATGTATGCACGTATGAAAGTTTTAGGCATAGTTTGCATGTCTGCCTAAAACTTTTGACAGAGGCGACGGATTTTACCGAGATCAGTATTGTTTTGAAGTTCGACTTTTCAGATGACAAATATTGAAAAATTGGCTAAAAACGTTGATCTCTTCACCTTCAACTGGGCACTTTTCTACAAGGGGGGATCGCTTTTTTCGAGCCTGCCTACAGAAAATGGACTCTGATTTATGAAAGTATGATAGATTATGAAAAGGAAAGGTTGTAAATTTGGGTTGAATTTGTGGGTATCAAAACCAAAGCAAAATATGATGAAAGTAAAAATAAAATAGATAAACCTCATAATTTATTATACCATACCTGTTCACACTGAAACACTTATCACAATATTCTGTGGATCTATATTAAAAAACCTTGTTAAACTTTGTGACATATTTCAATTCTATGGAGGTCAGGCGCGAACGAACACCCCATAATTTTATTATACCATATTTCTTCAAACTGAAACATAATTATCAAAGTATACTTATGCAGATAGATATGAAAAGTCTTTATTAAAGTTTGTGCCTATTTCCATATAATTATGGAGGCCAAGTGTGAATGCAAACCCCACAATTTTATTATACAATCCCTTTTTAAGTTAAAACATACTTATCAAAGTATTCTTGTGTACATGTATATCAAAAACACTTGTAAACGTTTTTTTTTTTTAATTTTTAAATTTTTTATTTTCATACTTTGTGGACCAGGCGCGAATGCAGACCCCACAATTTTAATGAACCACCGTTTTGCCAGATCAAACATACCCATTCCTATGTGTCGATACATCTTCTATCATTATATGTAATCAGTTTTTTAAAATAGTCAACTATATAGGAGCCTATTCGTGACCGCACACACACACACACAGCTTCATATTATATATACATATATATATATATATATATATATATATATATACTCGTATATATATATTACAGAGAGAGAAACGAATTCTAAACGTCTATATTTGCAATTTATTCAAATTTTAATGAACAAAAAATTTTTACTTTCATTGCATGAAATAGAATCCATAATTTCTCATGCGCCTAAAATTAGACATTCATAAAGCATTGCCAAAGTAATTAATATCTAAAGTTTTTGGTTGTGAAAAATATCAAACAGAAACACAAGAAGGCATTAAATACTGAAATAGAACAAGACACAAATAACAGTAAGAAAATTTGAAGAAAAAAATTTCTTTCTAAATTAAAAACGGATTTTATTATGTGAAAGTATAAAGTTCATCTGCCATTTTTTTTTGTGTTTCCCGAATTTCAGCTATTTCCATGGCAAGTTTGATGCAATCGATTAATCTTCTTGTCAATCATTTTATTTCATGATTGATACATTTATAGCAGCTTTTACAGTGAATAACCAGGAAGACATTTTTATGTTCAGTTTCTTAAGTAAACAAAATAAAATAAAATTTTTTATTTCATTTTGGTCATGAACATCTTTATTATCTTTCGTAGAATTTTAACGCTTTATCCTTTCAGAACTTCTTTTCTGTATCGTCTTTGATCTCTAGACATGTTTTGTCATTGTTCCGGGTGAAAGATAAACAACACTCATTCTTTTGTCCCCCCTCCCCTTCTTTGCGATCGGGCAAAACTGTAAATTGTCATGATTTTTATTTGAATCACTGGGAAATGGATATCAGAAAAAAAGTATCACTACAGTTATGACATGTCAGTTAATGTTTATAATGCAATGTTGATTGCATGAAATAATTGCATGAAATAATCTATTATTCTGAGACACGGTTTTTTTGCACAAAAATTCTATAAGGCCTTTTGTTGAAGGCGGTGCTAAGACATGTAAAACTATTTTACTCTTGTTAGAAAGTAATTTTTTGGAGCAGACAGTTGGGCTTAAGGTCTAAAGTTAGGAGTGTTGCTCGGTGCACAAATTATGGTTGCCGTCTTCACAATTGCATTATTAATTTTTTTCTTTCTCCATTTCAGTCAACAATTGATTCAACCACATATTCTTATACCATCAATTACAAACAGATTGTCATTTCATGTCTTAATTATTATATGCAATCCAATTGGCCCAGATATTAGTTGGTTGCCCTAAAACATAACCAATTGAGGACTTCTGCTATTTTTGTTAACTGGTCAGCAAATCCCTCCCCTCCCGGCTTAGGCAAACAACATGCTTCAATCAACTCTGCTGCTAATGAGGTGTGGCCCAACCATCATAATACATGTCATTAAGGCCCGTGAGCTGAAAAATGACGTTATCGCTGAGGTCATAGCAAACAAGATCTGTCAAAGTCAAGCTGTCAGTAATAAATCAAAAAACATCTTACAAAAAGCATTAGAAGACTTAAAAAATACATTAAAACAGAAAAAAAAAGTAAACCAAAACTTTCTCATTTCTGGAGTTTGATTCTCATCTAAGCATGAAACTATTCATCTTTTAAATTTTTATTTAATACTAGCAGCCCAGCTTTACTCAGGCTCTATGTACTGTTAATAACTTTATGTGCATATGTACATATTAAAAATAAAAATATGTACTGTTAATAACTTTATGTGCATATGTACATATTAAAAATAAAAATATGTACTGTTCATAACTTTATATGCATATGTACATATTAAAAATAAAAATATGTACTGTTCATAACTTTATATGCATATGTACATATTAAAAATAAAAATATGTACTGTTCATAACTTTATATGCATATGTACATATTAAAAATAAAAATATGTACTGTTTATAACTTTATGTGCATATGTACATATTAAAAATAAAAATATGTACTGTTCATAACTTTATATGCATATGTACATATTAAAAATAAAAATATGTACTGTTCATAACTTTATGTGCATATGTACATATTAAAAATAAAAATATGTACTGTTCATAACTTTATATGCATATGTACATATTAAAAATAAAAATATGTACTGTTCATAACTTTATATGCATATGTACATATTAAAAATAAAAATATGTACTGTTCATAACTTTATGTGCATATGTACATATTAAAAATAAAAATATGTACTGTTTATAACTTTATGTGCATATGTACATATTAAAAATAAAAATATGTACTGTTCATAACTTTATATGCATATGTACATATTAAAAATAAAAATATGTACTGTTCATAACTTTATGTGCATATGTACATATTAAAAATAAAAATATGTACTGTTTATAACTTTATGTGCATATGTACATATTAAAAATAAAAATATGTACTGTTCATAACTTTATATGCATATGTATGTATTAAAAATAAAAATATGTATGGTAATGCCTTTCTATATAATAGGCTTCCTTAACTACCATAGAGAAAAGTTGCTAGAGACCACAGAAGTCAAATTTTCTTTTAATTTGACCCTAATTTTGACCCCTTAACATTTATTGTTTTGGGCTCAAATCAAATTAAAATGTCTGACCCATATCCAAGTAACCTACATCTAAAATTTCAAGCATTTAGACCCAAAATTGGCTGAGGAGTTTGGTAGAATCTGCAAAGGTCAACTCTTTACACTTTGACCTCTTGGCAGCCAAATTTTCGCCGAAAAACTGATTAAAAAGCTTGCTGAAAGTTTGAATACCCTTTATGTAAAATTTAAAATGTTTAGACCCAAAATTGGCTTAATAGTTTGCTAGAAACCGTAACTTTGACCCCCGTGGAAGCCAAATTTTCAGCAAAAAAAAAAAAAACGATTAAAAAGCTTGCCCTATGTCTGAATAGACTTTATGTAAAATTTGAAATGTTTAAACCAAAAATTGGTTGACTTATTTGTTAGAGACCACAGAGATTAAATTCTTTTAAACTTTGACCCTAATTTTGACTCCTTAACATTTATTGCTTTGGGCTCCAAACAAATTATAAAGTTAGATCCATGTCCAAGTAAGTAAGACTGTACTTTTGCATCTTGCTTCGGAAGGTGTCCCCAGATGGTAAACCGAGTGGGGCCGCAATCAATGTAAAAAAATAGGCCCCATTGCAATGGGTAATATCCATTACTACTTAATGCCATGTTTGTTTAACATTTAAAGCACCCTCTAACCAGCACATGAGTGATGAATCAGTCGACTCACCCTCTCCATATCCTCTGACGGCGGTTATCACAGCAGCCATGGAAGTCAATTTGTGTTTGTCCACGCCAGGATGATTGCTTTGTCGGTGAACAACCTTGATCTGATCAAGCTCGACTAAGCTCACGGATGCAGGTTGCACAGGCTCAGTGTCCCTCTTAAGTGCATTCGGCCATCTTTGAGACATGATTATCAATTAATCTGCCTTGTTTTGGCCGGATTTCACCAAGCATACATCCATTGACAGCGCATATTTTTCCCCATTTCCTCAACACATTGTCAAGCCGTTGTTGAATGAGACTCTCACTTGTAGGTTGCTGGTAAGAGTATTCAAGATCCATTTATGGACACAAACAGCATTGGTGAACAAATGCAAGTTGGTCATTTTCTAGAGGATTGTCAAGTTTATTCTTTTAATAATAACATCGAGTTCCGCAAAGTTATTATATTAGGACGCAACCAGCATGCATCCTCTACCACAGCCCCATTATATACCAACAATATGTCAGTAGTGAGAGAGCTTGTGTCAACCTATACACAAAGATCTTGGCCATCAATACCATTTGTTCTAAGCTGGGTCTTTGTGCACTCTGGTGGAACCTCCTTAAGTTTTGAGAGGGGCATTGTTCACTTTGTCACCCCACCCAGTCATGAGGTTAGATGCTCTCTGGTTGATGAACATCATGGCAACGCAAAGACAACCACCCAGGGGAAGATGCCTAGCCAACTTGCCACATAATGGAAACATATTCTTTTGTGTGATGACATGAGTCATTTCTTGGATTTTTTTCCTCTTCTCTATATGGAGCACCATCCTCTTCTGAAACCAAGCATACATGCACCAGCCTTTCTATTTTTTGGCTGAGGAAGAGTCAATGCTGTAGAGATGTTTCTTCACACATGTTATGGGCACAACACTCTCATCCACATCCATGTCATCAATATAGGTAAATGTTGCCCGCTGTATGCGCTTGTCCTTCATCAAAATAGTAACAATTGTCTGCATAACGGATGATGCCACATTGAGTCCAAACCCCACACGAGGCAGGCAATACCTTTGCTTTGTCCCTTGATTAGTACAGTCCGACAGGGCCACAATGATTTATGCATGTGTACTTGAAGGTATGCCTTGCAAAGGTCTAACACTGACACATTTGATGCTGCATGACACCATGGATCCACGTGCTTATCTAATTCCCTCTAATTGAGCACCGGCCTCACCTTTTGTTTGTTCTGCTTAATGACTGCCATTAGTGAGATCAAGCCCTTCAGGAGCCCCAATTCTTCTTCTTGGTAATGAACCAACCACCTATAATAAATGTAGGCTTTTAGCTCTTTACTATATTCTGTACGAGCTTTTGAAGAGATGTTATATTTTGGTACTTTGTTGCATAACTTTTCTGGCAGCTGATCACCTGACAACTTCCACAACCCATCCAGGATTTAACGGTAGTGGGCAAGAAAACAAAGTTAAAATGATTTATTGTGGAACAGAAAAAGATGTCGTTGAAAAAAGAACAATGATAATAAATAAGAAAAAAAAAAAAAAAGAGAAATATGTATGAAATCTAGAATTTTTTAAAATTACTATATATATATATAAATTTTTTTTTGTGGCAGTGGAGGAGTGTTATGGAGAGGCACAGTGCAAATGAACTCAAAATCCGGGCCAACAAAAATCGAACCCGGGAATTGGATGACCTGGTCCTATGACGCAAGTCGTTTTATGGGTCAGGCCGTTGTATGGAGCAAGGTTTGAATGAACTTAAATCCTGGCCAACAAAAATGAAACCGGGAATGGGATGACGTAATTCGGTCGCAGGTAAGACCAAAACCAAATGTCAGGCTGATCAAAATATGGGTCAATGACGTCAATTGGTTTATGGGTTACCAAGTCGAAAGTCTATAAAAGTGAGAGGGTAAACAAAAACTAGGAAGAGACGCGGAGACGGGAAACTGCTTGTCACATTCGCAACCTACACCTCTTCTACCACCACCTCAACCGCCGTATTGTGTATATGTGAATGTTTGTTAAATAAACCAAGTTTGTTTATAACAAAGCGTCTCACTATTCATTGATAAATGAACAGCCGTCATTTCAATCTAGACGAATTAGAACAACATATGTATAACTGTCAGCGTAAATGTCAAACGCACCGTCTCTCAGACTATCGAAATATGCAAAAATATCTTATAGTTGAATTACAGGTGGTGCTCATGTAGTAGAATGTACCCTGTCTCTAGATGAAACACTAAGACTCTTCCTAAGACGAACAACAACAATACAGAATATACGTCATCTTAATACCACATATGACACAATGGAGTTTTTAAATGACCCACTATCTGTTAAAAGGGAGTGTGGACCATCTGACACCAAGCTGTAAAGTTCTTCTATGCGCTGGTGTCTACACAATGTGACAGAATGGAATGTTTAAATGACTCTACTCTCTGTTAAAAAGGACTGTGAACCGTCTGACACCTAGCTGTGAAGTTCTGTTGGGAGCCGGCTGCTGTAAAATATTACGCAATGGAGCTTTTAAATGTCCAACTATTTGTTAGAAGGAAGTGTGAACAATCTGACACCTAGCTGTAAAATTCTGTTGGGAGCCGGCTGCTATAAAATGTTGTTAAAAATAAAGAACCTTACCTCATGCAACTTGCGGCTCGTGTTAGGAAAGAAAAAAAAGAGAAAATAAAAATGGCTACCCCCTGGTATTTATGGACTGAAAATCACGTGATGTGACCAGAGGGGGGGAGAGGGTATGCAAATGAGATGTGGTTGGGTATCTCTATAAAAGAGCTGTCTTCTTTATTTTGGGCGTCAGTGTGGAAAGTGCAGAGAGAAGAGAACAGTTGGATTTGAGTTTGAGACTTTTGATCTGAGGTTGAGTTCAAATTTAACATCAAGCTATTTCGGCACAGTGACAAAAATGGGTGACCGAGTAAGATTGAGCAGCGATATCCTGAGGCCATTTACTGGAGAAGGTGACGTGGTTGCGTGGCTTAACAAGCTGAAGTTGATGGCAAGGCTGTAGAAGATCGAGGATGTAGCCACGTTAATACCAATGTATTTGGAAGGAAGTGCTCTAGCGGTCTTTCTAGAAATGGGAGAGACAGATAAGCTATTACTGAGAGCATTGAAAACCGGTTAAAGACCGCATTTTCCGAGAGCGCGTTTGAGGCTTACAACAAGCTCAAAAGAGTCACCTGGACTGGGGAGTCTGTGTATGTGTACGTGGCAGAGATAAGGCAACTAGCAGGATTGCCTTGATATGGGGGACGCAGCCTTGAGAAGACTGTAAAGCTGACGCTTATAACTGGTTTCCCTGATCGCATCTCCATGGAACTGCAACGACTTACTGTGGAGGAGATTCTAAGGCATGCTAGAGTTTTGGTGAAACAGCCTGGTGAGCTGGGGGCGGTCGCGGCTGCTGTGACAAGCAGAAAGGAGCGACCAGTGATGAAGCAAGGCTGTGGATTTACCGGTAAATGCTTTCGATGTCAAGGACCACACCTGATGAGAGACTGTAGGGAGCTACGGCCAGATATTATCTGTTTTAGGTGTGGCCAAGTAGGGCACATTAGCAGGAATTGCCCTTCACTTCCGGGAAACGAGTAAAGGGGCGCTATTGCGCCAGTAGTCACCCCTTTTATACTGAACAGGCGTATGAGAGTTTGTTGCCACAGTTAGTGATCACAATCAATGGAAAGAGGGCTAGAGCTCTTGTTGATACTGGATGTACAACAACACTTATTACTATGACTGTCGCCAACTCTTGGAATGGAACCAGCAACGTTAGAGCGGTGGATGGCAGAGAAGTGGAATGCTGTGGAGAGGCCAATGCCGTGATTGTAGTAAGAAATATGCCATTGCGGCTAAGAGTGATCATGCTGGATAGACTGGTTGCAGGAATTGATGTGGTGCTCTGCCTGGACGTGATAGACCAACTGGGAGGAGCTACTATTGCTAAAGGCCAACCTATTAAGAAGAAAGTTAGGCCAATGTTGGATTTCCGTGAGCTGAACAAGTTTGTCGCTTGTCACACAAAGGATGGAATCGACGTGTGTGAAGAAGTTGTAAGGAAATGGAGGAGGATGAAGCAGGCAACTAAAATTATGGACCTGAAGTCAGCCTACCTCCAACTTCATGTGGATGAGAAATTGTGGAAATATCAATTGGTAGAGTACAAAGGTCAAGTTTATTGTCTGACCAGATTAGGATTTGGTCTGAACTCCACACCAAAGATAATGACGGCAGTTCTTAAGACAGTGTTGGCCAAAGACGATGCAGTGAAGAGAGGCACCTGACGGGGCTCCAGCATGTTGTGCAGTAGAGAATTTAAAAGACTTGCATAACCTACATCATTTTGGAAACGAACGGACCCTTCACCTGGCAAGAAAAGTAAACCCGCACGTCACAATGCAAGATGTCCAAAAGGTGGTGGAACAATGTAGGGAATGCCAATCAATTGACACTGCACCGGCTAGACATGAAAAAGGGGAACGTGATGTGACGAGAAAAGAGAGTGGGTACGCAAATAAGATGTGGTTGGGTCTCTCTATAAAAGAGGCGTCTCCTTTATTTTGGGCGTCAGTGTGGAAAGTGCAGAGAGAAGAGAACAGTTGGATTTGAGTTTGAGACTTTTGATCTGAGGTTGAGTTCAAATTAAACGACATAAAATATGACACAATGCATTTTTAAATGTCCCAGTATCTGTTAAAAAGGACTGTGAACTGTCTGACACCTAGCTGTAAAATTCTGTTGGGAGCCGGCTACTGTAAAATATTACACAATCGAGTTTTTAAATGTCCCACTATCTGTTAAAAGGGAGTGTGAACCATCTGACACCTAGCTGGAAAGTTCTGTTAGGAGCCGGCAACTATAAAATATGACACAATGCATTTTTAAATGTAACACTATCTGTTAAAAGGGAGTGTGAATCGTCTGACACCTAGCTGTAAAGTTCTGTTGGGAGCCGGCTGCTATAAAATATGAAACAATGCATTTTTTCAATGTCTCAATATCTTTTAAAAGGGAGTTTGAATCGTCTGACAAAACATTCATGGTATCATATTTTATAGTTGCCGGGTCCCAACAGACCTTTAGTGCTATAAAATATGACACAATTATGAGCATTTAAATGTCCCACTATCTTTTCCAAAAGAGATCTTAAATGTTCCATTATCTGTTAAAAGGGAGTGTGAACCATCTGACACCTAGCTGTAAAACTATAAAATATGACACCATAGAGTTTTTAAAGGCCTCATTATCCTTAAACAACAGAAAACTTTGCAGTAAATAATGTAATATGATACAATGGAGTTTTTAAATACCTCACTATCTTTTAAGAGACAGTGTGAACCATCTGACAAAACCTTCATGGTGTCATATTTTATAGTTGACGGATCCCAAGAGCACTTTACTGCTATAAAATATGACACAATGCATCCTTAAATGTCCTAATACCTGTTAAAAGGAAGTGTAAAGAATCCTACACCCCTCTAGAAAGTTCTGTTGAGGGTCGGCTGCTACAAAATATGACACAATGGAGTGTTTAAATGTTCCACTATCTGTAAACAGGGTGTGTGAACCAAGGGATACCTAGCTGTAAAGTTCTTTTGGTGGCCGGCTGCTATAAGATATGACAGAATCGAGATTTTCCATGTCCCACTATCTGTTAAAAGGAAGAGTGAACCATATGATACCCAGCTGTAAAGTTCTGTTGGGGGCCGGCTGCTATAAAATATGACACAATGGAGTTTTTAAATGTCCCACTATCTGTTAAGAGGGAGAGTGAACCATCTGATACCCAGCTGTAAAGTTCTGTTGGGGGCCGGCTGCTATAAAATATGACACAATGGAGATTTTAAATGTTCCACTATCTGTTAAAAGGTAGAGTGAACCATCTGATACGCAGCGGTAAAGTTCTTTTGGGGGCCGGCTGCTGTGAAATATGACACAATGGCGATTATAAATGTTCCACTATCTGTTAAAAGGGAGAGTGAACCATCTGATACCCAGCTGTAAAGTTCTGTTGAGGGCCGGCTGCTATAAAATATGACACAATGGAGATTTTAAATGTTCCACCATCTGTTAAAAGGGAGAGTGAACCATCTGATACCCAGCTGTAAAGTTCTTTTGAGGGCCGGCTGCTATAAAATATGACACAATGGAGATTTTAAATGTCCCACTATCTGTTAAAAGGGAGAGTGACCCATCTGATACCAAGCTGTAAAGTTCTTTTGGGGCCGGCTGCTATAAAATATGACACAATGGAGATTTTAAATGTCCCACTATCTGTTAAAAGGGACAGTGAACCATCTGATACCCAGCTGTAAAGTTCTGTTGGGGGCCTGCTGCTATAAAATATGACACAATGGAGATTTTAAATGTTCCCCTATCTGTTAAAAGGAGAGTGAACCATCTGATACCCAGCTGTAAAGTTCTTTTGGGGTCCGGCTGCTATTAAATATGACACAATGGAGATTTTAAATGTCCCACTATCTGTTAAAAGGGACAGTGAACCATCTGATACCCAGCTGTAAAGTTCTTTCTGGGGCCAGCTGCTATAAAATATGACACAATAGAGATTCTAAATGTCCAACTATCTGTTAAAAGGGAGAGTGAACCATCTGATACCCAGCTGTAAAGTTCTTTTGGAGCCCGGCTGCTATAAAATATGACACAATGGAGATTTTAAATGTCCCACTATCTGTTAAAAGGGACAGTGAACCATCTGATACCCAGCTGTAAAGTTCTTTCTGGGGCCAGCTGCTATAAAATATGACACAATAGAGATTCTAAATGTCCCACTATCTGTTAAAAGGGAGAGTGAACCATCTGATACGCAATTGTAAAGTTCTTTTGGGGGCCGGCTGCTATAAAATATGACACAATAGAGATTCTAAATGTCCCACTATCTGTTAAAAGGGACAGTGAACCATCTGATACCCAGCTGTAAAGTTCTTTTGGGGTCCGGCTGCTATTAAATATGACACAATGGAGATTTTAAATGTTCCACTATCTGTTAAAATGGAGAGTGAAAAATCTGATACCCAGCTGTAAAGTTCTTTGGGGGGCCGGCTGCTATAAAATATGACACAATAGAGATTCTAAATGTCCAACTATCTGTTGAAAGGGAGAGTGAACCATCTGATACCCAGCTGTAAAGTTCTTTTGGGGTCCGGCTGCTATTAAATATGACACAATGGAGATTTTAAATGTTCCACTATCTGTTAAAAGGGACAGTGAACCATCTGATACCCAGCTGTAAAGTTCTTTCTGGGGCCAGCTGCTATAAAATATGACACAATGGACATTTTAAATATCCCACTATCTGTTAAAAGGGAGAGTGAACCATCTGATACCCAGCTGTAAAGTTCTTTTGGGTGCCGGTTGGTACAAGATATGACAGAATACAGATTTTAAATGTTCCACTATCTGTTAAAAGGTAGGGTGAACCATCTGATACCCAGCTGGAAAGTTCTTTTGGGGGCTGGCTGCTATAAAATATGACACAATGGAGATTTTAAATGTTCCACTATCTGTTAAAAGGGAGAGTGAACCATCTGATACGCAATTGTAAAGTTCATTTGGGGGCCGGCTGCTATGAAATATGACACAATGGAGATTTATATGTCCCACTATCTGTTAAAAGGGAGAGTGAACCATCTGATATGCAATTGTAAAGTTCTTTTGGGGGCCGGCTGCTGTGAAATATGACACAATGGAGATTTAAAATGTTCCACTATCTGTTAAAAGGGAGAGTGAACCATCTGATACGCAATTGTAAAGTTCTTTTGGGGGCCGGCTGCTATAAAATTTGACACAATGGAGATTTAAAATGTTCC
Organism: Euprymna scolopes; assembly: GCF_053919585.1. Taxonomy (NCBI): domain Eukaryota; kingdom Metazoa; phylum Mollusca; class Cephalopoda; order Sepiida; family Sepiolidae; genus Euprymna; species Euprymna scolopes. The sequence continues at coordinate 1,186,327 of NC_136508.1, forward strand.
ACTATCTGTTAAAAGGGAGAGTGAACCATCTGATACCCAGCTGTAAAGTTCTTTTGGGGGCCGGCTGCTATAAAATATGACACAATGGAGATTTAAAATGTTCCACTATCTGTTAAACAGGAGAGTGAACCATCTGATACGCAATTGTAAAGTTCTTTTGGGGGCCGGCTGCTGTGAAATATGACACAATGGAGATTTTAAATGTTCCACTATCTGTTAAAAGGGAGAGTGAACCATCTGATACCCAGCTGTAAAGTTCTTTTGGGGGCCGGCTGCTGTGAAATATGACACAATGGAGATTTTAAATGTTCCACTATCTGTTAAAAGGGAGAGTGAACCATCTGATACGCAATTGTAAAGTTCTTTTGGGGGCCGGCTGCTGTGAAATATGACACAATGGAGATTTTAAATGTTCCACTATTTGTTAAAAGGGAGAGTGAACCATCTGATACCCAGCTGTAAAGTCCTTTTGGGGGCCGGCTGCTGTGAAATATGACACAATGGAGATTTTAAATGTTCCACTTTCTGTTCAAAGGGAGAGTGAACCATCTGATACCCAGCTGTAAAGTTCTTTTGCAGGCCGGCTGCTATAAAATATGACACAATGGAGATTTTAAATGTCCCACATCTGTTAAAAGGGAGTGAGAACCATCTGATTCCCAGCTGTAAAGTTCTTTTGTGGGCCAACTGCTATAAAATATGACACAATTGAGATTTAAAATGTTCCACTATCTGTTAAAAGGGAGAGTGAACCATCTGATACCCAGCTGTAAAGTTCTTTTGGGGGCCGGCTGCTATAAAATATGACACAATGGACATTTTAAATGTCCCACTATCTGTAAAAAGGGAGAGTGAACAATCTGATACCCAGCTGTAAAGTTCTTTTGGGGGCCGGCTGCTATGAAATATGACACAATGGAGATTTTAAATGTTCCACTATCTGTTAAAAGGGACAGTGAACCATCTGATACCCAGCTGTAAAGTTCTTTCTGGGGGCAGGCTGCTATAAAATATGACACAATGGAGATTTTAAATGTTCTACTATCTGTTAAAATGAAGAGTGAACAATCTAATACCCAGCTGTAAAGTTCTTTTGGGGGCCGGCTGCTATGAAATATGACACAATGGAGATTTAAAATGTTCCACTATCTGTTAAAAGGGAGAGTGAACCATCTGATACCCAGCTGTAAGGTTCTTTTGGGGGCCGGCTGCTATAATATACAACACAATGTAGATTTTAAATGTTCCACTATCTGTTAAAAGGGAGAGTGAACAATCTGATAGCCAGCTGTAAAGTTCATTTGGGGTCCGGCTGCTATAAAATATGACATAATGGAGATTTAAAATGTTCCACTATCTGTTAAAAGGGAGTGCGAACCATCTGATACCTAGCTGTAAAGTTCTTTTATGGGCCGGCTGCTATAAAATATGACACAATGGAGATTTAAAATGTTCCACTATCTGTTAAAAGGGAGAGTGAACCATCTGATACCCAGCTGTAAAGTTCTTTTGGGGGCCGGCTGCTAAAATGTATGACACAATTGAGATTGTAAATGTTCCATTATCTGTTAAAAGGGAGAGTGAACCATATGATACCCAGCTGTAAAGTTCTTTTGGGCCCGGCTGCTATGAAATATGACACAGTGGAGATTTTAAATGTCCCACTATCTGTTAAAACGGAGAGTGAACCATCTGATACCCAGCTGTAAAGTTCTTTTGGGGGCCGGCTGTTATAAAATATGCCACAATTGAGATTTTAAATGTTCCATTATCTGTTAAAAGGGAGAGTGAACCATCTGATACCTAGCTGTAAAGTTCTTTTGGGGCCGGCTGCTATACCATATGACACAATAGAGATTTTAAATGTTCCACCAGCTGTTAAAAGGGACAGTTAACTATCTGATACCCAGCTGTAAAGTTCTTTTGGGGGCCGGCTGCTATAAAATATGACACAATGGAGATTTTAAATGTTCCACTATCTGTTAAAAGGGAGAGTGAACCATCTGATACCCAGCTGTAAAGTTCTTTTGGGGGCCGGCTGCTATACCATATGACAAAATGGAGATTTTAAATGTTCCACCAGCTGTTAAAAGGGACAGTTAACCATCTGATACCTAGCTGTAAATTTCTTTTGGGGGCCGGCTGCTATAAAATATGCCACAATGGAGATTTTAAATGTTCCACTATCTGTTAAAAGGGAGAGTGAACCATCTGATACCCAGCTGTAAAGTTCTGTTGGTGGCAGGCTGCTTTGAAATATGACACAATGGGGTTTTTAACTATCCCACTATCTGTTAAAAGGGAGAGTGAAGCATCTGATACCCAGCTGTAAAGTTCTGTTGGGGCCCGGCTGCTATAAAATATGACACAATGGACAGTTTAAATATCTCACTATCTGTTAAAAGGGAGAGTGAACCATCTGATACCCAGCTGTAAAGTTCTGTTGGTGGCAGGCTGCTATAAATATGACAGAATGGAGATTTTAAATTGCCCTCTATCTGTTAAAAGGGAGAGTGAACAATCTGATACCCAGCTGTAAAGTTCTGTTGGGTGCCGGCTGCTATAAAATATTACACAATGGACATCTAAAATATCCCACTATCTGTTAAAAGGGAGAGTGAACAATCTGATACCCAGCTGTAAAGTTCTGTTGGGTGCCGGCTGCTATAAAATATGCCACAATGGACATTTTAAACCATCTGATACCCAGCTGTAAAGTTCTGTTGGTGGCAGGCTGCTATAAAATATGACAGGATGGAGTTTTTAAATATCCCATTATCTGTTAACAGGGAGAGTGAACCATCTGATACCCAGCTGTAAAGTTCTGTTGGGTGCCGGCTGCTATAAAATATGCCACAATGGAGATTTTAAATGTTCCACTATCTGTTAAAAGGGAGAGTGAAGCATCTGATACCCAGCTGTAAAGTTCTGTTGGTGGCAGGCTGCTATAAAATATGACAGAATGGAGTTTTTAAATATCCCATTATCTGTTAAAAGGGAGAGTGAACCATCTGATACCCATCTGTAAAGTTCTTTTGGGGACCGGCTGCTATAAAATATGCCACAATGGAGATTTTAAATGTTCCACTATCTGTTAAAAGGGAGAGTGAACCATCTGATACCCAGCTGTAAAGTTCTGTTGGTGGCAGGCTGCTATAAAATATGACAGAATGGAGTTTCTAAATATCCCACTATCTGTTAAAAGGGAGAGTAAACCATCTGATACCCAGCTGTAAAGTTCTTTTGGGGGCCGGCTGCTGTGAAATATGACACAATGGAGATTTAAAATGTTCCACTATCTGTTAAAAGGGAGAGTGAACAATCTGATATGCAATTGTAAAGTTCTTTTGGGGGCCGGCTGCTATTAAATATGACACAATGGAGATTTAAAATGTTCCACTATCTGTTAAAAGGGAGAGTGAACCATCTGATACCCAGCTGTAAAGTTCTTTTGGGGGCCGGCTGCTGTGAACTATGACACAATGGAGATTTTAAATGTTCCACTATCTGTTAAAAGGGAGAGTGAACCATCTGATACCCAGCTGTAAAGTTCTTTGGGGGGCCGGCTGCTATAAAATATGACACAATAGAGATTCTAAATGTCCCACTATCTGTTAAAAGGGAGAGTGAACCATCTAATACCCAGCTGGAAAGTTCTTTTGGGGGCCGGCTGGTATAAAATATGACACAATGGAGATTTTAAATGTTCCACTATCTGTGAAAGGGGAGAGTTAACCATCTGATAACAAGCTGTAAAGTTCTTTTGGGGGCCGGCTGCTGTGAAATATGACACAATGGAGATTTTAAATGTCCCACTATCTGTTAAAAGGGAGAGTGAACCATCTGATACCCAGCCCTAAAGTTCTTTGGGGGGCCGGCTGCTATAAAATATGACACAACAGAGATTCTAAATGTCAAACTATCAGTTAAAAGGGAGAGTGAACCATCTGATACCCAAGCTGTAAAGTTCTTTTGGGTGCCGGTTGGTATAAGATATGACAGAATACAGATTTTAAATGTTCCACTATCTGTTAAAAGGAAGGGTGAACCATACCCAGCTGGAAAGTTCTTTGGGGGCCGGCTTCTATAAAATATGACACAATGGAGATTTAAAATGTTCCACTATCTGTGAAAGGGGAGAGTGAACCATCTGATACCCAGCTGTAAAGTTCTTTTGGGGGCCGGCTACTGTGAAATATGACACAATGGAGATTTTAAATGTCCCACTATCTGTTAAAAGGGAGAGTGAACCATCTGATTCCCAGCTGTAAAGTTCTGTTGGGGGCCGGTTGCTGTAAAGTATGACCTAATCGAGATTTTAAATGTTCCACTATCTGTTAAAAGGGAGAGTGAACCATCTGATACCCAGCTGTAAAGTTCTTTTGGGGGCCGGTTGCTATGAAATATGACTCAATGGAGATTTTAAATGTCCCACTATCTGTTAAAAGGGAGAGTGAACCATCTGATACCCAGCTGTAAAGTTCTTTTGGAAGCCGGCTGCTATAAAATATGACACAATGGAGATTACAAATGTTCCACTACTTGTTAAAAGGGAGAGTGAACCATCTGATACCCAGCTGTAAAGATCTTTGGGGGGCCGGCTGCTATAAAATATGACACAATAGAGATTCTAAATGACCAACTATCTGTTGAAAGGGAGAGTGAACAATCTGATACCCAGCTGTAAAGTTCATTTGGGGGCCGGCTGGTGTGAAATATGACACAATGGAGATTTTAAATGTTCCACTATCTGTTAAAAGGGAGAGTGAACAATCTGATACCCAGCTGTAAAGTTATTTTGGGGGCCGGCTGCTATAAAATATGACACAATGGAGATTTTAAATGTCCCACATCTCTAAAAAGGGAGTGAGAACCATCTGATATCCAGCTGTAAAGTTCTTTTGGGGGCCAGCTGCTATAAAATATGACACAATGGAGATTTAAAATGTTCTACTATCTGTTAAAAGGGAGAGTGAACCATCTGATACCCAGCTGTAAAGTTCTTTTGGGGGCCGGCTGCTATAAAATATGACACAATGGACATTTTAAATGTCCCACTATCTGTAAAAAGGGAGAGTGAACAATCTGATACCAAGCTGTAAAGTTCTTTTGGGGGCCGGCTGCTATGAAATATGACACAATGGAGATTTTAAATGTTCCACTATCTGTTAAAATGGAGAGTGAAAAATCTGATACCCAGCTGTAAAGTTCTTTTGGGGGCCGGCTGCTATGAAATATGACACAATGGAGATTTAAAATGTTCCACTATCTGTTAAAAGGCAGAGTGAACCATCTGATACCCAGCTGTAAAGTTCTTTTGGGGGCCGGCTGCTATAAAATATTACACAATGGAGATTTTAAATGTTCCACTATCTGTTAAAAGGGAGAGTGAACCATCTGATACCCAGCTGTAAAGTTCTTTTGGGGGCCGGCTGCTATAAAATATGACACAATGGAGATTTTAAATGTTCCACTATCTGTTAAAAGGGACAGTGAACCAACTGATAGCCAGCTGTAAAGTTCTTTTATGGGCCGGCTGCTATAAAATATGACACAATGCAGATTTAAAATGTTCCACTATCTGTTAAAAGTGAGAGTGAACCATCTGATACCCAGCTGTAAAGTTCTTTTGGGGGCCGGCTGCTATGAAATATGACACAATGGAGATTTGAAATGCTCAATTATCTGTTAAAAGGGAGAGTGAACCATCTGATACCCAGCTGTAAAGTTCTTTTGGGGGCCGGCTGCTATAAACTATGACACAATGGAGATTTTAAATGTTCTACTATCTGTTAAAAGGGAGAGTGAACCATCTGATACCCAGCTGTAAAGTTCATTTGGGGGCCGGCTGGTGTGAAATATGACACATAGAGATTTTAAATGTTCCACTATCTGTTAAAAGGGAGAGTGAACAATCTGATAACCAGCTGTAAAGTTCTGTTGGGGGCCGGCTGCTATAAAATATGACACAATGGAGATTTTAAATGTCCCACATCTGTTAAAAGGGAGTGAGAACCCTCTGATACCCAGCTGTAAAGTTCTTTTGGGGGCCAGCTGCTTTAAAATATGACACAATGGTGATTTAAAATGTTCCACTATCTGTTAACAGAGAGAGTGAACCATCTGATACCCAGCTGTAAAGTTCTTTTGGGGGCCGGCTGCTATAAAATATGACACAATGGAGATTTAAAATGTTCCACTATCTGTTAAAAGGGAGATTGAACCATCTGGTACCCAGCTGTAAAGTTCTTTGGGGGGTCGGCTGCTATAAAATATGACACAATGGAGATTTTAAATGTTCCATTATCTGTTAAATTGGAGAGTGAACCATCTGATACATAGCTGTAAAGTTCTTTTGGGGGCCGGCTGCTATTAAATATGACACAATGGAGATTTTAAATGTTCCACTATCTGTTAAAAGGGAGAGTGAACCATCTGATACCCAGCTGTAAAGTTCTTTTGGGGGCCGGCTGCTATAAAATATTAAACAATGGAGATGTTAAAATTCCCACTATCTGTTAAAAGGGAGAGTGAACCATCTGATAGCCAGCTGTAAAGTTCTTTTGGGGGCCGGCTGCTATAAAATATGACACAATGGAGATTTAAAATGTTCCACTATCTGTTAAAAGGGAGTGCGAACCATCTGATACCCGGCTGTAAAGTTCTTTTGGGGGCCGGCTGCTATAAACTATGACACAATGGAGATTTTAAATGTTCCACTATCTGTTAAAAGGAAGAGTGAACCATCTGATACCCAGCTGTAAAGTTCTTTCTGGGGCCGGCTGCTATAAAATATGACACAATGAGGATTTTAAATGGTCCATTATCTGTTAAAAGGGAGAGTGAACGATCTGATACCCAGCTGTAAAGTTCTTTTGGGGGCCGGCTGCTATGAAATATGACACACTGGAGATTTTAAATGTCCTACTATCTGTTAAAAGGGAGAGTGAACCATCTGATACCCAGCTGTAAAGTTCTTTTGGGGGCCGGCTGCTATAAAATATTAAACAATGGAGATGTTAAAATTCCCACTATCTGTTAAAAGGGAGAGTGAACCATCTGATACCCAGCTGTAAAGTTCTTTTGGGGGCCGGCTGCTATAAAATATGACACAATGGAGATTGAAAATGTTCCACTATCTGTTAAAAGGGAGTGGGAACCATCTGATACCCGGCTGTAAAGTTCTTTTGGGGGCCGGCTGCTATAAACTATGACACAATGGAGATTTTAAATGTTCCACTATCTGTTAAAAGGGAGAGTGAACCATCTGATATGCAGCTGTAAAGTTCTTTTGGGGGCCGGCTGCTATAAAATATGACTCAATGGAGATTTTAAATGTCCCACATCTGTTAAAAGGGAGTGAGAACCATCTGATTCCCAGCTGTAAAGTTCTTTTGTGGGCCAGCTGCTATAAAATATGACACAATTGAGATTTAAAATGTTCCACTATCTGTTAAAAGGGAGAGTGAACCATCTGATACCCAGCTGTAAAGTTCTTTTGGGGGCCGGCTGCTATAAAATATGACTCAATGGACATTTTAAATGTCCCACTATCTGTAAAAAGGGAGAGTGAACCATCTGATACCCAGCTGTAAAGTTCTTTTGGGGGCCGGCTGCTATAAAATATGACACAATGGAGATTTTAAATGACCACTATCTGTTAAAAGGGACAGTGAACCATCTGATACCCAGCTGTAAAGTTCTTTCGTGGGGCAGGCTGCTATAAAATATGACACAATGGAGATTTTAAATGTTCTACTATCTGTTAAAATGAAGAGTGAACAATCTGATACCCAGCTGTAAAGTTCTTTTGGGGGCCGGCTGCTATGAAATATGACACAATGGAGATTTAAAATGTTCCACTATATGTTAAAAGGGAGAGTGAACCATCTGATACCCAGCTGTAAAGTTCTTTTGGGGGCCGGCTGCTATAATATACAACACAATGTAGATTTTAAATGTTCCACTATCTGTTAAACAGGAGAGTGAACCATCTGATACGCAATTGTAAAGTTCTTTTGGGGGCCGGCTGCTATAATATACAACACAATGTAGATTTTAAATGTTCCACTATCTGTTAAACAGGAGAGTGAACCATCTGATACCCAGCTGTAAAGTTCTTTTGGGGGCCGGCTGCTATAAAATATGACACAATGGAGATTTTAAATGACCACTATCTGTTAAAAGGGACAGTGAACCATCTGATACCCAGCTGTAAAGTTCTTTCGTGGGGCAGGCTGCTATAAAATATGACACAATGGAGATTTTAAATGTTCTACTATCTGTTAAAATGAAGAGTGAACAATCTGATACCCAGCTGTAAAGTTCATTTGGGGGGCGGCTGCTATAAAATATGACACAATGGAGATTTTAAATGTTCCACTATCTGTTAAAAGGGAGTGTGAACCATCTGATACCTAGCTGTAAAGTTCTTTTATGGGCCGGCTGCTATAAAATATGACACAATGGAGATTTTAAATGTCCCACTATCTGTTAAAAGGGAGAGTGAACCATCTGATACCCAGCTGTAAAGTTCTTTTGGGGGCCGGCTGTTATAAACTATGCCACAATTGAGATTTTAAATGTTCCATTATCTGTTAAAAGGGAGAGTGAACCATCTGATACTCAGCTGTAAAGGTCTTTTGGGGGCCGGCTGCTATACCATATGACACAATGGAGATTTTAAATGTTCCACCAGCTGTTAAAAGGGACAGTTAACCATCTGATACCCAGCTGTAAGGTTCTTTTAGGGGCCGGCTGCTATAAAATATGACACAATGGAGATTTTAAATGTTCCACTATCTGTTAAAAGGGAGAGTGAACCATCTGATACCCAGCTGTAAAGTTCTTTTGGGGGCCGGCTGCTATACCATATGACACAATGGAGATTTTAAATGTTCCACCAGCTGTTAAAAGGGACAGTTAACCATCTGATACCTAGCTGTAAGGTTCTTTTGGGGGCTGGCTGCTATAAAATATGCCACAATGGAGATTTTAAATGTTCCACTATCTGTTAAAAGGGAGAGTGAACCATCTGATACCCAGCTGTAAAGTTCTGTTGGTGGCAGGCTGCTGTGAAATATGACACAATGGAGTTTTTATCTATCCCACTATCTGTTAAAAGGGAGAGTGAACCATCTGATACCCAGCTGTAAAGCTCTGTTGGGGGCCGGCTGCTATAAAATATGACACAATGGACATTTTAAATATCTCACTATCTGTTAAAAGGGAGAGTGAACCATCTGATACCCAGCTGTAAAGTTCTGTTGGTGGCAGGCTGCTATAAAATATGATAGAATGGAGATTTTAAATTGCCCTCTATCTGTTAAAAGGGACAGTGAACAATCTGATACCCAGCTGTAAAGTTCTGTTGGGTGCCGGCTGCTTTAAAATATTACACAATGGACATCTTAAATATCCCACTATCTGTTAAAAGGGAGAGTGAACCATCTGATACCCAGCTGTAAAGTTCGGTTGGTGGCAGGCTGCTATAAAATATGACAGAATGGAGATTTTAAATTGCCCTCTATCTGTTAAAAGGGAGAGTGAACCATCTGATACCCAGCTGTAAAGTTCTATTTGGTGCCGGCTGCTATAAAATATGCCACAATGGAGATTTTAAATGTTCCACTATCTGTTAAAAGGGAGAGTGAACCATCTGATACCCAGCTGTAAAGTTCTGTTGGTGGCAGGCTGCTATAAAATATCACAGAATGGAGTTTTTAAATATCCCACTATCTGTTAAAAGGGAGAGTGAACCATCTGATACGCAGCTGTAAAGTTCTTTTGGGGGCCGGCTGCTATGAAATATGACACAATGGAGATTTAAAATGTTCCACTATCTGTTAAAAGGGAGAGTAAACCATCTGATACCCAGCTGTAAAGTTCTGTTGGTGGCAGGCTGCTATAAAATATGACACAATGGACATTTTAAATATCCCACTATCTGTTAAAAGGGAGAGTGAACCATCTGATACCCAGCTGTAAAGTTCTGTTGGTGGCAGGCTGCTATAAAATGACACAATGGACATTTTAAATATCCCACTATCTGTTAAAAGGGAGATTGAACCATCTGATACCCAGCTGTAAAGTTCTTTTGGGGGCCGGCTGCTATAAAATATGACACAATGGAGATTTTAAATGTTCCACTATCTGTTAAAAGGGAGAGTGAACCATCTGATACCCAGCTGTAAAGTTCTTTTGGGGGCGGGCTGCTAAAAAATATGACACAATTGAGATTGTAAATGTTCCATTATCTGTTAAAAGGGAGAGTGAACCATCTGATAATCAGCTGTAAATTCTTTTGGGCCCGGCTGCTATGAAATATAACACAATGGAAATTTTAAATGTCCCACTTTCTGTTAAAAGGGAGAGTGAACCATCTGATACCCAGCTGTAAAGTTCTTTTGGGGGCCGGCTGTTATTAAATATGCCACAATTGAGATCTTAAATGTTCCATTATCTGTTAAAAAGGAGAGTGAACCATGTGATACCCAGCTGTAAAGTTCTTTTGGGGGCCGGCTCCTATAAAATATGACACAATGGAGATTTAAAATGTTCCACTATCTGTTAAAAGGGAGAGTGAACCATCTGATACCCAGCTGTAAAGTTCTTTTGGGGGCCGGCTGCTATAAACTCTGACACAATAGAGATTTTAAATGTTCCACCAGCTGTTAAAAGGGACAGTTAACCATCTGATACCCAGCTGTAAGGTTCTTTTGGGGGCCGGCTGCTATAAAATATGCCACAATGGAGATTTTAAATTTTCCACTATCTGTTAAAAGGGAGAGTGAACCATCTGATACCCAGCTGTAAAGTTCTGTTGGGTGCCGGCTGCTATAAAATATGACACAATGGACATTTTAAATTGCCCTCTATCTGTTAAAAGGGAGAGTGAACCATCTGATACCAAGCTGTAAAGTTCTGTTGGGTGCCGGCTGCTATAAAATATTACAAAATGGACATTTTAAATATCCCACTATCTGTTAAAAGGGAGAGTGAACCATCTGATACCCAGCTATAAAGTTCTGTTGGTGGCAGGCTGCTATAAAATATGACAGAATGGAGATTTTAAATTGCCCTCTATCTGTTAAAAGGGAGAGTGAACCATCTGATACCCAGCTGTAAAGTTCTATTGGGTGCCGGCTGCTATAAAATATGACACAATGGACATTTTAAATATCCCACTATCTGTGTAAAGGGAGAGTGAACCATCTGATACCCAGCTGTAAAGTTCTGTTGGGTGCCGGCTGCTATAAAATACGCCACAATGGAGATTTTAAACCATCTGATACCCAGCTGTAAAGTTCTGTTGGTGGCAGGCTGCTATAAAATATGACAGGATGGAGTTTTTAAATATCCCATTATCTGTTAACAGGGAGAGTGAACCATCTGATACCCAGCTGTAAAGTTCTGTTGGGTGCCGGCTGCTATAAAATATGCCATAATGGAGATTTTAAATGTTCCACTATCTGTTAAAAGTGAGAGTTAACCATCTTATACACAGCTGTAAAGTTATTTTGGTGGCAGGCTGCTATAAAATATGACACAATGGACATTTTAAATATCCCACTATCTGTTAAAAGGGAGAGTGAACCATCTGATACCCAGCTGTAAAGTTCTTTTGGGGGCCGGCTGCTATGAAATATGACACAATGGAGATTTTAAATGTTCCACTATCTGTTAAAAGGGAGAATGAACTATCTGATACCCAGCTGTAAAGTTCTGGTGGGGGCCGGCTGCTATAAAATATGACAGAATGGAGTTTTTTAATATCCCACTATCTGTTAAAAGTGAGAGTGAACCATCTGATACCCAGCTGTAAAGTTCTTTTGGTGGCAGGCTTCTATAAAATATGCGACAATGGAGATTTTAAATGTTCCACTATCTGTTAAAAGGGAGAGTGAACCATCTGATACCCAGCTGTAAAGTTCTGTTGGGTGCCGGCTGCTATAAAATATGACACAATGGACATTTTAAATATCCCACTATCTGTTAAAAGGGAGCGAGAACCATCTTATACCCAGCTGTAAAGTTCTTTTGGGGGCCGGCTGCTATAAAATATGACACAATGGAGATTTTAAATCTTCCACTATCTGTTAAAAGGGAGAGTGAACCATCTGATACCCAGCTGTAAAGTTCTGTTGGTGGCAGGCTGCTATAAAATAAGACAGAATGGAGTTTTAAAATATCCCACTATCTGTTAAAAGGGAGAGTGAACCATCTGATACCCAGCTGTAAAGTTCTTTTGGGTGCCGGCTGCTATAAAATATGACACAATGGAAATTTTAAATATCCCACTATCTGTTAAAAGGGAGAGTGAACCATCTGATACCCAGCTGTAAAGTTCTGTTGGTGGCAGGCTGCTATAAAATAAGACAGAATGGAGTTTTAAAATATCCCACTATCTGTTAAAATTGAGAGTGAACCATCTGATACCCAGCTGTAAAGTTCTTTTGGGTGCCGGCTGCTATAAAATATGACACAATGGACATTTTAAATATCCCACTATCTGTTAAAAGGGAAAGTGAACCATCTTATACTCAGCTGTAAAGTTCTTTTGGAGGCCAGCTGCTATGAAATATGACACAACTGAGATGTTAAATGTTCCACTATCAGTTAAAAGGGAGGGTGAACGGTCTGATACCCAGCTGTGAAGTTCTTTTGGGTGCCGGCTGCTATGAAATATGACACAATGGACATTTTAAATATCCCACTATCTGTTAAAAGGGAGAGTGAACCATCTTATACTCAGCTGTAAAGTTCTTTTGGAGGCCGGCTGCTATGAAATATGACACAATGGAGATTTTAAAGTACCACTATCTGTTAAAAGGGAGGGTGAACCATCTGATACCCAGCTGTAAAGTTCTTTTGGGGGCCGGCTGCTATAAAATATGAAACAATGGAGATTTTAAATGTCCCACTATCTGTTAAAAGGGAGAGTGAACCATCTGATAGCCAGCTGTAAAGTTCTTTTGGGGGCTGGCTGCTATAAAATATGACACAATGGAGATTTTAAATGTCCCACTTTCTGTTAAAAGGGAGAGTGAACCATCTGATACCCAGCTGTAAAGTTCTTTGGGGGGCAGGCTGCTATGAAATATGACACAATGGAGATTTTACTGTTCCACTATCTGTTAAAAGGGAGAGTGAACCACCTGATACCCAGCTGTGAAGTTGTTTGGGGGGGGCCGGCTGCTACAAAATATGACACAATGGAGATTTTAAATGTTCCACTATCTGTTAAAAGGGAGAGTGAACCATCTGATACCCAGCTGGAAAGGTCTTTTGGGGGCCGGCTGCTATAAAATATGACACATAGAGATTTTAAATGTTCCACTATCTGTTAAAAGGGAGAGTGAACAATCTGATACCCAGCTGTAAAGTTTTTTTGGGGGCCGGCTGCTATAAAATATGACACATAGAGATTTTAAATGTTCCACTATCTGTTAAAAGGGACAGTGAACCATCTGATACTCAGCTGTAAAGTTCTTTAGGGGCCGGCTGCTATAAAATATGACACAATGGAGATTTTAAATGTTCCACTATCTGTTAAAAGGGAGGGTGAACCATCTGATACCCAGCTGTAAAGTTCTTTTGGGGGCTGGCTGCTATAAAATATGACTCAATGGAGATTTTAAATGTCCCACTTTCTTTTAAAAGGGAGAGTGAACCATCTGATACCCAGCTGTAAAGTTCTTTGGGGGGCAGGCTGCTATGAAATATGACACAATGGAGATTTTACTGTTCCACTATCTGTTAAAAGGGAGAGTGAACCACCTGATACCCAGCTGTAAAGTTCTTTGAGGGGGGGGGGGCGGCTGCTACAAAATATGACACAATGGAGATTTTAAATGTTCCACTATCTGTTAAAAGGTAGAGTGAACCATCTGATACTCAGCTGTAAAGTTCTTTGGGGGGCTGGCTGCTATAAAATATGACAGAATGGAGATTTTAAATGTCCACTATCTTTTAAAAGGGACAGTGAACCATCTGATACTCAGCTGTAAAGTTCTTTGGGGGCCGGCTGCTATGAAATATGACACAATGGAGATTTTAAATGTTCCACTATCTGTTAAAAGGGAGAGTGAACCATCTGATACCCAGCTGTAAAGTTCTTTGGGGGGCCGGCTGCTATAAAATATGACACAATGGAGATTTTAAATGTTCCACTATCTGTTAAAAGGGAGAGTAAACCATCTGATACCCAGCTGTAAAGGTCTTTTGGGGGCCGGCTGCTATAAAATATGACACATAGAGATTTTAAATGTTCCACTATCTGTTAAAAGGGAGAGTGAACCATCTGATACCCAGCTGGAAAGGTCTTTTGGGGGCCGGCTGCTATAAAATATGACACATAGAGATTTTAAATGTTCCACTATCTGTTAAAAGGGAGAGTGAACCATCTTTTGCGTGATTACTTGGCAATATAAACCGGCCGCCACCATCTTGCCATTTTTCTTTGGACGTGCCCGCTTTGCAGAGTGCACACCTCGAGCGTTTGTCAGGTAAGCTCGTCTGTTCGCAATTTATTACAGTTAAGGGACAGTGAACCATCTGATACCCAGCTGTAAAGTTTTTTTGGGGGCCGGCTGCTATAAAATATGACACATAGAGATTTTAAATGGTCCACTATCTGTTAAAAGGGACAGTGAACCATCTGATACTCAGCTGTAAAGTTCTTTAGGGGCCGGCTGCTATAAAATATGACACAATGGAGATTTTAAATGTCCCACTATCTGTTAAAAGGGAGAGTGAACCATCTGATACCCAGCTGTAAAGTTCTTTTGGGGGCCGGCTGCTATGAAATATGACACAATGGAGATTTTAAATGTTCCACTATCTGTTAAAAGGGAGAGTGAACCATCTGATACCCAGCTGGAAAGGTCTTTTGGGGGCCGGCTGCTATAAAATATGACACATAGAGATTTTAAATGTTCCACTATCTGTTAAAAGGGAGAGTGAACCATCTTTTGCGTGATTACTTGGCAATATAAACCGGCCGCCACCATCTTGCCATTTTTCTTTGGACGTGCCCGCTTTGCAGAGTGCACACCTCGAGCGTTTGTCAGGTAAGCTCGTCTGTTCGCAATTTATTACAGTTAAGGGACAGTGAACCATCTGATACCCAGCTGTAAAGTTTTTTTGGGGGCCGGCTGCTATAAAATATGACACATAGAGATTTTAAATGGTCCACTATCTGTTAAAAGGGACAGTGAACCATCTGATACTCAGCTGTAAAGTTCTTTAGGGGCCGGCTGCTATAAAATATGACACAATGGAGATTTTAAATGTCCCACTATCTGTTAAAAGGGAGAGTGAACCATCTGATACCCAGCTGTAAAGTTCTTTTGGGGGCCGGCTGCTATG
Organism: Euprymna scolopes; assembly: GCF_053919585.1. Taxonomy (NCBI): domain Eukaryota; kingdom Metazoa; phylum Mollusca; class Cephalopoda; order Sepiida; family Sepiolidae; genus Euprymna; species Euprymna scolopes. Next base: position 1,201,696 of record NC_136508.1, read on the forward strand.
AAATATGACACAATGGAGATTTTAAATGTTCCACTATCTGTTAAAAGGGACAGTGAACCATCTGATACCCAGCTGTAAAGTTCTTTTGGGGGCCGGCTGCTATAAAATATGACACAATGGACATTTTAAATGTTCCACTATCTGTTACAAGGGAGAGTGAACCATCTGATACCCAGCTGTAAAATTCTTTTGGGGGCCAGCTGCTTTAAAATATGACACAATGGAGATTTTAAATGTTCCACTATCTGTTAAAAGGGAGAGTGAACAATCTGATACACAGCTGTAAAGTTCTTTGGGGGGCTGGCTGCTATAAAATATGACAGAATGGAGATTTTAAATGTTCCACTATCTGTTAAAAGGCAGAGTGAACCATCTGATACCCAGCTGTAAAGTTCTTTGGGGCGCCGGCTGCTATAAACTATGACACAATGGAGATTTTTAATGTTCCACTCTCTGTTAAAAGGGAGAGTGAACCATCTGATACCCAGCTGTAAAGTTCTTTGGGGGTCCGGTGTGTAATAAATTGCGAACAGACGAGCTTACCTGACAAACGCTCGAGGTGTGCACTCTGCAAAGCGGGCACGTCCAAAGAAAAATGGCAAGATGGTGGCGGCCGGTTTATATTGCCAAGTAATCACGCAAAATCTTGTGTTCTCTCGCACACATGAGAGTTCAGCTTAGCATAAAAACGGGTCACTGTGAGCAAGAAGGGAGAAGGAAAAACGTAGTCAAGACAAAGACGACGCTTCTGACGACTGAGAAGAAAAAAGAAGAAAAAGAGCAAGAAGTAGAAGAGGAAGAAGAGAACGATACATGAGAAGACGAGGTATGTGCGGTTTTGAGTAAATTGAAACAGACAGAAAAAAAAACTCTGATTATAAGCTATCTCGGCTTTGGCATGGACAAACTTGACATCAGATTAATTCCGGAATTCGATGGCTCCCCCACTGGTCCCTCGGTGGTCGAATGGCTGGAAAAGGCTGAGCGCGTTTGCCGGTTGTGCAAGATTAAAGACCCAGCTATGGTTATCCCATTGAGACTCACTAAAGGGGCTTATGCCGTGTACCAGCAGCTGGGGGAGGATCCGACCATGGAGCAGATTACACAAGCGCTATACAGGGCATTTGGTACAGACCCTTTTGTCGCCTGGAGGCAGTTTTCCGAACGCCGACTTGGGCCGGGGGAGACAGTGGATGTCTACATGGCCGACTTGAAAAAGCTTGCCACTCCCTTCGGCGGTGCAAGTGATCGCATATTGGCATGCGCCTTTTTGTCGGGACTTCCGGATGAGGCAAGTCGACTGCTGCGAGCATTGTCAAGACTCACTGAGATTGGATTGGAGGAGTTATTGGCGAGAGCACGAAACATCTTGAAAGATGATCGAGAACTAGTCTCCGCAGCTGTTGACACTCCGGACTCGCCAACGAAGGGTCTACGATGCTATACCTGTGGTGGCCCCAACCACTTTTCCAGAGACTGCAAAAGCGGTACAAGGCGCACCCCTAATTATGGAGCACGACAAGTAATACGGTGTCACCAATGCAATAAGCCAGGCCACATAGCGCGGAATTGTCCGGGAAACGGGCAAGGGGAGGACGCCGCAGCGCTAGCACCCTCCCCAACGCGGCATTGAACAAAGCGCTGCCTGCAGTAACAGTTCAAGTTGATGGATGTGAACGTTCAGCGCTGGTTGACACCGGCTGTACCCAAACCCTTCTTCGAAAGGAATATTGCGCCACATGGAAGAAACGAAGGATCCCTGTACTTACTGTCGGCCAAGGCTCATTGGTGTGTTGTGGGGTCAGCGTTGTTCATATCAGCATTGGCAATGGCTCTCCGGTTGCTGTGACGGTGTTAGTGGTCGATGGGAAGCTGCTCGGATATGACCTTCTCCTTGGAATGGACGCTATCACACAGCTAGGCGGAATTACTGTGAACGGCGCCAGTGATGTGAGCTTCTCTCGACCAAACAAACAAATGTGTGCAGCAATCACTCTCGATGAGCCCGACTTCCATGCAGAATACGATAAGGGCACAAACACTTGGACATCGTCCTGGAAATGGGCAGGCGACCAGCCACCAGTGTCATTGCGGAATTGACTTACAGAGTATCCCCCTCCTGCGTGGCTTAGGGGGCAGTACGAGGCAGAACTTCAAGTGTGGCTGGATAATGGCTGGTTAGTTCCATACCCAGAGGATGAGCTCAGGCCCCGGCGGGGGCTAATTCCCCTGATGGCTGTCAGACAAGAGAACAAGCAGAAAGTTCGACCTGTCCTTGATTACCGGGAACTTAATGAATACGTTGACCCACACACTGCGGGGGCTGATGTCTGTGCTCATAAACTACGGGAGTGGCGGCGGCAGGGTGCGGAAGCAGCCATACTGGACTTGCGAAGAGCGTACTTGCAAATACGTGTTGAGAAATCGCTGTGGCCGTTCCAGACGGTGGTGATCAAAGGAACTCGCTATTGCTTGACCAGGCTAGGATTCGGCCTGAATGTAGCCCCTAACATCATGACAGCAATCATGCAGGCGATCCGGCGTCAAGATGAAGCGGTGCAACATGCGACATCGTCGTATATAGACGACATTTTTGTCAATGAGAGCCTCCTATCTGCCCAGGCGGTCAAAGAACACTTCGAGCACTTCAGATTGTCGTGCAAGGAGCCGGAGCGGCTACAGGACGGGGCGAAAGTGCTCGGACTGCAGGGTGAGCGGAAGTGCAGATGGCCTTCAATGGGGAAGGAGTGGTGAAATCCCGGAAATCCCATCTACCATCACACGTCGGAGCACGTTTGCCATTTGCGGAAAATTGGTGGGTCACTTCCCTGTGTGTGGGTGGCTCCGAGTGGCTGTAGCGGCCATAAAGCGACGGGCAACTTCTATGTCAACTGGATGGGACGATGAGGTGCATGATCCTGCCCTGCGAAGCATGCTGGTGGAAGTTGTGGCCAGAGTGACCAATGATGACCCTGTATGGGGGAGCTGGTGCGTCAATGGGAGTGAATTTACAGTTTGGGTAGATGCCAGCTCACTTGCCCTTGGCGTTGCTCTGGCGGTCGACGGAAGGATAATAGAAGATGCCTGCTGGCTTCGGCCGGAGAATGACGCCAAGCATATAAACCTAGCTGAACTCGATGCTACACTGAAAGGAGTCAATCTAGAGCTTCAGTGGCAGGCTAGAATCCTTCACATCATCACGGATTCCACGTGTGTGCATCGGTGGATGACCAATGCCTTGAATGGAAAAGCACGTCTGAAAACGAAGGCGTCGGCCGAAATGTTGATCCGGAGGCGGCTTGCTACCCTAACCGAAACCACTAAGGAATACGACTTGGTCATAGATGTGACACTGGTGCAGTCCTGTTTGAATCAGGCGGATCGTCTGACCAGAGTGCCACGCCGTTGGCTAGACCTGCCAAAAGAAGTGAACGAGTCAACACCTGTAAATTGCGCTGCAGTGGGACATAGACTCAGCCCGGAGCATATTAATGATGTCCATTGCCAAAGCGGGCACCCCGGTGTAAACCGAACGCTTTACTTCGCCAGATTGGTTGACCCCTCTGTGTCTCGGAGGGCTGTGAAATCTGTTGTGGGAAGCTGCAACACCTGCCGATCGATCGACCCAGCACCTGTCCGGTGGAAGAAGGGAATACTCAGTGTGAAGCGTAATTGGGATAGGATTGCGATGGACATAACGCACTACAACGGGAGGCATTTTTTGACGCTTATCGACTGTGGACCATCTAGGTTTTCATTGTGGCGGCCCCTTCGCCGGCAGGACGCGGCTGCCATTATCCATGAGGTGGAAGGTGTGTTCCTCGAGCGTGGCCCTCCTTCTGAGATACTCACCGACAATGGCCCCGCTTTTGTTAGTGAGCCGTTTAACCAGTTTGCAGGTGGCTGGGGTGTCCATCTGCGTTTTCGGTGTGCCCATGTTCCCAGTGGAAACGGGATTATTGAGCGCAATCACAGAACTGTTAAGACAATCGCAGTGCGGAAGGGGTGTACGGTACCTGAAGCAGTCTATTGGTACAACGTCACCCCTAAGGACGATGTTTCACCCTCCACCGCGCCAGCCAACACGCTACATACATACCGTGTCAGGGTGAGAGGTTTGGAGAGCAGCTCACTACCCGAACCGGAGCCACCACAAAAGAACATAAAAGAGGGAGATGTCGTCTGGGTTAAAAAACCCCGAGGCCAGTGCACGACTCGCTACGGAACCGGTCATGTCACTGAAGTGATCAGCCCGCAGGCGGTGCGAGTTGATGGAGTACCTCGTCATATTAAAGACTTAAGATCAGTATTCCAAACGCAGCTGCCGCTTGACGAAGATAGTGAAATTGAATCCGTGACCAGCGACCCATCATTCTGGTTCATGACGGCTTCAACACACAGCGACACTGAGAGTGGTAGCCTTCAAAGTACTGACCCTCCTGCTGATGATGAAGACCCGGACAGTGATACTGCGATGCTCAGCTTTAGGTTCGCCGACCTTCGTGTCACGGAAGACAGCGCAGACGATGATGAAGCCCCGAATCCCCCTCTCCGAAGAAGCACTCGAAGAAAAAGGCCACCGCCTCCCTGCTCTTTCTGTGGTAATGAGATCAGGGGGGAGTGTGTAATAAATTGCGAACAGATGGGCTTACCTGACAAACGCTCGAGGTGTGCACTCTGCAAAGCGGGCACGTCCAAAGAAAAATGGCAAGATGGCGGCGGTCGGTTAATATTCAATATTAACCGACCGAATGATTGATAACATTGCAGTGTTATCTGAGAAAGGAGTTGTTTTGTTTATTTGGTCAGTTCAAAATGAGACTCTGAAATGTAGAGTCTCCTTGCTATGTTATTTTTATCATAATCATAGCACACAGTTGAAATCTCCTTCTCCTTGGGTCCATTCATATTTTTATTTGGGTCCATTTTGAATATCCTGACACAGTTATATTTCTCTTTCAGGATTGTATTGAAGAGTCAGCCGGTAGAATGAGTAGTGTTGCAGCAGTGGAGCAGGAGGAGAAAGTTAAACATCTATCTCTTTACAGAGAAAGACGTTTTACTAAACTGGGATATTCGTGCTCCTCGATCCTCGATGCATTGCCTTACATTCGTATGGTTCTTGATGAGACTCATCTCAGCAACCAACATGTCAAGATCGTGAGGATGTTACTGGATAGTGAATTGCTACTGAGTCAGTTGAACTGTCTTTCATTGTTCAGGTACAAAGTCTCATTACCTCTCCTAAATCTTGTTGAGGTAGGAACGCAGGATGATCTGTGCAAAATTCTTCCAAAGTTGTTTGAGAATCTTTCAGTTGGAAAACTGGACACCTTGTTCAATACAGACATATAGATATTGAGGAACCGACATCTGAGTTGGAGATAAAACTTTTGAAAGATATATGTGTACATGCATCCAAAACGATCGAACTTCAATGTGGTAGAGAGTACGGATTTGGGCAGTACAATGACATTCGTGCCACGCAAATACACAAGTTGACCGTGGAAGAGCGAAAAGACCTGGAGAGCAACAATGTTATGTGTGAACGAGAACTTGGACTATTCGATCATTGTGCTATTGTTTCGAAATGTAGGAATAACAAGTTCAAAGCAAAATCCTTGAGAAACGATATGGTCTTGCATAGTGTGTCATTGGATGGTGCATCAAAAATTTGGACGGCAATTGCAAAACTTTTGAACAAAAGAGAAGACGAATGGAATGAAGAACAAAAGACTCTTCTCCGTCTAAAAGTTGAAGAGAAGATAAAGAAAGCGATGAACGCAAGCAATTACACTACTAAATTGCTCATAAATTGTAAAAGTTGGCGTGGTCCGTGTGTTAGTTCTGAAGAATTGATGTCGGTGCTAAAAGATCATTCAGAATTACAAGAGAAGATTGTCATGACTGAGTTAGCATATTACAGAGACACCCACAAATCAGATGTAACTGCAAATCCTGAACTATTCAAACTCAACAAAATCACTCATGAAGAAGGGCTTATGAATCTTTGCGCACTCCTGGATGGTTGCCCGGTATCCACAAGAATTCCTCTGCCCACTAATGATGATGCCCTAAAAGCCATCACTTGCATTCCACGAGTTGCAGAGGAAATGGTTGAGTTACCTTTAATCCTGAATGTGAATCAGATGTGTGTGGTGTTGTGGACAGTAAAGGGGGTGTCAACATGGTTTCTGGGGTACTGCACTAAAATCCTAGACAACCAGAAATACGAAATTGAACATTTGGAGCGTGTTTATGAAAGGAAGAACTTAAAATGGAGGTACCCAAACCCAGATGATAAGCAAACTATCGATGCAGATCAAATTGTCGAATGCGAAATCAACGGAGACTGGGATGTTCTTTCGGACCGAAACATGCAATTCACACTGCACAACCGCAAAGAGATTGCAGCCAAGTTTGATGGATTATTGTAGTGCTTGTAGTGTATATCTGAGTCACTTTTGTTAAGTCTGTTAAGCACTTGGAAATCATAAAAGGACGGGATTATATCGATTTCGGCCTATTTTCAGCAATTTTAGGTCCAATTTGGCCAAGTTCACCCCTAAAATTGCCCTTAAAGACCCCAAGACCTGTCAATAATCATGGTTCTCTGCCTTATATGTGTGTCTGAAGTCATTCATATCCATTGGGAATGAACAAGGATCGATTAAGTGACTGAGAACAGGATTTTGGCAATTTCGTCCTATTTTTGGCAATTTTGGGTCAAAATTTGGTCTATTTCTCTTCAAAAAAGGCCCAAAAAGATCTGAGACCTGTATATAATCGTACTCCAATGTCTATTTTAGGTATCTACAGCAATATATACCTTTATAAAGGTGGAGGAGGATAATTTATGTGACCCAAGATGGTTTTTGTGATTTTTGCCTGTTTTTCCGCCAATTTATGGCCAATTTTGGCCGAAATTGACCAAGAATACCGCAAAACCTGTTTAAATACATGACCCTGTGTCATTTGAAACTATTTATATCCATTAATGGGCATTGGAGATACACAAGAAGCAAAATTATGCCTTGAAATCACTCATATTGACATTTCGGATACATATTTCTTGAAAAACCAGCCCCAGATCTAAAAAATGCCGCCAACACATGAAAAAATTTTTTTTTGCAAATTATTTTTCGATTTTGACCTAGATACACCTTATATTTTGATTTGAGGGGGTCCCCACCAGATTTTGAAGATGTGACCTTTTGTCGACCCAGTACTCCCTACCTCTAAATATTGCCAAGTAATCACGCAAAATCTCGTGTTCTCTCGCACACACGAGAGTTCAGCTTAGCATAAAAACGGGTCACTGTGAGCAAGAAGGGAGAAGGAAAAACGTAGTCAAGACAAAGATGACGCTTCTGACGACTGAGAAGAAAAAAGAAGAAAAAGAGCAAGAAGTAGAAGAGGAAGAAGAGAACGATACATGAGAAGACAAGGTGTGTGCGGTTTTGAGTAAATCGAAACAGACAGAAAAAAAAACTCTGATTACAGCCGGCTTCTATAAAATATGACAGAATGGAGATTTTAAATGTTCCACCAGCTGTTAAAAGGGAGAGTGAACCATCTGATACCCAGCTGTAAAGTTCTTTGGGGGGCCGGCTGCTATAAAATATGACACAATGGAGATTTTAAATGTTCCACTATCTGTTAAAAGGGACAGTGAACCATCTGATACTCAGCTGTAAAGTTCTTTGGGGGGCCGGCTTCTATAAAATATGACACAATGGAGATTTTAAATGTTCCACTATCTGTTAAAAGGGAGAGTGAACCATCTGATACTCAGCTGTAAAGTTCTTTTGGGGGCCCGGCTGCTATAAAATATGACACAATGGAGAATTAAAATGTCCCACTATCTGTTCCAAGAGAGATTTTAAATGTTCCATTATCTGTTAAAACCTAGTTTGAACCATTTGACACCTATCTGTAAAGTTCTTTTGGGTGCCGGCTGCTATAAAATATGACACAATTGAGTTCTTAAATGTCTCACTATCTTTTAAGAGGGAGTGTGAACCATATGACACCTTTCTGTAAAGTTCTGTTTGAAGCCGGCTGCTATACAGTAGCTCTGTTTAACACAGATAGCAAAAAAAAGTCTTATGATATGAAAAGATAGAATCTTAAGATCTCTTTCATGTCAAGAATTTTAGGAGCAACTGGACTCAAGAAAAACAATTTCAAAAACAACCTGGCAAATGTACTTGGTGAACCAAGTGCATGAGAGATACAAGCAATACACCTAAAGAGACTGTTAGAATCTTGAAAAGATGTCTCGGTCAGAATGTAATAATTAGCAGGTGAATGTCTTAAATCTGCTAGGATGCTTTATCCCTTACTAGAACAAAAGAATATCTTAAATATAAATAACAACAAAGAAGAAATAAATAAGATATTAATTAAATATATTTTCAAATAGTTAAACTTTATTTCCATTTAATAAATATTTTCAAAATAGAAAAATTCAGTAACAAAACCCAAAATTAAAAGTTTTTTCAGTTGAAAAGTTTTCCTTAATTTTGATTTTTGATGTAATTGTAAAGACTTTTTATGTTCAACAATATTAAAAATTCAAACAGAGATGAAAATTAAAATAAAACTTTTCACAGTCTGGGAATCAGGTTTTCAAAGTAAACAGCAACTTGTTAGTGAAGCATTGATGACAGAAACTCATTCCAAAAATTGACAAAAATGTTTGAACAAATTACAATGGAGGGAATTTTTAAAAAAGCAACTGATGAATAGCAACATTTCGTTTTGGAGTGATGAAAACATTATTTAAAATAAAAAACAAGAAAAGAAATTATGTGGACTCAGATATAAATGTAAGCATTAACAATATATTTTTATGTTTTAATTAATAAAGAAGAATTCATCCACTAAACCAGTCAGGTATTATACAATGTAGTGAAAATGCAACCCCTCCAAAAAGGCACTCTGGATTGAGACAATAAAAAGTCACTGACCAAAAACTGAATGGATGAAGTGTAGTATGAGAACAGATACTACACTTTGTCCAAAGGTAAATTTGTCCATCAGTAAAATATATAACACATATAACTTGATGAGCATCAATAATTCATTAACCTGTTATCATCCACCAGTGCTAGACCAATGCAGATCACAACATAAAGCTAGGGTATGGGTGCTGCTTTTGCAGGTGGGTACCTTGCTAGACTACAAGGAATGCATTTTATATATAGCATTCAGCATTACTAAATGGCAACCTATTAATTATATGTAAATTAAAATCTGGAAAATACAGAATATTTGGTAAAATGACAACATGTTTTAAAAAAAAAAGCACAGATATTACCTTAGTTATCAAATATATACAAATATTACTTTTGTACAAAAGCAATTGCGTAATTACAAAAGATATGCAGATATGATTATTAAACACACAGATATTTATTAAACATATGCAAATATAAATTATGAAAAATATGCAGATATTATTTATTAAACATATGCAAATATAAATTATTAAAAATATGCAGATATTATTTATTAAACATATTTACAGACATTATTTATTAAATATATGCAAATATTATTTATTTACGTGAAGATATTATTTATTAAACATACGCGGATAAGATTATTAAATATCTGCAGATATTATTTATTAAACATGCAGATATTATTTATTAAACATATTCAGGTATTATTTATTAAACATATGAAAATATTATTTATTAAACATATGAAGATATTAATTATTAAACATATTAAGATATTAATTATTAAACATATGAAGATATTTTTTTAAACATATGAATGTATTATGTTTTAACCATATGTAGATGTTACATATCAAATATATGCAGATATTATTTCTGAAACATAGGCAGATATTACTTGTATAATATACAGAGATATTACTCATTTATGATATAATAGCAGGAAGAGTCGACGTTGACCAGGATAATGATGACTAACAAACATTTCAAACTCTTATATTTTTATTGTCATCGAAATCCCTGATATTGCTTGTTTTTTAATCAAACTGATTGGTAGTCTAAACATTGCGGTGTACTGGGATGAAGCTCCACTTGCTCCTGCACAGTAACTTAGCTCACAATCCATTGTAATCTATATTGCACTCTAGACCCTAAATGGCTTGAATCAAAGTTTAAAATGCAAAAGTCAAGTATCATGCTTCAATTGTGATCTAAACAACAAACATTTATTTTGAATTCACCTCTGTTATATAAAAAAAACTATTTTTTTAATTGCCTGGCCTTACTGCTTGTGCAGTGATAATGGTCTGAATTTAAGTTTAAAATGAAAAGTCAAGTATCATGGTGCAAGTGTGCTTTAAACAGAAACATTCATTTCAAAATTGCTGGCCATATAAAAGAACCTACTATTGATTTTATAAGCTAGACCTTTCAGCTTGTGCGGTAATAAACCTTTTCAAATGCACTGATGTTAGGTTGAGTAAGGTGTTAACTTGGGTCTAATTTGCCTGTTCCTTCTTTCATCAAATTATTTTGATTATCGATGACCGATACTTCTGAAAGGTATTCCAATACAAAACCTATCTAAGAACACTGCCAGGCACATAGTATACCTTTATGTAAAATTTCATAAAAATCGGCCCAGCCATTCTACACATCAAGGCGTAAATGGTATGTTAGCGAATGCAAGACAACGATTATTCTGGTTGGATTTAGACGCTAACATCAGGCAAACCAGATCCCAGTGCTGCATTTGCAACACAATCGCACCATCTCAGCCTAGTGAACCCGTAAAGTCCCTAGCAGACCCGGAATTTTGATTCCAACAAGTGGTGGTTGACTTCATCGATATACAGAGTAGGATCTTTATGGTGTATACAGATCGATATACATAATGGGTTGAAGTGGCCCTAATGACGTTGGTAAGAGCCCAAATGGTATGCGATACCTTAAGAACTTGGTTCTGCACTTATTGGGCAGCTGAAGAAATTTCTTCAGATGGTGGGCCATCATTTGAGTCCCAATAGTACAACTCCCTTTTGAAAAACTGGGGTATACGAAAATGTACCTCGTCAGCCAAAAAGCAACGGTCACACAGAATTAGCTGTTAAAACTGCAAAACATATACGAGCCAACAACATGGATAGTTATGGACGTCTATGCCATGATCACACTGCTCGGCATTAGCAACCCTTCAAAACACTCCTGTCCAAGACCTTGACATGTCCCAAGCTGTAATGCTATATGGTTGGGTCATTAAAGAACATCTTCCCATCTTACCAAAATACCAAACAAGGAAACAGTGGAGAGAAATAGGTGAATTAAGAGAGGTGGTAATTAAAAGTGGCACATTTTAGCCAGATCTCATTTTAAAAATGACGCGGAATCACAACAATGTACTGGTGGAAGAAGCTTTAGCCCTAGTTTATTCTAGGCTAGAATCACAACAATGCACTGGTGGAAGAAGCTTTAGCCCTAGTCTATTCTAGGCTAGAATCACAACAATGCACTGGTGGAAGAAGCTTTAGCCCTAGTCTATTCTAGGCTAGAATCACAACAATGCACTGGTGGAAGAAGTTTTAGCCCTAGTCTATTCTAGGCTAGAATCACAACAATGCACTGGTGGAAGAAGTTTTAGCCCTAGTCTATTCTAGGCTAGAATCATAACAATGCACTGGTGGAAGAAGCTTTAGCCCTAGTTTATTCTAGGCTAGAATCACAACAATGCACTGGTGGAAGAAGCTTTAGCCCTAGTCTATTCTAGGCTAGAATCACAACAATGCACTGGTGGAAGAAGCTTTAGCCCTAGTCTATTCTAGGCTAGAATCACAACAATGCACTGGTGGAAGAAGCTTTAGCCCTAGTTTATTCTAGGCTAGAATCACAACAATGCACTGGTGGAAGAAGCTTTAGCCCTAGTCTATTCTAGGCTAGAATCACAACAATGCACTGGTGGAAGAAGTTTTAGCCCTAGTCTATTCTAGGCTAGAATCACAACAATGCACTGGTGGAAGAAGCTTTAGCCCTAGTCTATTCTAGGCTAGAATCACAACAATGCACTGGTGGAAGAAGCTTTAGCCCTAGTCTATTCTAGGCTAGAATCACAACAATGCACTGGTGGAAGAAGCTTTAGCCCTAGTTTATTCTAGGCTAGAATCACAACAATGCACTGGTGGAAGAAGCTTTAGCCCTAGTTTATTCTAGGCTAGAATCACAACAATGCACTGGTGGAAGAAGCTTTAGCCCTAGTCTATTCTAGGCTAGAATCATAACAATGCACTGGTGGAAGAAGCTTTAGCCCTAGTTTATTCTAGGCTAGAATCACAACAATGCACTGGTGGAAGAAGCTTTAGCCCTAGTCTATTCTAGGCTAGAATCACAACAATGCACTGGTGGAAGAAGCTTTAGCCCTAGTCTATTCTAGGCTAGAATCACAACAATGCACTGGTGGAAGAAGCTTTAGCCCTAGTCTATTCTAGGCTAGAATCACAACAATGCACTGGTGGAAGAAGCTTTAGCCCTAGTTTATTCTAGGCTAGAATCACAACAATGCACTGGTGGAAGAAGCTTTAGCCCTAGTCTATTCTAGGCTAGAATCATAACAATGCACTGGTGGAAGAAGCTTTAGCCCTAGTCTATTCTAGGCTAGAATCACAACAATGCACTGGTGGAAGAAGCTTTAGCCCTAGTCTATTCTAGGCTAGAATCACAACAATGCACTGGTGGAAGAAGCTTTAGCCCTAGTCTATTCTAGGCTAGAATCAAAACAATGCACTGGTGGAAGAAGCTTTAGCCCTAGTTTATTCTAGGCTAGAATCACAACAATGCACTGGTGGAAGAAGCTTTAGCCCTAGTCTATTCTAGGCTAGAATCACAACAATGCACTGGTGGAAGAAGTTTTAGCCCTAGTCTATTCTAGGCTAGAATCACAACAATGCACTGGTGGAAGAAGCTTTAGCCCTAGTCTATTCTAGGCTAGAATCACAACAATGCACTGGTGGAAGAAGCTTTAGCCCTAGTCTATTCTAGGCTAGAATCACAACAATGCACTGGTGGAAGAAGCTTTAGCCCTAGTTTATTCTAGGCTAGAATCACAACAATGCACTGGTGGAAGAAGCTTTAGCCCTAGTTTATTCTAGGCTAGAATCACAACAATGCACTGGTGGAAGAAGCTTTAGCCCTAGTCTATTCTAGGCTAGAATCATAACAATGCACTGGTGGAAGAAGCTTTAGCCCTAGTTTATTCTAGGCTAGAATCACAACAATGCACTGGTGGAAGAAGCTTTAGCCCTAGTCTATTCTAGGCTAGAATCACAACAATGCACTGGTGGAAGAAGCTTTAGCCCTAGTCTATTCTAGGCTAGAATCACAACAATGCACTGGTGGAAGAAGCTTTAGCCCTAGTTTATTCTAGGCTAGAATCACAACAATGCACTGGTGGAAGAAGCTTTAGCCCTAGTTTATTCTAGGCTAGAATCACAACAATGCACTGGTGGAAGAAGCTTTAGCCCTAGTCTATTCTAGGCTAGAATCATAACAATGCACTGGTGGAAGAAGCTTTAGCCCTAGTCTATTCTAGGCTAGAATCACAACAATGCACTGGTGGAAGAAGCTTTAGCCCTAGTCTATTCTAGGCTAGAATCACAACAATGCACTAATGGAAGAAGCTTTAGCCCTAGTTTATTCTAGGCTAGAATCACAACAATGCACTGGTGGAAGAAGCTTTAGCCCTAGTTTATTCTAGGCTAGAATCACAACAATGCACTGGTGGAAGAAGCTTTAGCCCTAGTTTATTCTAGGCTAGAATCACAACAATGCACTGGTGGAAGAAGCTTTAGCCCTAGTCTATTCTAGGCTAGAATCACAACAATGCACTGGTGGAAGAAGCTTTAGCCCTAGTTTATTCTAGGCTAGAATCACAACAATGCACTGGTGGAAGAAGCTTTAGCCCTAGTTTATTCTAGGCTAGAATCACAACAATGCACTGGTGGAAGAAGCTTTAGCCCTAGTTTATTCTAGGCTAGAATCACAACAATGCACTGGTGGAAGAAGCTTTAGCCCTAGTCTATTCTAGGCTAGAATCACAACAATGCACTGGTGGAAGAAGCTTTAGCCCTAGTCTATTCTAGGCTAGAATCACAACAATGCACTGGTGGAAGAAGCTTTAGCCCTAGTCTATTCTAGGCTAGAATCATAACAATGCACTGGTGGAAGAAGCTTTAGCCCTAGTTTATTCTAGGCTAGAATCACAACAATGCACTGGTGGAAGAAGCTTTAGCCCTAGTTTATTCTAGGCTAGAATCACAACAATGCACTGGTGGAAGAAGCTTTAGCCCTAGTTTATTCTAGGCTAGAATCACAACAATGCACTGGTGGAAGAAGCTTTAGCCCTAGTCTATTCTAGGCTAGAATCACAACAATGCACTGGTGGAAGAAGCTTTAGCCCTAGTCTATTCTAGGCTAGAATCACAACAATGCACTGGTGGAAGAAGCTTTAGCCCTAGTATATTCTAGGCTAGAATCACAACAATGCACTGGTGGAAGAAGCTTTAGCCCTAGTCTATTCTAGGCTAGAATCACAACAATGCACTGGTGGAAGAAGCTTTAGCCCTAGTCTATTCTAGGCTAGAATCACAACAATGCACTGGTGGAAGAAGCTTTAGCCCTAGTCTATTCTAGGCTAGAATCATAACAATGCACTGGTGGAAGAAGCTTTAGCCCTAGTTTATTCTAGGCTAGAATCACAACAATGCACTGGTGGAAGAAGCTTTAGCCCTAGTCTATTCTAGGCTAGAATCACAACAATGCACTGGTGGAAGAAGCTTTAGCCCTAGTCTATTCTAGGCTAGAATCACAACAATGCACTGGTGGAAGAAGCTTTAGCCCTAGTTTATTCTAGGCTAGAATCACAACAATGCACTGGTGGAAGAAGCTTTAGCCCTAGTTTATTCTAGGCTAGAATCACAACAATGCACTGGTGGAAGAAGCTTTAGCCCTAGTCTATTCTAGGCTAGAATCATAACAATGCACTGGTGGAAGAAGCTTTAGCCCTAGTCTATTCTAGGCTAGAATCACAACAATGCACTGGTGGAAGAAGCTTTAGCCCTAGTCTATTCTAGGCTAGAATCACAACAATGCACTGGTGGAAGAAGCTTTAGCCCTAGTTTATTCTAGGCTAGAATCACAACAATGCACTGGTGGAAGAAGCTTTAGCCCTAGTTTATTCTAGGCTAGAATCACAACAATGCACTGGTGGAAGAAGCTTTAGCCCTAGTTTATTCTAGGCTAGAATCACAACAATGCACTGGTGGAAGAAGCTTTAGCCCTAGTTTATTCTAGGCTAGAATCACAACAATGCACTGGTGGAAGAAGCTTTAGCCCTAGTTTATTCTAGGCTAGAATCACAACAATGCACTGGTGGAAGAAGCTTTAGCCCTAGTCTATTCTAGGCTAGAATCACAACAATGCACTGGTGGAAGAAGTTTTAGCCCTAGTCTATTCTAGGCTAGAATCACAACAATGCACTGGTGGAAGAAGTTTTAGCCCTAGTCTATTCTAGGCTAGAATCACAACAATGCACTGGTGGAAGAAGCTTTAGCCCTAGTCTATTCTAGGCTAGAATCACAACAATGCACTGGTGGAAGAAGCTTTAGCCCTAGTCTATTCTAGGCTAGAATCACAACAATGCACTGGTGGAAGAAGCTTTAGCCCTAGTCTATTCTAGGCTAGAATCACAACAATGCACTGGTGGAAGAAGCTTTAGCCCTAGTCTATTCTAGGCTAGAATCACAACAATGCACTGGTGGAAGAAGCTTTAGCCCTAGTCTATTCTAGGCTAGAATCACAACAATGCACTGGTGGAAGAAGCTTTAGCCCTAGTCTATTCTAGGCTAGAATCACAACAATGCACTGGTGGAAGAAGCTTTAGCCCTAGTCTATTCTAGGCTAGAATCACAACAATGCACTGGTGGAAGAAGTTTTAGCCCTAGTCTATTCTAGGCTAGAATCACAACAATGCACTGGTGGAAGAAGCTTTAGCCCTAGTCTATTCTAGGCTAGAATCACAACAATGCACTGGTGGAAGAAGCTTTAGCCCTAGTCTATTCTAGGCTAGAATCACAACAATGCACTGGTGGAAGAAGCTTTAGCCCTAGTCTATTCTAGGCTAGAATCACAACAATGCACTGGTGGAAGAAGCTTTAGCCCTAGTCTATTCTAGGCTAGAATCACAACAATGCACTGGTGGAAGAAGATTTAGCCCTAGTCTATTCTAGGCTAGAATCACAACAATGCACTGGTGGAAGAAGTTTTAGCCCTAGTCTATTCTAGGCTAGAATCACAACAATGCACTGGTGGAAGAAGCTTTAGCCCTAGTTTATTCTAGGCTAGAATCACAACAATGCACTGGTGGAAGAAGTTTTAGCCCTAGTCTATTCTAGGCTAGAATCACAACAATGCACTGGTGGAAGAAGCTTTAGCCCTAGTTTATTCTAGGCTAGAATCACAACAATGCACTGGTGGAAGAAGCTTTAGCCCTAGTCTATTCTAGGCTAGAATCACAACAATGCACTGGTGGAAGAAGCTTTAGCCCTAGTTTATTCTAGGCTAGAATCACAACAATGCACTGGTGGAAGAAGTTTTAGCCCTAGTCTATTCTAGGCTAGAATCACAACAATGCACTGGTGGAAGAAGCTTTAGCCCTAGTCTATTCTAGGCTAGAATCACAACAATGCACTGGTGGAAGAAGCTTTAGCCCTAGTCTATTCTAGGCTAGAATCACAACAATGCACTGGTGGAAGAAGCTTTAGCCCTAGTTTATTCTAGGCTAGAATCACAACAATGCACTGGTGGAAGAAGCTTTAGCCCTAGTCTATTCTAGGCTAGAATCACAACAATGCACTGGTGGAAGAAGTTTTAGCCCTTGTCTATTCTAGGCTAGAATCACAACAATGCACTGGTGGAAGAAGTTTTAGCCCTAGTCTATTCTAGGCTAGAATCACAACAATGCACTGGTGGAAGAAGTTTTAGCCCTAGTCTATTCTAGGCTAGAATCACAACAATGCACTGGTGGAAGAAGTTTTAGCCCTAGTCTATTCTAGGCTAGAATCACAACAATGCACTGGTGGAAGAAGTTTTAGCCCTAGTCTATTCTAGGCTAGAATCACAACAATGCGCTGGTGGAAGAAGTTTTAGCCCTAGTCTATTCTAGGCTAGAATCACAACAATGCACTGGTGGAAGAAGCTTTAGCCCTAGTCTATTCTAGGCTAGAATCATGCCAGATGTTCATACTCGGATGCCCAAGCTTGCTGATAACAGTTGATCACTTTCCACTAATAAAGATATTTTCAAACCAAGCCTTGAAAATATCCAAAAAACCCTGCTTGTTAAATTTCAAGGAAAAGACACTGATGTACAAATTCCAGAGTAAAACATTGCTCTGAAAAACTAAATTTAGCCCGATTGTGCATCTTGATACTCAGCAGATACCTCAACAAAAGACCAGGACCAAGTGATTGACATTGCAGTTTAAAACCACCTTCGCATTTTACGGCATAAATACCAAACAAGGAAATAATGGAGAGGACAGGTAAACTAAAAGAGGCACATGCGCAACAGACAGTTCTATAACCAGCATTGTCATCCACTCCCGGAACTCTAAGTATGAGATTTCATTCAGATCCAAAACCAGTATGATAACTACCCATGTCGATGGATGAAGACGAGGAGGATCATAGAGACACATGGGAATTGACTAGTGTGAGTAGATGGGTGCAATAGAGTAATATTGCGCAACCATCATAAGATACGAATGCACTACGATATGATTTTTTATATATAATATATAGATACGAATGCACTACGATATGATTTTTTGAAAAATATTACAACATTCATAGTATCTATATTTATGCCGAGATACAATTTCACAAATCGTACGACACCAAAAAATGAAAAAATAAAAACAACAAAAAAATACAAAATGAAGACCCCCCCCCCTGCTCCATACAAATGCAAAGCAAGAAAAAAAAGAGTGTATGTTTGTGCACGCATCTCTCCCATGCATGCAAAGTCAAGTAAATATCTGACGAAGAGATCTTTGTCGAAATATTATATTACACGGACATACCACCAGACCGACTTTCCCAGGTGACCACTGTGCAAATATAAATATACTGCGTATATGAAATATGAATATGTACACATGTATTTATAAGTTGTATCAATAAATTTCTCACCTGCTTCAGCTTGTGTCTTTCCGTTACTCTGCATTGTACCGCCTTCTACAATTCTATTTAACTACATACTATACAATGCTTCAAGCAAACTACACCCACCTCTTATTTTTTTATTTATTATTATATACTAGCTTATACCTTCACATAAAAAATTAAAGTATGTTTGGTGTTGTTGTTGTAGCCACCAGCCTCCTCATGTTAAGAACGGCATTCGGAATGGACACTTCCAACCTACCTATGTTAAGAACAACTTTCAAAATAGCCACCCCATTTTTGGAGTGTGGGTGTGGGTGTGGGTGTGGTTGGCATGAAATAAGCCCAAAATGTAACGCATGAATTAATCAAAAATAATTTATTTAGATTTGTGATCTATTTGTATAAAAAATAAACATTCAATAATAGTTATAACAGATTAAAGTATGCATAACTAGTATTAAAATTCATTGATATTTTGCTTTATGACCTATTTGCGTGTAAAAATAAAAAAAGGAAACATTTAATAATACTTCATCTCTGTGCGAGGCCTCTGGAAAGAAAAATTTATGAAAAGTAAGTAAACCTCTATAAA
The DNA here is from genome assembly GCF_053919585.1 of Euprymna scolopes. Classification (NCBI taxonomy): domain Eukaryota; kingdom Metazoa; phylum Mollusca; class Cephalopoda; order Sepiida; family Sepiolidae; genus Euprymna; species Euprymna scolopes. The sequence goes on from NC_136508.1 coordinate 1,220,470, forward strand.
AAAATGTAAATAGCAACAAAAACAAAAGCACCTAAAACAAAATAAAGAAAAAAAATAAAGAATAAAAAAAAATATACCTGCATTAGCGAGGCGCGAACGTATGATGCCAGAAGGAAAATGAGATGTAGAAAAAGAGAAAGAAACATGTTAATCGAGTGGGGCATAGTGAAAGTATGACGTTTGGACCTTCAAAATAATGACATTAAAATGTAAGGAAAGCTTGAGTGTAATTAGGACAATAGTTCAGCACCGTTACAATGATTTTCTCTCTCTGTCTCTTTCTCTGTCTCTCTCTCAACCTCTATCTTTCTCCCTCTCTCTATGTGTAGCTCATTCTGAAGATGTGTGTGTGTTTGTGTGTGTGTGTGTGTGTTTAAAACTATAGGATAATTAAAAGGTTAAAAAAAAATTGTTTAAATATATTCAAAACTATAGGGCATTTCAAAGGTTCAAAAAAATTTGTTTAAACATATTCAAAACTATCGGGCAATAAAAAGGTTAAAAAAAATTTGTTTAACTATATTCAAAACTATCGGGCAATAAAAAGGTTAAAAAAAATTTGTTTAAATATATTCAAAACTATAGGGCATTTAAAAAGTTCAAAAAAATTTGTTTAAATATATTCAAAACTATAGGGCATTTAAAAGGTTAAAAAAAATTTGTTTAAATATATTCAAAACTATAGGGCATTTAAAAGGGTCAAATGAATTATAATCGACTTGTAATTAGATCGTTGACCTGTTAATATAACTAGGTATCCCAAACTAGCTAGTTTAGGATGTGAAAACTGGAAATAAAGTTAAATTTCTCTTAACTTCAACTTGCGATATCTCATTTATTTTTTGGGTTATTTTGACAAAGTTTTGATCTAAATAAATTTTTTTTTTTTTTTTGCTTTATAGATATATAATTCTTTTTCTTGTGTCTTCAATAGTTTTTTTTTAGGTTACTTCAAGCTATGCCATTAATTTTGGTGAACGCGGCTTTATTTTTTACACAAAAATGTTGTTTTTTTTCAAATTTGGTGCGCGCAATATTGTGAGTCTCTAGGTATAAAAAAATAGTACCATTTTAAAGAAAAAAGGTCACTTATCAATATGGTGAGCTTAAAAAAAGGAGTTTAAGTTGTTTTTCACAAAAAAAATCCAACTTGAAAACTTCAGTGAAAGTAATACGAGAGAAATTCAATTTAAAAAATTCCCAAAATCGCACAAAAGAAAAAATTATCTTGATTTCTAATGTGTTATGAATCATACTAAGAAGATTCATTAGCTATTGAAGTGAAATTGATATGAATAGTCAAAGTTGTATTTCCGTGTCATAGTTGCACTTTTTCCCGTTGGTAGTGGGATTTGCCTAGTGTTTTGGTTGGTTTCAACTAATAATTATTACGTTCATTAGTATTAATTTTCATTTACCACAAGATGGCATTACATTTATAAGGATTTTCCATTTGTTAATAGCTTACATTTTTAGTTATATACTATGAAATTTGGCTTCTGGACAATGATAGCAAATTTTCAACTTTCTGACAAAATTTGAATGATCATAACTTGATGGCTAATTGAGTTACCAAAATAAATTTGGTTCTTTTGTTTATGGTTTAATATGACCACATTAATTTTTTTTTAGATATAATGAAAATAAAATTTTGGTTTGGGATACCTAATATAACCTATAGTTGTAGTAAATTATAAACGGCTTCTTTGATGTTTTTCTTGGTTGCTGTACGGAGTAATATGCCTTCAGCTGCAGAAGGTAACCCTAAATCCAAGTGACGGCGTGCGAGAATTAACCTAATCACAATGTGGGAGTGAGCTCCATTACTTTGAACCCAAGAAGATCGATTACATCACCTGTGGACTTCCCTGTGTGGATGATCAAAGCCAAGCTGTTATGTTGTGAGAGCTGTTCTTGGTGACCAGAATAACTGTTCAACATTTTTGGGCATTTCATGATTGGAAAGGCCTAAAACGAACTTGTATACTGGCAATCGAACCCGTGAGGCATCGTCCCAGTTATCTTAATCACCACGTTCGGTTATAATTGTAAAAAAATAATAAATCAAAAACAGACCATGCAAATGAGTTCTATGTTGTTTGAATAAGTAAATATTAAAAGTATACTGTACTTACCAGTATCAACTTTTGTTATGACATAATTTATTGCTGAGGACTCACCTACAAAACATAACAATAAAATTTTTATGTTGACTCATAATCACTTTGTGATGTTTTTTGTGAACATTACATTGATTTGCATTTCAAATTTGTCAATACATCCACAATGCAAAATCAGTCTATTAATAAAATATGGTTTGAATCAGAAACCTTACTATTTCAATCAAGACATAAGAAAACAAAACTAAAACAACAATTTAATTTTTTCCAATAAATACTTCAAAGGAAATATGACGTCATTACTTGGAAATGAGAAAATCTGAATCTGTTTTTAAAGAATGTTTTTGTTATTATTAAAGGTTATTCTTTTATCTACAAAATTGCCACCACTATAAAATGAGACAAATTTAGAGTCTTGATACCAACTTAAGGTTTATGTTGAAGTCATGTTTATGAATTCATCATCAAGTAAAGTATGGATTAACAAAAAGTTATCATTGCCATTTATTTGTAAACTAGCCGGGGTATTTGACATTGCCCGGGTGTGTCGAGTAAGGAAGCCCCCCCTCCCCGCCACCAAAATAGGTAGGCAGCCTGGGTGGTGAGAGGTGTTAAAAAAATGTGGTAGTAGGCAGGTAGGCTCAAACCTGTAACACAAAGGACAAAAAGAAGGTGAAAAAAATGTGACGTCTTTGCCGAAGCGTCCATAGCAAAACTGGAAGTTTCAAATGTCAAAATTAAGCGTAGTCAATCCAACAGCAACGATGACTTGCTAAAATGTTGATGAAAAAAGCGACCCCTCCTTGTATACAACTTCCCATAACATGTTTTGCTTGAAGATGAAATTACAAAGAATTTATCAAATATTCAAGAGGTTTTCTTTTCTCTTTTTTTTTTCTTAGATTAGATGATTTTCCATCTAAAAACAGAACAAGTTATAAAATGTTATAAAGTTAATGAGTGAATTATTCATTGATCTACAATAATTTATAATACGTTGGACATGAGCCAGCAGTAAAGTAAAGCAAAACTTTTTGTAAATATTAATTATGCAAACAATTTAAACAGCCGAATTTCAAGAAAAGATAAAGAAATAATATTCATTTTACTATTATCAATGACAAGTATATTTATCATCAAATATTTTTAAATACCGGCATATATTTGGAAATACAGGTATATATATATATATATATATATGAGAGCAAATAGTTAATAAAACATGTTAAAAAAACACTTTGAAAAAAAGTTAAAAACATATTTAATCTGAAAAGGAAACACTTAATAAGTGGATAGTCCTTAATCCGCGGAGTTTCGAAGAAACACTTTCCTTCTAATCAGAGGATAAGAATTAGCAAAATGCGGGATCGGATTTTGCATACAAAAGTATTTGATGAAACTGCAAGTAAGTCGAAGATCTTACTTGATAAGAAAATTGGATACCTTACCTTTCACCTGACTATCCATTCACGTGAAATAACCTTTTTCTTCACCATATTCCCTCTGCTTCACTTTTTGTTATCATGTATATACATATATATATATATATATATATATATATATATATATATATATATATATATATATACATGTATATATATAAATATATGTATATACGTACATATACATAGATAAATGTACAAATACATACATATATATGTATAGATACATATATATATATACATATATATACAGATATATCTATATGCTTATATATACATATATATATATACATATATATACACATAATTATATATACTTCTATATACATATACTTATATATGTACATATATACAGATACATATATCGTAATATACATATATATATATATATACATATATACACACAACTGTATATACATATATATATATACACATACATGTATAAACATATAGACATAACTGTATATACATATATATATACATATACATGTATAAACATATATATACATTTATATACATATATATACATTTATATACATACATATATATATACATATATGATGATTGCAACGTCTTGTCAGACGAGTGCCACTCCCTCAGACATTTAAAATCCATGAGCTCAAATACATGAGGGAGTATCTATACAAATATGATGTTACAGAGTCTCAGCTTTATATGACAGCTAAGTCTCTCTATCGGTTCAAAATGTTGAGATCCAGCAACAAGCAAGAGCAAGATAGCCAGCAACAAATTAAACTGCAGACCAGCTTAATGCGGGTAATGGTCTTCCGCTTTATGGTTTTTTAAATGGGAGATTTGCTTCTCCTAGAAAGGTTGCCTTCACCACGGCTTACGGGAGACCTCTCCACCCCAATACACATATACACACACACAAATATACACGGTACTAGTTGGCCGTTGACCCAGAAAAAGAGTTCATTCGCCCTTTGGAAGGTCTTGTTTTTAATCCTTCAGGGAGACTAGCCGCCCTCCTCACCAAACAAGTCTGGTGGGGAAACCAGTTTAGTCGCCGGTGACCCGACCATGAAGCAGGTAGTACCGGGTTACATGGTACTAGTAGCACATGACATGACTTGACATATACATATATAAACATATATATACATACATATATAAACATATATATATCAATATATATCTAGAAGTGTAAGCCATTTTGAGTTTCAGAACAGTTTCAGATGGTTCGCTGTTACACACAAGTCCTGGGAGGTGACTTGTTTGTAGTAGACAGTTCCACAGAACAAAATATTCTTACCGTGTTGAAACCCGGGAAAGAACACGTGAAATTGCTCCAGAAAAGGTTTAATATTTATGAAGCAATTCTGGTTTCTGATTGGTTTGTAGCAGAACGTGAATTAATTTGATTCGTCAGTTCTTAGCAGCGTCGTTTATAAATAGAATCGTCCGACTGTGTGGGATCATACCCCATTAATATGTCCAAAATATTGCAACATCCTTCCTATTTTTTATAATGGGGAAGTCCCTTGTGTTTGTTCTGCTCAAAAATAAATATATATTTTTATATTTACTTAGACATAACAAAAATTAGAAATCATTTGGATCTTAGAATTTTAGCATTTAAAAAGACGCCATTTTTAATTGTGTTCAAACGTCAAAAAGGAAAATTACAAAGATTTTTTTTTTTTTTTTAAGCAAAAGTATTAGTTACGCATTAGTAGGTTAAAGTGTTAATACAAATAAAATGGATACAGTTTAACATCTTGTCCAGGACTAATTTTTTTTTTTTCTTTTTTTTTTTTTTTTGATATATAGAAATCTATATACTCTGAGCATGACCCATAGGGGTTTCCGCTTATATTCATGCAAAAAAGTAAGAGCCTTCTCATAAGTGGAACTTCGCTGTACTGTATTTTTAATATATAGAAATCTATATACATACAGGGCAGTGAAAGAAAAAAACAAATTATTCAGTCGAATTCACCAACAAGTTTTGAGAAAAAACGTTGTAGCTTTATCCGTGTCGCCGGTTTCGTAAATACATCAGCGATATTTTGTTCTGATGATATGTAATTCAAAATAATGGATTCCTTTTTCACCTCGTTTTTTATGAAATGGTATTTTATATCTATATGCTTAGATCTTTGGTTGATTATCGTGTTCTGTGCTAAGACTATACTGGCTTGATTATCACAATTAATTACTACAGGGCTTCTAATCAATTCTGGCTCTAAAATAGTCTTTAGGATATTTTTAAGGTAGAGTGCTTCCTGGGTCGTGTGTGTGAGCGCGATAAATTCTGCTTCACACGTAGAGAGAGATACAATCTGTTGCTTTTTAGATTTCCATGAAATGATAGGCCCATTTTCTGAGAGTCTGAAACAATATCCAAATACACTCTTGCGATCCTCGTCGTTTGCCCAGTCTGAATCCGAAAAACCTTCTAATTTTAGGGGATTTCTTGATTTTCTAAATACTAACTTCTGTTCTTTGGTTCCTTTTAAATAACGTAGGACTTGTTTAGCTCTGTTTAAATCCTTCATTGTCGGTCGTGATAATTTTTGTGACAGTTTTGTTACTGTATAGCATATGTCGGGCCTGGTTGCAGTCATTAAATATATAAGACTACGTATAATTTTGCGATATTGTGTGTCATTTATTATTTCAGATTCTGTGTGTATATTTTTATTAATATCATTTTCGACCAGTGTAGAGCGTTTCTTGCACTCTCCCATTCCAAATTGTAATAGTATTTTGTCGATGTATCTCGATTGAGTCATCGTAACAAGTCCTTTGCTTTGAGTAAATTCTATCCCCAGAAACCAGGATATTTTGCCAAGATCGGTCATTTTGAATCTTTTACTTAATTTGTTCTTAACATCAGTTAACATGTCACAATATGATGCGATTAAAATATCATCGACCCACAAAACCAAAATCAGTAGTTTATCGTCTTTGTGTTGTGTATATAAACAGGGGTCTACAGCGCATTGTCTAAATTGTTGTTCAATAATATAATCATGGAATACTGTGTTCCAACACTGAGCACTCTGCTTTAGACCATATGACTTGTTAAGTCGCCACACGCTTTTTTATTTTTCATTATAAATCCCTCTGGAGGGGTAATATAAATTTCACAGTTTATTGGGGCATTCAAATAAGTATTTTTTACGTCCATTTGATGGATGTTTAGGTCATATTGTGATGCGACTTGCAGTAAAATCCTGACTGCCGTTAGGCCTGTGGTCCGTGAAAACGTAGAAAAGTATTCTTTACCGTAAATCCGAGAGCACCCCTTAGCAACAAATCTTGCTTTGCACTGTTCTACACCCAATGCTGTACTCTTTTTTTGTAAAAATCCATCTGGTAGAAATAACATGTTTATCTCTTGGGAGAGGCACTACTGTATAGGTATCATTTTCGGTTAAGGCATCTATTTCTTTTTTTCATGGCAATTTTCCATTTATCACAATGTTCTGAATTAATTGCTTCGTTGAAGCTTTTTGGCGCATTTACCATTGAACAGCAAATGTCGATTTGATAATCCTTTATATTGTCGACCACAAAAAAATCGTGTCGTCTTCTTTTCAAACAAAAATTAGAAATCATTTGGATCTTAGAATTTTAGCGTCTTTTTCAATGCTAAAATTCTAAGATCCAAATGATTTCTAATTTTTGTTATGTCTAAGTAAATATAAAAATATATATTTATTTTTGAGCAGAACAAACACAAGGGACTTCCCCATTATAAAAAATAGGGAGGATGTTGCAATATTTTGGATTCGTAGATATCCCAGAAATTAAACTTGCCACAATTAAAATTTTGATTCGGATCTATCGAAATAAAGACGCACGCTGGGCCCATAACCTCTAGAAGTGTAAGCCATTTTGAGTTTCAGAACAGTTTCAGATGGTTCGCTGTTACACACAAGTCCTGGTAGGTGACTTGTTTGTAGTAGACAGTTCCACAGAACAAAATATTCTTACCATGTCGAAACCCGGGAAAGAACATGTGAAATTGCTCCAGAAAAGGTTTAATATTTATG
>NC_136508.1:1230556-1233056 GCF_053919585.1 Euprymna scolopes
GGGTCAGAGTGGACCTGAGAGCAATGGCAATTAAGGGGTTGCTCCACACTCCCCAAAGCCCGGAAGCCATCGGATATAGTTTAAGGTCATATCCAGGACCTACATATATATATATATATATATATGCATATATATATAATTATATATACATATATATATATATGCATATATATATAATTATATATACATATATATACATATATATACGTATATATGCATACATATACCATATACACATATATATATATGCATAGATATACACATATATATGCATACATATACCATATACACATATATATATATGCATAGATATACACATATATATGCATACATATATGTACATATATATCTATATATACATATATATATACATATACACATGTATACATATATTTATATATATACACATGTATACATATATATATACACACATGTATACATATATATACATATAAAAATATATATAGATATATATGCATATATATAGATGTATATACATATATATACGTGTATATAAACACATATTCATATATATACATATAAGTATACATATATATATACATGTATATACATATATATACATGTATATACATATAAGTATACATATATACATATATCTGTACATATATATACATAATTATATATACATATATATACATATATACATGTATATATATACATATATATACATGTATATATATGTATATATATGTACATATATACATATATGATATAAAGCTGAACATCTGTGTGTGTGAGTGTGTGTGGTCACGAATAGGCTCCTATATGGTTGACTATTTAAAAAAAACTGATTACATATAATGATAGAAGATGTATCCAGGATCAGGAATGGGTATATTTTATCTGGCAGAATGGTGGTTCATAAAAATTGTGGGGGTCTGCGTTCGTGCCAGGCCACAAAGTATGGAATTAAAAAATGAAAAAAATGGCTGAAATATTAAGGAGAACACTTTAATGCTGAGACTAATACATATACGTAGTACAATGGGGAAAGGAGTGGCTGGTTACTTTTAATCCATCTAAAACCAAGCTTCTCTCTTTACATCATCAACATTCTAATCCACATTTGTCATCAATTGAAATGAATGGCTCTCGTCTTCAGGAGGCCTCAAGTTTTGACAAGCTTCTGGGCTTGACCATTACTCCTGATCTTAAATGGAACACATATATCAAATCTGTTGCCAAGGCCGCTGGAAAAATGGTGGGATCTTTCTATCGATCCAGTAGATATCTCACTGCTGATGCTATTCTCTATCTATATAAGAGCCAGGTACGTCCAAGGATGGAATACTGTTGCCACATCTGGGCAGGAGCTGCTAGAAAGGACTTGTCCTGCCTTGATAGAGTTCAAAATAGACTTCGTAGCCTCGTAGGAGATGTCCTTTTCTCCTCCTTGCAACCTCTATCTCACAGAAGAGATGTTGCGAGTTTGTCTCTGATGTATTGTTATTTTCATGGAAAGTGTTCAACTGAGCTTCAATCTATGGTCCCCCCTCGCCAAACTTTCACAAGAAACACTCGTCTAGCTGTAAACACTATCAATAATTTCCCCCACTCTTTATCTGTGCCTAAACCTAAACGTAAATTCCATGAACAAAGCTTCTTTCTTAGAACTGCACGCCTGTGGAATTGTCTTCCGTTTTCCTGCTTTCCGGCTGACTACAATATGGTTGTGTTCAAGTCTAAAGTAAATAAGTTCTTGATGAGCCGTTCCATATAAGTTATTAAATTTACCAAATTTTCATTACTAATGATTACTATATTGACCAATTTCTACTGTACACTCTTTAACCCTTATCCTTGAGTGGCCTCTGGGCCTTGATAATGTGGTGATGCCTTTGTAAAAAAAAAAAAAAAAAAAAAAATATGAGCCACAGGGCCTAGCTGAGTATATAGAAACTGCTACAGAAGTAAAACACAAAGAAACACTACATGGAATCAAGAAAACTGAAATTGTACAATTGTTAGTTACCCCCCCCCCCCGCCAAATATTTGTATCAATTGATACCACAGCAAATACTCGCGGAGGGTGAAAGAGGATGGAAAGACTGAGGAGATAAAGCACTAATCAAACCTTGAGTGGATGAGTGCGAAGAAGACTGGGATCTTGGGGAAGCGTATTAAATATAATAAATGAGAATAACCGTTTATTTATTTTATGAAAGTTTAGATAATTTTTTTTCAAGTAAACACGTTTATTTTCACACAGTTTAAAAAATATATTGTTTTAAATATAAGACCATTCATTAATTAAAAAATGAAAAAAATAAATAAACGTTTACAAGGGTTTTTGATATAGATGTACATAAGAATACGTTTGTTTCAACTTACATAGGGATGGGATAAGTATGTTTCAACTTACATAGGGATGGTATAATAAAATTGTGGGGTCTGCGTTCGCGCCTGTACTCCATGGAAATATGGCACAAACTTTAACAAAGACTTTTCATATCTATTTCCGTAAGTATACTTTGATAAT
>NC_136508.1:1238056-1265556 GCF_053919585.1 Euprymna scolopes
GGACATTTGATCAATGTTGGTGAAAACAGTCATATCAGACAATTTCTTTCATTTGGACATTCTCCTATTAAAGGAGAGCTGGTTTTCCCCAACACATTGGGGAAACAAACACAGGCAAAGTTGGGTAAAAAACAAACCCAAAAGAACTACCCCGCAGTTCAAATTAAGTGCAGAATTTAATTTCTTTTGACCTAATTAAATTCACCGCACACCGTCCACTTGTGTGTTTATAAATGTTAAATTGAAATTGTTTTCGTGGGCGAGCGGTAAGTTATCAAGTTCACCTCAACATTCTGGGTTCGATCCTACCTACTTACCAAAACTTAAAAAAAAAATTTTTCCGATTATTTAAACAAATTTTTTTTATTTTACTTTTTCTTCTTTTTACATCATATTCGCTGGTTTTAATTGTTTTTCCGATTTTTTAAAAGAAGTTTAACATAGGTTTGGATGTTCCTCTCCCGCTTAACACACACACCTCCAAACACCCGGGCACCCACGCTAGTGAAAATAGATTTCCAAATTAGGAGTTACTTTAGGGTGGCCAGATTAGACCTTTTAAAAACAAATTTCATGAATTTGGTCTTTCTTTGAAGCAGTTTGGTATAAAAAAATTGTATTTGACTTTTTTGAAAATTTGCCTTTATATAAAAAAACTAATCGCCCACTCTACATTTTTAAATGATTGTTTTTTTTTCTCCAATCGACTAAAAAATTAATCATATAATGTAACTACAGATTAAATTGAGAAAACCATTCAAAGGTAAGTATTCGGGCTTTGCAAATTTCATATCTTCTAGGGTTTTACATGAGCACCCTTAATTTGCATGAATTTTGCAGAGGCGTCGATTGTAACAGAAGCAACTAGATTGTTTCTGTCTCTATTTCATTAATTTGGTATTAAAAAATATATGTACATAAACTTTATTATTATATTTACGTATATAAACTTTATTATTTGATTATTTAAATGTTTAATAATGATAAACGTGTTTAAAATAAATATGTGTTTAAAAATAATTAATATTTGGAACACATTGATCTTAAAACGGTTCCAAATATTATTAATATTTAAATAGAACTATTCAAATCATTTTTTTTTTATAAAAGCAAAGTTTTAAACATCCAACAACCAACACAACTCAATTTTATTTTTAATCAGTTTTCAAAAATATCATTAAAAATTGCAATCATTATATTATGTAAATTTTAAAAAAATATTTGTTAGGTAATCTAAATTTAAAAAATTGTATTTATTATGTCATCTAAAGTTTATAAAATGTATTTATTATGTAATCTAAAAAGAGGATACTTATGTCATCTAAAAAAATTGTATTATTATGTAATCTAAATTTACAAAATTTTTATTTATGTCATCTAAATTAAAAAATTGCATTTATTATGTCATCTAAATAATTTGTATTTATTATGTAATCTAAACTTAAAAAATTGTATTTGATATGACATCTAAAATAAGAACATTATGTAATCTAAATTGCTAACATTCTATTTATTATGTCATCTAAAGTTAAAATTAGTATTTATTATGCAATCTAAATTTTAAAAATTTGTATTAATTATGTCATCTAAATTAAAAAAAATCGTATTATTATGTAATCTAAATAAAAAATTGTTTATTTGGTCATCTAAATAAAAATGTATTTATTATGCAATCTAAATTTTAAAAAGTGTATTTATGTCATCTAAATTTTTAAAAATTGTATAAATTAAATAATCAAAATTAATAAAAATTGTATTTATTATGCCATCTAAAGAAAAATTTTTTTATTTATTATGTCATTAAAAAAATTGTATTTTTATGTAATCTAAATTAAAAAAAATTATTCCTTATGTCATCTGAATTAAAAAATATTTATTATGTCATCTAAAAATATTATTCATTATATCATCTAAATTAAATAAAATTGTATTTATTATGTCAAGGAAATAAAAAAAATTATTAATTATGTCATCTAAATTTAAAAAATAAATTCTTTTTATGTTCTAAATTAAAAAAATTTGTTCATTTAAAAACATTATTCATTATATCACCTAAATTTTAAAATAATTTAATTATGTCATGTAATTTTTTTAAAAAATTATTTATGTCATCCAAATGAAAAAATTTTGTTCATTATGATATCTAAATTTTTTAAAACATATTCATTATACATAATGAATATGTTTTTAAAAATTTAGTTATCATAATGAACAAAATTTAAAAGTTTTTATTTATTATGTCATCTAAATTAAAAGAATTTTATGTCATCTAAATTTAAAAAAATATTCATGTCATCTAAATTAAAAAATTTTGAACAGGCTTAACATACTAGGAAGTCATTGATTTAACAGTGATACCTTTTCCAATGCAAATCTTAAAAACAAAATTTGTAATCATTATGTTATCTAAATTTTAAAAATTGTATTCATTATTTAATAAAAAAGTTGTATTCATTATTTAATAAAAAAATTGTATTCATTATTTAATTAAAAAAATTGTATTCATTATTTAATAAAAAAAATGTATTCATTATTTAATAAAAAATTGTATTCATAATGTAATCTAAATTAAAAAAATGTATTTGTATAATGAATTTGATATACATTAAAAAATTGTATTTAAAATGTAATCTTAATGAATTTATTGTTTTTATGATATAATCTAAATAAAAGAGTGGTATTCATAATGTAATATAAATTAAATAAATTGTATTTACAATGTAATCTAAATTTTAAAAATTGTATTCATAATATAATATAAATAGAATAAATTTTATTGATAATGTAATCTAATTTTTTAAAAAAGTATTTTTAATGTAAAATAAAACTTTATTAAAATTTAGACATATTTTCACCTAAATTAAAAATAAATGTATACATAATGTTATCTAAATTTTAAAAAATTGTAATCATAATGTAATCTAAATTTTAATAAGTGCATTCATAATATAATCTAAATTAAGAAAAATTGTATTAACCATGTAATCTTAAAAAATTGTGTTCATTATTCATCAAATAAAAATTGTATTCATAATGTAAGCAAATAAAAAATTGTATTCGTTATGTAATCAAATTTTTTAAAATGTAATAATTATTATATCTTATTTAAAAAATACTCATGAAATCCAATTTTAAAAATTGTATTCAGTATTAAATTAAATTTTTAAAAATTGTGTTAATTACTTAAATTAAAATACATTATATTTATGTTCTCTAAATAAAATAACTAAATTCATAATGTAATCTAAATTTAAAAAAATTGTATTCATTGTTTTTTATATGAAATCAAACTTAAATAAATTGTATTCATAACAAAAAATTGTATACATTTTTAATCAAATTTTTAAAAAATTGTATTTATAATGTAATCTTAATTAAAAAAATTGTGTTCTCTATTTAATCAAATTAAAAAACTTATATATATTATTTAATCAAATTTTAAATAAATATATTCATAATGTAATCTAAATTTTCAAATGAAGTTATTCATTATATAATAATAATAATAATAATAATAATAATAATAATAATAATAATAATAATAATATTATAATTGCTTACAAGCAATTAAAATAAATCGTTTTTATAATGTAATATAAATTAACTTTTTTTAAATTTAAATCATAATTTTTAAATCTTAATTTTAAGAAATTGTCTTTATTTAATCAAACAAAAAATTGTATTCATTTTGTAATCTAAATAAAACGTTTGTATCTATTTTTGTTGAAATTTAATAAAATTATTATTTTTATTATTTAACCAAATTAAAAAATGTATTAATAGTGTAATCAAAATTTAAAAAAAATCATTCATTATGTAATCGGCATTAATAAACTGTATTCATCATTTTATCAAATAAAAACCGTATTTATTATTTAATATATAAAAATTTGTATTCATTATTTAATCAAATTTAAAAAGATGTTTACATTTTTTAATTCAAATTTAAAAATTGTATTTAAAATGTAATCTAATAAAACAATTGTATTGATTATTTTATCCAATTAAAATAAATTTTTTTATCCAATTAAAATAAATTCTTTCACTTAAAAATGTTTATTCATAATGTAATCGAAATTTAAAACAAGAATTCATTTTTTATGTAATCTGAATTAAAATAAATTGTATTAATTATTTAATGAAATTAAAATAATTTTTTTATACTTTTCTCTAATTAAAAAAAATCTTTATGCATAATGGAAATTAGTAATCTAAAAAAATATATTCATTATTATCTTGTCTATTAAAAAAACTATTTTTTATGTTCTCTCAATTAAAATAATTGTATTTATTACGTTGTCTAAATTTAATAAATTGTATTTATTATGTTGAATAATTTTTTTTAAATCCTATTCTTTATGTAATCGATATTTCTAAATAATTCGTATTTATTATGTTGTCTAAAAAATATGATTAAAAACATTGTATTTATAATGTAATCCATATTTAAAAAAATGTATTCATTATGTTGTCTAAATTAGAAAAATTTTTATTCTTTATATAATATAATTTTTTAAAAAATTGTATTCATTATGTTGTTTTAATTAAAAAAAATTCCTGGTCTTTTTAATCTTTTTAAAATAAAATTGTAATTACTATCTTGTCTTAATATAAAAAGTCATTATTCTTTATGTAATCTAAATTTAAAAAATTGTATTCATTATGTTGTTTTAATTAAAAAAAATTCCTGGTCTTTTTAATCTTTTTAAAATAAAATTGTAATTACTATCTTGTCTTAATATAAAAAGTCATTATTCTTTATGTAATCTAAATTTAAAAAATTGTATTCATTATGTTGTTTTAATTAAAAAAAATTCCTGGTCTTTTTATTCTTTTTAAAATAAAATTGTAATTACTATCTTGTCTTAATAGAAAAAGTCATTATTCTTTATGTAATCTAAATTTAAAGAAAAGGTTGTAATTATCATGTTGTTCAAATTTTTTTTTAAATCCTATTTTTTATTTAATCAAAATTTTTTTAAAATGGATTTATTATGTTGCCTAAATTTTAAAAAATTGTATTATTTATTTTGTCTAAATAAAATAAAAATATATTCATTATTTAATCTAAAATTTTAAAAACTTTTGGTTCCTTATATTGTATAAAATTAAAAAAATCATATATATTGATTACGTTTTCTAAATTAAACAAAACTTGTATTCATTATGTTGTCTAAATGTATGAAATGGTATTCATTATATAATCTATATTCAAGAAAAAATCGTATTCATTTTGTTAGCTAAACATAAAATAATTTGTATTATATAATTTAAATCAAACAATAGAATGCATTTATATTTTGTAGAAAATTGTATTCATTATGTTGTCTAAATTTAAAAAAGTGTATACATGTTGTTTAAATTTTACCCAAATTGTATTATGTTGTCTGAATCTTTTAAAAAATTGCATTTATAATGTGGTGTAAATTAAAAAAATTACATTCATTGTTGTCTAAATTAAAAAATATTTATATTTATTCCTAAATTAAAAAAAAGAATTGTATTCAAATGTTGTCTAAGTATTTATTTTTATTTACTATGCTGTCGAATTTAATTTAAAATTGTATTTATTATGTTGTCTAAATTAAAAAAAAATCTTTTCATTATCTTATTTAAATTTAAATTGGATTCATTCTAGATAGTATTGTACTTGTACCCCTCATATTAATTACTCACACGCCTTTCTATTGTTCCAGAGTGTAACCAGCAGCGCATTCTTAGGAGCCGTAAGGAATTGGTAACCTGAAGATCGTCGAGTCCCTCCTCTCAAGACTATTAGACCTACTGCTCAGTAGAGGCCTGTACCTTCACTTGCCTACTAGTTCCTTACCCCTGTCTGCTCATAGGAAGGTGTGTCTACTCATCTATGCGCTGCTGGTTACACTGTGGTTGCCCGGCCTCGAGGGCGGAATTCCATCTATGCGCCGCTGAATACACACTTTTGTTAATACAATCATGTCTAATATTCAGCTCACATGCCCAGTCACAGGATGTACCTGGACCTCCCAATCACTCCCTGAATCCCTCTCCAGTGTTTTGGCTGCTGCCATGACGCTGCATGCGCAAACTGCCCACCCACCTCCAGCAATGCAGTCTACACAAACCCCAATCCCGACCCTAAAACTCAAATCACCGTCCATCGGCGCTGGTAGCAATCCCGACCAATGGTCTGCATTCACAAGACAGTGGGCCATGTATAAAACCGGCATGGCCATACCTAATTCAATGTGTGCCACAGCACTGTTCCACTGTTGTGACCAGGATTTAATGAATGACCTCCTGAGAGACCTACGCGAAGTGTCAAAAATGGCTGAGGTAGACCTCCTTGCTGCCATCAAGCGCCTGGCAGTCAGGGAGGAGAGCACTCTTGTCCATCGTATCAAGCTGAGCAAATTGACACAGGCCCCCGGCACACCAATCAGGACCTTTCTTGCAACCCTCCGAGGTCAAGTCGCGTTGTGTCAGTACACGGCAAAGTGTAAAGAGCCTAACTGTGGCCACATATATGATTACAGCGTTGAAATAGTTAGCGACAACCTAATCCGAGGTATTGCCGACCCTGAAATAATGTCTGACCTCTTAGGTGACCCAAAAACAGACCGAACACTGGGCGAAACTGTCACCTATATCGCCCAGAAAGAGCAAGGCAAAGCGACCAGGGCAGCCGTTGGGGATTCCACCAGCACCATAAGCGCTGTAAGCCATGCCACTCGCAAACCCCGCCATGCTCAGTCTTCTCCCGGCAGCGAGGCAGGCAGGTGCTGGGCTTGTGGGGGGTCATGGCATGGGAAGAATATTGACCGGAACTCCAGAGCTAAACTCTGCATTGCCTGGTCTAACACATGCAAAAGGTGCTTAGTAAAAGGCCACTTTCCTGCTAACTGCAGCAAATGCACCAGTTGTGGTACGTGGGGTCACAGAAATAAGAACTCACGGTGGTGCCCCCAAAATCCCAACACCAAAGTGAAGCCAAGAGCCAGCAGAGGCATGTTTCAGATCCAGGACGAAGCCGGATTCCTGTATGACCAGCTATGTGCCACCCAAAATAAAACAGCAGCCGAGCACTATGTCTATGACGGTAAATGGGTCGCAAGACCCTCTAAACCACACCCTATGATAACCGTCAGACTCACACCGCTACCGACAGATCACGACGAACTGGGCTATCCCCTTAAATCATCGAATTCTACCTCAATTGACATCCCCATGGTGGCAGATTCAGGCTGCCAGAGCTCTATCATCCCGCTTCGGTCTGCCTTGGCCATGGGCATCAGCAAGGATGACATGACACCTGTCCAGTTGAACATGCATGGTGCTATCAAAGAAGACCTTGGGGTTGAAGGTGGGATCTTTGTTGAAGTTTCAACCACCGATACAACTGGTGCACTGAGGACCACTAAACAGCAAGTGTTTATATCGAGGAAGATCGGTAAAGCCTTCTTATGCAGGGAAGCTCTTATAGCTCTGGGAGCCCTACCCCCTGACTTCCCCATTGTGTCTGCCAGATGGGCGGGAGATATGCTTGCTGCCATGGAAGGCGAGGAAGTAAAGCAGTGTTCATGCCCTGAGCGTGTAGATTCACCGCCTCCAATCCCTACGGCACTTCCGGATGGGATATCAGGCACAGAGGAGAATGTGCCTGCCCTGAAGCAGTGGCTGTTAGACTATTACGCCTCTACAGCCTTTAATACATGTGAGCACCAGCCACTGCCAATGATGAAATGTGTTCCGCTGGAGCTTCACGTTAACCCTAACGCCAAGCCAGTCGCCATCTACAAGCCAGCTTTGGTGCCTCTACACTGGCAGGAGAAGGTGTTCCAGGATCTGGAGCGCGACGTCAGCATTGGTGTTTTGGAGAGAGTCAGCCCTAATACGCCAGTTACCTGGTGCTCCCGCATGGTGGTAACAGCCAAAACTGATGGCTCCCCTAGGAGGACAGTGGACTTGCAGCCACAGAACCGCCACTCCGTCAGACAAACCCATCATGTGGAAAGCCCTTTTCACCTCGCCGACCGGGTCCCACAGTACAAGAAGAAAACTGTCACGGATGCCTGGAACGGGTACCACTCTGTCCCGATCAGAGAGGGAGACCGCCACATCACCACCTTCATAACACCATGGGGTCGATATCGCTACAGAGTGGCACCGCAGGGATTCCTGGCCAGCGGGGACGCCTACAATCACCGCTTTGACTCCATCATCGCAAACGTGAAGAACAAGGTTAAGTGTGTGGATGACACCTGCATATGGTCCGACTCAATTGAGGAAGCATTCCTCCAGGCCTGTGAGTGGCTAGACCTGTGCGCCAGAAATGGAATCACTAAACCCAAAAAAGTTCCAGTTTGCGCAAGATACGGTTACTTTTGCTGGCCTCGACATTACTCCCACCAATGTCACACCGTCAAAAAAGTTCCCAAACCTATGGACATCACCGGTGCCAGGGCCTGGTTTGGATTGGTCAACCAAGCAGCGTATGCATTCTCCATGGCCAAGCGGATGCAACCCTTCCGTCATGTGCTGAAGCCATCAAATAAGTTCCAGTGGACAACAGAACTCGATGATATCTTCGAAGAATCCAAAAGCAAGATTGTTGAAGAGATCAAGGAAGGAGTCCGCCTCTTTCAACCTCCCGCCCTACCTGTCTTATCACTGATTGGTATGTCACTGGCATCGGGTACTTGATGATGCAAAAGTACTGCGGCTGCACCGGTAGAACTCCACTATGCTGTAAGGAAGGGTGGAAGCTCTGCTTGGTAGGAAGCAGATTCACACATGCTGCAGAGTCACGTTATGCACCCATCGAGGGAGAGGCCCTTGAAGTTGTCCATGCCCTGCATCAAACTCGTTATTACACGCAGGGATGTCAGGATCTGACGGTGGCTACCGACCACAAGCCACTGGTTGGGCTTCTCAATGACCGTTCCCTCACTGAGATTAACAATCGCCGCCTGCTCAACCTAAAAGAGAAGACTCTTGCCTATAGGTTCAAGATCATCCACATTTCTGGAAAACGTAACCTTGTTGCTGACACGGCATCACACTACCCACCCCGTAGCACCTCAATTACTAACTACAAACCAGAAGAGCCAGTGGATATCGGAGAAGATGCCTCCACTTTAGCATTAATGTCCAGCACACTGTACGCCGTAACTAATGTTGTCACATGGACCATGCTGCAGGAAGCTACATCCTCTGACCCGGACCTCCAGGAGCTACAGCAGTTCATCTGTGAAGGCTTTCCATCAGACTGCAGACAGATGAAAGCTGCATTGCGCCCTTACCATCGCATCTCTAGTAGCTTGTACAACATAACCGTGACGGTGTGGTATTGACAGGCAACCGTGTCATCGTTCCTACAGCACTGCGCTCACAGATTCTGGAGGCTTTGCATGCAGCCCACCAAGGAGTCAGTGTCATGTGCGCCCGGGCAACAGACTCCGTCTATTGGCCAAACATCAGCACTGACATCCAGCGCATCAGGGACCAGTGCGCTAGCTGCCATAGGATTGCAAAGTCGAATGCCATGCAGCCACCATCTGATTTGGTGCCCCCCGAGTATCCTTTCCAGAAGATCGCCTGCGACTATTTTGCACACAACAATCACGATTACGTAGTAGTCGTTGACAGGTACTCCAATTGGCCAATGGCGTTTAGAGCAGAATGGTGCAGATGGTCTTGTCAGGCGCCTCAGGGAAGTGTTTGTGACTTTTGGAGTACCTGAAGAGTTAACCTCAGATGGAGGGCCCCAGTTCACAGCTGGAAAGACGCAGGAATTCCTTCGCTCATGGGGTGTACACCACCGTCTTACCTCAGTCGCCAACCCTCACGCCAACTGCAGAGCTGAGATAGGTGTAAAGACTGTTAAGCGCATGCTGATGGACAATACGTCTGCAAGTGGGTCTATTGATGTAGACAAGTTTCAGCATGCCATGCTCATCTATCGGAACTCAATCGACCCGGAGACTAAGGCATCTCCGGCTCTCATAGTCTTCGGAAGACCTATCCGTGACCCTATCCCCATGGGTCGGTACTGCCCTCATCCGACATGGACAGAGACCCTTATCAACAGAGAAAAGGTTCTTGCAAAGCGACACTCCCGAGAGCATGAGAAATGGAGGGAACACACTCGATCCTAACTTCCTCTTCGTATCGGGGATCATGTCTACTTACAGAACCTGATAGGCAATCATCCAAAGTGCTGGGAAAGGACAGGCACCATCGTAGAGGTCAGGCAGTTCCACCAATATGTCGTGAAGATAGATGGCTCTGAGAGACTAACTCTGCGAAACCGCCAGCATCTTCGTAAGTTCACCCCCTTTAAAGCAGCCTCACATGAAGATATCATTGAGTCCCTCAGCCCCATCATCAGGGATGCGGTCATCCACTCAAACGGATTAGGAAAACCTACCATTAATGTTCCAGCAAGGAACCCTGAATCAGCATCAGGTGAGGAAGATAAGTGCCTTGGCGCGCCCGCAAGCCCTGGCCCATCGCCTGAGAGAGCCGTAGACACAGCCACACCGACAGCTGGAGACCCTGCACATACAGCAGAGTCAACACATATTGGTCTTCCCATGCAGAATATAGACGCCACGCATACGGCCTCTCCACAGCTTCATATACCTGCCATACACACAACCCCCAAGAAGCCTCCCATGGCTTTACACCGACTGGCATCGCATAATGCCCCCGGTATCGCTGAGACTCAACCAGGCAACAGGTCGCGCAGCCGGCGCTCCCAGCACTAGTAAAATTCACTGATACCTGTACAGTGTAAATAGTTGAAACAGATTTTCTTCAGAATTTTTTGTCATGCCCGCAAAAAACTCGCCGTGGGTGAGGGAGATAGATAGTATTGTACTTGTACCCCTCATATTAATTACTCACACCCCTTTCTATTGTATGACCTTCACCTTCACCGAGGTGAACGATTTATATGACCTTCACCGAGGTGCGCGACTTGACACACAAAAATAAACCGCCTCTTAATCACCTGCTAACGCACGCGTCACTGTAACGTCCAATGACAACAACAACAACAACCTTCTCACTCAACATGCCTTTATACCACTATCACAATCCCTTCTCTTGCGCATGCGCCTGTAGATTCCTGACAACCTCGAGACTTCCGCTTATAAAAACCCAAGTTTTGTTGTCGCGCATGCCTATACAAGGCACAAACACAAGGGCGTTTGTTGTGTTGGTAAGTACTACACTCCCCCCTGATCTGATGATCACATAGAGTGTACTCTGGGGGTGGCCTCTTAGTTCGTTGGCTTCTGCGAAGGGTGGTATTTACACTCTCGGATTCAGGTTCTGGTTCTGGTTCTGGGTGTGGTTCTGGTTCTGGTTCTGATCCTGCCTGATCAGACGAACTACAACTACCACTCTCTTGCTCGGTGATCTCACTCATTAGCAGCTCATCATCTGACGATTCATCGCTCTCTGTAGTTGTGGGATGTACTTCACTAGCCGGGCGAAGATCGCGCACATGGCGTGGGGTTCCATCAACAAGGACTGACTGCTAGCTGACCACTCCAGATATTCGTCCTCGCTTGAACTTGGTCGTGCACCGGTTTCCAGGGGGTCTAACCAAAACTGGATCCCCTACCTTGTATTTGTTATGACTCTCCTCGTCGATTGGTTGGACAGTGTCAATGCCCTTTATCCTAACACGGTATTTGTGTATGGCATTGGCTGGTGCTGTTGTTAGTGTCTTCCCATCCTTTGGTGTGATGTTATACCAATACGTGGCCTCCGTAATGGTTCATTGCTTTCTGGCAGCAATTCTCTTGATGCTGCGATGGCTCCTCTCAGCAATGCCATTCCCTGATGGCACATGAGCACATCGCAGTCGTAGTCGGACACCCCACTCATTCAACAACTGCTGAACTTGGTGGCTACAAAAAGCAGCATCGTTGTCCGTCAATATCTCTTCCGGCGCACCTCGCTCAGAAAAGATAGATGACAGTTGGCAGACAACATTCGCTGAGTCCTGCCTAGTCATTTGCCACCACACCGCAAAATGAGTGGGTCCACAGTTGATAAGGGTTAGAAAGGGCTTACCACTGTAATGGGTAATATCCATCGCTAATCGTTGCCACACATGCTCAACTTCCAATCGCCCTTTCTGCCATTGCTCAGGTGCAGGATCGATAGACTGGCATGCCTCACAGTGCTTGATGATCTGCCTGACATCCGCCCTTGTCACTGCCGGGTCCACACGCCTCGCAAAATACAAAGTTCTTTTGATACCTGGATGTCCACTCTGCACATGAATTCTTTGTATTTGGCATGAGCTAATCGCGCCAACTGCGCAAGATCGAGCAGTGAACTCCACGCCTGTCTTCACAGCTTCATACCATTTGTGAGGCACACGGGTTAGTTGGTCTGCACGATTAGTGTGATGCCACGAGCGTTACACTCACCGACAGGTCATATTCTGATACCAGACTCTTCAGGGTGTTTAGCCTCCGCCGGATTAACATCTCACTGGCTGCCTTAGTACGGACTCTTGTTCGTCCCGAGAGAGTGTCAGACACCCAGTGGTAGACGCAGAGAGAATCTGTGTACAAGTGTAACTTCTTCGACTGCCATTGCAGTGCCAGATTTAAACCCTTCACAACAGCATCCAGTTCCGCCAGGTTGATGTGTTGAGCATCATTCACGGGTCGCAGCCAGCATGCGTCTTCAATTACATTTCCACGTTGCTCCAATAACACTCCCAATGCCAAAGAACTAGCGTCAACCCACACATTCACAGTGTCCCCATCGACACACCATTCTCCACGGGCAGGATCCTCCTTGTTAACTCTCTCTAGGGTTTCTGTCGTCATCAGAGTTAGAAGAGCATCATCAGATAAATCATCCCAACCTGTAGTTACTAAACTTGCCCTGCGTTTGATGACGCCCACAGCTGCTCGGAGCCAGCCACACGCTGGTAAGTGACCAATAATTTTTCCACACAAGGAAAAAATAGTCTGCTGCGTGATAACATCAGGGATGGTTGGAATCTCACTGCCACGCCTCCATCGTAAGGTACCGTCTTTCCCGCAAACGTCCAATCCTAATACCCGTGCTCCATCCCTCAGACGTTCGGGATCCTTGCACTCCAACCCGAATTGAGCTAACTTTTCTCTGACGTGCGACGCAGATTGTACGTCTTCATTGACATACACATCATCAATATAGGCCGATGTTGCGTCCTCAGTGGTCTTTTCCTGGGACAACACTGCATTTACGATGGTCTTCATGATTTGCGGTGCCACATTCAGCCCAAAGCCAAGCCGAGTAAGGCAGTATCTCTGACCCTGGAACCACACTGTCTGGAATGGCCACAATGTCTCATCCACTCTCACCTGCAAATAAGCCTTCCGCAAGTCTACTATAGACACATTGGAGCCCTTCTGGCGCCATTCTCTCAGCTTGCTGGCGCACACGTCAGCATCAGCAGTGTACGTCTCAATGTATCTATTGAGTTCACGATAGTCCATTTTTTAAATTTCTATTCGCTATGTTGTCTAATTTTCTTGTCTAACAATAAAAATTTTTATTCATTATGTTGTCAAAATTTTTTTAAAAATTGTATTCATTATGTTGTCTAAATTGAAATAATTATATTCATTATGTTGTCCTAATTTTAAAATAAATTGTATTCAATCTATTGTCTAAATTTAAAAAAAAAACAAGTGAACGAGGCATAAAAAGAAATGACTAAGTTCAACATTTGTCTCCCTCACCATTTAGCCCCCAAATTCCCCAGGAGACGTCAAATCATGGTGAAAATGAACAAACGGTGCCTTAACATATGTAAATTTGCGTTCTGCACCATGCAAAAAAAGAAATGACTAAGTCTATCATTGCTCCCCCTCCCATTTAGCTCAAAAAGTCCCAAAGCACCATAAAAAACTGCTAAATAGACATACACAGAAAATCTTGGACAAATATGGTAAAATAGTCCCAAAAATGGAGTGTTTTTATTAGCCATAAAAGAGCCCCTGGGGTACATCCAAAAGTTATTGCCAAGAATAGACAAACAAAATTATATAGAAATCAGTTAGTTACAATTTTTCAGAAAGTTTTATAAAAATTCAAGATATCAATTTTTTCTTTTAATAAGCACAAAAGTGTCAATTTTAGCCATTTTAACCCAAAGGCACCAATAGGGAGTGCAACCGGAGTTTTCCTGGAAAATCCGTTCTGTTGCTTTTTTACCCATATCATGTTTAATGTTTGTGCAAAATTAAAAAAGTTCCAAGGCATAGTTATTGAGAAAAGTAGGAACGGACGAACAGACAAAGGTGAATTTACAGGTCCACCTTCCTTTTATCGGCGGACCAAAAATCCATTCATTCTGTTGTCTAAATTTTAAAAAATAATTGCATTCATTATGTTGTCTAGATTTCAAAAGAAAATTGTTTTCATGTTGTCTAATTTTTTTTAAAAATTGTATTCATAATGATGTCTACATTTTTAGAAAAATACATTCATAATGTCTAAATTAAAAAAAAATTATATTCATAATGATGTTCAAATTTTAAAAAAAATTGTAATCATAATGATGTCTATATTTTTTAAAAAATTGTATTCATAATGATGTCTAAATGTATAAAGAGTTTTATTCATAATGATGTCTAAATTTTAAAATCTTTTATTCATAATGATGTCTAAATTTAAAAAAAATTATATTCATAATGATGTCTAATTTTTTTTTAAATGTTTATTCATAATGACGTCTAAATATTTAAATAATTGTATTCATAACGTCTAAATGTTTAAAAAAAATGTATTTGTGATGTCTAAATTAAAAAAAAATTATATTCATAATGATGTCTAAATTTTAAAATAATTTTATTCATAATGATGTCTAAATTTAAAAAAAAAATGTATTCATAATGATGTCTAAATTTATAAAGATTTTTATTCATAATGATGTCTAAATTTTTTTTTAATTATACTCATAATGATGTCTAAATTATAAATTTTTTTTATTTCATAATGATGTCTAAATTTAAAAAAAATTATATTCATAATGATGCCTAAATTTAAAAGTTATTCATCCATAATGATGTCTAAATTTAAAAAATTTTTTATTCATAATGATGTTTAAATTTTAAAAGTTTTTTTAGTCATAATGATGTCTAAAGTTTTTAATAATTGTATTCGTAATGATGTCTAAACTAAAAAAAATGTATCCACAATGATGTCTAAGTTTTTAAAAAGATTTATTCATAATGATGTCTAAATTAAAAAAGATTATATTCATGATGATATCTAAATTTTTAAAAAATTGTATTCATAATGATGTCTTAATTTTTTAAAAATTGTATTCATAATGATGTCTAAATTTTTTAAAAATTGTATTCATAGTGATATCTAAATTTATAAAGATTTTAATTCATAATGATGTTTAAATTTTTTAAAAAAATTATACTCATAATGATGTCTAAATTTAAAATTTTTTTTATTCATAATGATGTCTAATTTTAACAAAAATTATATTCATAATGATGTCTAAATTAAAAAAATTTTATCCATAACGATGTCTAAATTTTTAAAAATTTTATTCATAATGTCTAAATATTTTAAAATTTTATTCATAATGATGTCTAAATTTTTTAACATTTTATTCATAATGATGTCTAAATTTTAAAATATTTTTAGTCATAATGATGTCTAAAGTTTTTAATAATTGTATTCATAATGATGTCTAAATTTTGTTTTTAAATGTATCCATAATGAAGTCTAAGTTTTTAAAAAATTGTATTCATAATGATGTCTAAATTTTTAAAAATGTTTATTCATAATGATGTCTAATTTTTAAAAAAATGTTTATTCATAATGACGTCTAAATATTTAAAAAATTGTATTCATAATGATGTTTACATTTTTAAAAAATTGTATTCATAATGACGTCTAAATTTTTAAAAAATTGTATTCATAATGACGTCTAAATTAAAAAAAATATATTCATAATTTCTAAATTTTTAAAATATTTATTCTTAATGATGTCTTAATTTTTTAAAAGTTGTATTCATAATGTCTAAATTTTTTTTAAATTGTATTTCTAATGATGTCTAAATTTTTTAAAAATTATATTTATAATGGTATCTAAATTAAAAAAAAATTATTCATAATAATGTCTAAATTAAAAAAAAAATTGTATTCATAATGATGTCTAAATTTTTTAAAAATTATATTTATAATGGTGTCTAAATTTAAAAAAAATATTCATAATAATGTCTAAATTAAAAAAAAAATTGTATTCATAATGATGTCTACATTTAAAAAAAATTATATTCATAATAATGTCTAAATTTAAAAAAAATTATATTCATAATGATGTCTAAATTTTAAAAAAATTATATTCATAATGATATCTAAATTTAAAAAAAATTATATTCATAATGATGTCTAAATTTTAAAAAAATTATATTCATAATAATGTCTAAATTTTAAAAAAATTATATTCATAATAATGTCTAAATTTAAAAAAAATTATATTCATAATGATGTCTAAATTTTAAAAAAATTATATTCATAATAATGTCTAAATTTAAAAAAAATTATATTCATAATGATGTCTAAATTAAAAAAAAAAATCAATAAGAAAGTTTCCAATTTTGATAAACCCAAAGAAATTACAGCTAATAGATGTCCTGTGTATCTACGTCTACCTTGGTCAGGTAACATCAGCGACCGATTTGCTCAGCAAATTTCTTTCTCTGTGCAACGGTGTTATTTTGCATCGAACCCGCGTGTTGTTTTTTCAACCAAGCCTATGTTACCGTCTATTCGCAAAGATGTTCTTCCCCCTCCCCCACCATAATAATTCTATTATTTATTTATTTAAATGTAGTTGCAGTGCGCACTATGTTGGGCAAACATCGCAAAGATTAGATTTTCATTTGAAACAGCATGTGCTTTCAAAGATTCGTTATGCAAATTTTTTACCCTCGGATGTTCTGAGTAATACGTATGGTTCTGCGATTTGCGACCATCTTATAAATAACCATGCGTGTGCCACGAATTTCAGTGCTGACATGTTTACTATCCTTAGTAAGTCGCACTCTCCCTATTGTGGTTAGAAGCAAGAAAGTGAAGTCTTACCGTGGGTGCTCAGCGAGTGAGTTCAGGCGAAGAAAAGGAAGAACAAACATGGCGGCCAGCATTTTTGTTTCGTCCGTTCTCGCATAATCTCGTGTGTGCGTGAAGATGGAACCTATAAAACAATGTTCATTTCTGGGTGCTGGGAGATGATTCCCGATCAGCCAGGAGAGAAGGAAACGAGAGTAGAGACAAGAGACAGAGGACTGTAGCGATAATCTTTCTTGAACATTCCGTTTGTGTATTTGAGGTGACCCCCCCCCCCATTTTACATCAAGCTATTTCGGCGATGGCCAACGCAGGCTTAAGCAACATGAATTTAAAAAAAAAAACAGGTTTAATAGAAAATTATGCAATATTTGTTTTTTAAAAGCGGTTTTCTTTAAAAAAATATAAAGAAAATCAACATATTTTGACTTGCTTATAAATATATGTATATATATATATAAATGCCAAAAAATCACTTACCTAAAAAATATACTATTAAATGGGTAGTTCCATCTTTGTTGTTAATAATTTATCCATATTTATATTTTAAATTCCATGTATTTTTTAAATAAAAGGATTTTTTAAAGCGAGGGTCGTAGAAAATTGCATTTTCGCAACATGTTTTGCGCAAAGCTGTAAAGAGCTGCTGCTGCTAAAATAAAATTAATGAAATACGAATTAGTCCAAGGGACATAATTAATGTCTCTTTTTAATTGCGTGTGTTAAGCAAAATTAGGATTTTTCATCCTCCGTAGTTAAAAAGGAAACGTACATTCACTGATAAATTTTTCCCCTAGAACAAAAAATCCGCTTCATTGATTTTTTTTTTTTTAATTCTTTTAATGAAATACAAGTTTTTGATTGATATATTTTAATCGACTAAATTTAAAAAGAAAACATTCAATGAAATAGAAATATTTGCCGTCAGCGTCTGGTATTTACTTGACGATGTAAGCATAACATGAGCTTTCATTTAAAAAAAAAAAATCAACGTGGTTTTTTAAAAAACAAAAGGTTTTATACTTTGGACTTTAGAGGTAAATTTAAAAAAAACTATTTTTTTTTTTGTTTTAAATTAGAATATTTTCTTTATTGATCTTTTATCTTCAATTGGTGATATATAAAACTTTGGCACAAATTATTAAAATTTTAATGGACATTTCAAAATGGGAGGGGGTGAATTTGAAAAAAAAAGAAAAGTTTCTCTAAAATATTATATTCGGTTTATTGGAAAGAGCATAAAATTTCACAATGACCCTGAAAATATCGTAAAAATTGAACCAATAGAAAAATTTTGATAGATTTTTAAAGTTTAAAAATTGAAAAATATTTAACTCGTAAAATTCTATTGATTTTATTACGTAAAAAAAAAATGGCTGCACGCTGGCATTTTGTAAACATTTTGTAAACACTGATTTTTTTTTTTTTAAATAAGGTACTTGTACAGTTTAGTCAAGACATTAAAAAATGAAAATATCGAAAAAAGTTTTAATTGTATGTATCCGTTATGGAATGAAGTTCTCCGGAAAAAAATTTCACTTAATTTCATCTAGTTTTTTTTTTTTTTTTTTTTTTTTTTTTTACAGCGAAAAAACAATTTGATACCTAGCAGAATGTTCGATTTTTAGGAAGAAAAGCTAGTATTAAAGATGGGAAGAAGGGGTGTCAGCGCTTTAACTGGAGTTATCTCCCTTTGGCATTTCTAAAATTCAAACAAATTTTTTTTAATCCAAGATGGCTGCCTTCAACGCGCTCTCATAAAAACGTGTTTTTCCGCCGTAAAAAAAAAAAAAAAAAAAAAAAAAAAAAATTGATGAAATTAAGTGAATTTTTTTTTTCTTCGGAGAACTTCGTTACAGAACGAATACATACAATTTAACCTTTTTTTTTCTCGATATTTTCATTTTTTAATGCCTTGACTAAACTGTACAAGTACCAAAACTAAAAAATATTTCTATTATTTTTTAAACAACTTTAATAGTTTATTTTAGAAGTGTATTCCGTACAGAAAATAAACAACCCACTTACGAAATTACGAGTTTTTTTTTATATTTTATTCGCAGTTTTCTGTTAGGGGTGTCAAAAATTCTGCAAGACTGGAGTTTAGGTGGAAAAATAATCTCGAACCCTTTATCACATAAAAGGAACTAATTTCCCTAATCACCGGTACGTTACTATGTCAATAATATATAAACAATATTGGTATTTCAGAAGTTGTTTTTGAAAACAACTTTAAAAAGAAAAAAAAACTTTTTATATTGCTTTTAATTAAAATAAAAAAGGTTTTCGTAGGTTACAATTATGAAAAGTTCTATTCATATTTAAATGTCTTATATGTTCCGTGTTTTTTTTTTTTAACATAATGAACACCATTTTTAATGAAGGTACTAGTGCAGAAAGTGATCCGCGCTATTTTTTAAATCGTATTTCCAAGTTTAATTGGTAATCGTGAAGAAAGAGAGAGCCTGTTTCCTCCGTTTGACTATAGGTGGCGTTAATGTCTGTCCACCCAGTTACGGAAGCACAAAATGTATATAATGGCACCGTTGAAATAAAAATAAATGTTTAATTTTAAACATGTTTTTTTTGTTTGTTTGTTTGTTTTTTGCAAACATATTTAAGTTTGTTTTTGTTTTTTTTTTCAAACATATTTACGTTTGTTTTTTTGTTGTTGTTGTTTTTGCAAACATATTTAAGTTTTATTTTTCCAAACATTTACGTTTTGTTGCTAGTTCATTTTCAAACATTTACGTTTTTTTTGTTTTTACGTTTTTTTTTGTTGTTTTTTTTTGCAGACATAAACTAAATATTTTTGAAATATTTTTCTTTTAGAAAAGTTTGCTTATGCACTTATTGTACCACGCTATTTTTTTTTTTTTATAGTAGTTTCAAGTAATATTCAGGTTTTACAATATCCCTTTTCAAATATATATATAAATACTCGCGGAAAAAGTAAAATAAGTCCAGAAAAATTAAGAAAAAAGAGGGTGGGGGTCAATAAAAAAAAGATAAAAGAAAAAACGTTGACTTTTTTTTATTATAAGAACGTAAAAAATACTCGCGGAAAAACGGTTGTACCCACAAATATGTTTAAAAGAAAAATATAGCAAAAATATTTAATTTATGCTTGCAAAAAAAAAAAAAAAAAAAAATTAAAATTAAAACAAAAATAACGTAAATGTTTGAAAATAAACCAGCAACAAAACGTAAATGTTTGGAAAAATAAAACTTAAATATGTTTGCGAAAACAAAACAAAATAAAACTTAAATATGTTTGCAAAAAAACAAAACAAAAAACAAACAAAAAAAAACATGTTTAAAATTAAAATATAATAAAAACATTTATTTTTATTTCAACGGTGCCATTATATACATTTTGCTTCCGTAACTGGGTGGACAGACATTAACGCCACCTATAGGCAAACGGAGGAAACAGGCTCTCTCTTTCTTCATGATTACCGTTTAATTAAAGTTTTATGATATGTTTTTTATTCAGTTGTAAGGTTGAAGTATAGAATATGTACAAAACACTCTCCCCTCCCGATATTAAGAATGGCTTTTTAAATATAACGTTATTATTTACGTCCGGATCGCTCTATGCACTACTACCTTAATGATAAACAATACATAAATAGAAATAATAAATTATCAGACTTTTTAAAGTTTAAGTTCAAACAATATTTTTTTAATTAAAAATTGAATCGCGTGATTATTATTAAATTACGTGAGTAGTTATAAACGATACAAATTAATATTAAACACGCGTAATCTCTTGCAATTTATTATTTCTCTATTTCAAATTTAAATTTATTAATTATAAAACCTTCGGTACTTATGTATTTTTGTTACCGTGCTAAAAAAAGGTGCTTAAGATGTGGAACGTTCTATTTAAAATTAAAAAATGTTGTTTAAAATAAACAAGTAAAAAATGAGAGAAGAAAGATATTATGAAAAAAAGATCGTGAAAAGTTTTAAAATAAATAAGTAAAAAGTTGGGCTTCTTTAAGTTGTTTTCAAAAACAACTTCTGAAATACCTATATTATTGACATAGTAACGTACCGGTGATTAGGGAAATTAGTTCCTTTTATGTGATAAAGGGTTCGAGATTATTTTTCCACCTAAACTCCAGTCTTGCCAAAAATTCCTCCAAATTTCTGATACACCTAGTGGTGCTGCGTATTTTCGTCCAGTGGTTTCGATATGCAGGTCGATTTACTTAGCACCGCTTGCAAATACTGACATTTTTTTTGGATAATTTTTGGTAGATTCCAATCGATAATCCGTTGAAAAAAAAAATGAAAAGAAAAAAAAATACAAGAAGGGATTGTGCATTAGTTCAGTAGTTCACACCCTAGTTTTTTGTGTGTTAACAGCCTTAAAAACATTAGGAAATAATATTTAACGGCGAGATCTTTTCAAGGCAAATCTTAAAAAAAAAATTAAAAAAAAAATTAATAATTAAAAGAAAAGCCCCATCCATTGTTTGAAGTGTCTCTACATGTTTTTACAATACCTCACCCCCCAGCGCCACCAAACTTGAAGATTTACTGCTGCCGCATAGCCAAGAAGTGGGGGCTCATTTTACGTTAAATTTATATAGGAAAGTGATCATCTCTTTGAAATGTTAAATTTTTATTATTTTATTTTAATTCCTTCTTTCATATTTTCTTTAAAGGCCGTTGAAACCTATTTAAGTAGATTTTGATTTTTTAGGAGGTAAACTAAAACTACGCTGGGTTAGGTCGTAAAAAAATAACCTATTTTGAAATAGTGTTTATCTGCACTTTTTAAGATTCTTCCTAAAGTCAATGTTAACATCAAGTATTTAACATCATTTAACGATTTTTTAAAAAGTGTGAACTATTCTAACGTTTTAATTCATATTTAATTCTTAATTTAAAAAAGAAAAAAAAAGAGAGAGAGAGAGAGCACGCTTTGAATTGAAAAAGAAAAGTTTTTTTTTTTTTTTTTTTTTCCAAACAAAGACATAGAAGCGTGAAACGTGATATCAGTCAACCGAGATGTGGCAGTGGCACATCTGAGATGTGCCTAACCGGATGCTGTTGGATGGGAAGGGAGAGAAAATACTCATTACACTCAACTTTACATTCTTTAATTTTGCATTTTTTTTTTATTGCAATCAATGTTCGATTAGAAAAACATACATAAAAAATTTAACACGTATTTATCAAAGTTACGTATATGCGAGAAAGACAGTCTTGTCGGATAACGCATATACGTAACTTTGATAAATACGTGTTGAATCTTTTATGTATGTTTTTCTAATCGAACATTGATTGCAATTAAAAAAAATGCAAAATTAAAGAATGTAAAGTTTTGAAAACAAAACAAAAAAAAACATGTTTTCTCTTGAAACAGAGAAAAACGAATGATTTTATATGTACTGCTATCCCTTCGAGGAGATCCCCCCGCTTTTTTTTAGTTAATATATAAACTACGAAATAAGATAAAGTGTTAAACGAGTAGACAAAGAAATGAATGTGATTTGTGAGAACAAGGTAATGCCAGTCATGAAAGCAGTAGTTCTAGTAGTGCAAACTTGCTATTTTCGGCTGTTGCTTTCCTCTATTAAGAGGAAAGCAACAGCCGAAAATAGCAAGTTTACTTTATAAAGAGAGAGAGAGAGAGAGAGAGGACGAGGTATAAAATGCATGTGTGAAAGACAGCCCCCCCCCCCGCTGTCTTTCACACATGCATTTTCTACCTCGTCCTCTCTCTCTCTCTCTCTCTCTCTCTCTCTCTCTCTCTCTCTTTATAAAGTAAACTTGCCATTTTCGGCTGTTGCTTTCCTCTTAATAGAAAGGAAGTGAAAGTGTGTGTGTGAGAAAGAGAGAAAATAAAGAAAGGCGAAGGGAGGGAAAGAATCCTGAGAAAAAGGGAATGTAGGCACGTGCCGAGTAGAGCACCTGTCGCGCGCCGTTCGTGTGTCCGCGCCATTAATTAAGCTTTCTCCTCATTCTTATCCACTGTGCATAGGATTTCTTTGTTCAATTCATGATCTCTTCAAGAAAAATCTCTTTATTTTTATTGATTTGGGGTGTATTTTTGCTGATTGAGATAACTTTCGAAAAATTTAAACTATGCTTTTAGAAATAATTTATAGTAACTATTTAAGTTAAAATTATTTTTCTTCTTAAACTTCTGAAAAATTACTAAATTAAAAATAGAATCTAGAAAAAAATTATTCTCTATTAGAATTAAATATTGCTTCGCAAATAAGATTATATATATATATATATATATATATATATATAGACACTAAAAGCATAGTTTAAATTTGTCGAAAGTTATATACGAATCGATTTCAATTTATATGGACACTAATTCAATTCATATTATATATATATATATATATATATATATATATATATATATAGATGGACACTAATTCCAATTCATATATATATATATATATATATATATATATAGATGGACACTAATTCCAATTCATATTATATATATATGCACACAGTGCACACTAAAAGCATAGTTTAAAGTTTTTGAAAGTTATGTACGAATCGATTTCAATTCAATTCAGACATTATCGTTCTTATACGATCTAAAATAACTGCGAATATTTTTACGGAGAAAAATTCATTGGCAAGAAATTGACATCCATTTCGCTTCTGTGTTTTCTCGCCTTTCCGTAAATTTCACATTTTTATTTTTTATTATATTAATTTATATTAATTATATTTTTTATATATATAAAAAAAAAAAAAAGGCATAAAATGAATTTTTTAAATTATTTTATTTTTTTTTTAAATTACAGAACTGGATTACTTAATTAGAATGCATTTCCAAATCCATAGATGGGTAATCAATGATTACCGTAATCATTCATGCCAGACAAAAAGAAAAAAAAAAGCAGCAACTCAGACTAATTTAAAATTTCTCATAAAATTTTCATTTGATAAAAATTTTTGGAGATATTTTACACTGAATATTTTTATAGCAATTAAAACGTTACCCTAACAAAATCAGGACATTAATACATCCTTAGCAAATTAGTTTGTTTTTATTTTTTAAGAAAGTTCCGTCCGCAGCAAGGAAAGAGTTAACAACCCACCCCCTCTCCATGCTAAGAATGGCTTTCTAATTTTAGGGATGTTAATATGCACAAATGCCAAAATTCGCGAAAGTTTTATAACAATTTGATTCAGTTCATTAAACAGTAAATTTTCAAAATCCTTTTCTTTATTTTAAAAAAAACAAAAAGAAGATAATTTTGTAAAAAAAAAAAAAAAAAAAAAAAAAAAAAAATCCGTTAAAAGAATCCGTTGGCTTTCCGGCTAAAATCAAAGTGTAGAAATATTTCGAGACTGAGAATTTAAAATTTTATCACAATCAAGAGTGTCCTTTTAGGAGAAGAGGCTGGATTTCTTTCACACATTAAAATATCTGAAGCAAGTATATCTATCATATGAAGCTGTACGTCTGTGTGTGTGTCTGGTCACGAATAGGCTCCTATATGGTTGACTATTATAGAAAACTGATCACATATAATGATAGAAGATGTATCGAGACACAGGAATGGGTATGTTTGATCTGGCATAATGATGATTCATTAAAATTGTGGGATTTGCGTACGCGCCTGGTCCACACAGAATGGAAATAAAAAAATTTAAAAATTAAAAAAAAACGTTTACAAGTGTTTTTGATATAGATGTACATAATAATAATTTGATAAGTATGTTTTAACTTAAATAGGGATGGTATAATAAAATTGTGGGGTCTGCGTTCGCGCCTGACCTCCATAGAATGGAAATAGGCACAAACTTTAAAGACTTTTCATATCTATCTGCGTACTTTGATAATTATGTTTCAGTTTGAAGAAATATGGTACAATAAAATTATGGGGTGTTCGTTCTCGCCTGACTTCCATGGAATGGAAATATGTACCAAAGTTTAACAAGGTTTTTAATATAGATCTACGGAATATTGTGATAAGTGTTTCAGTGTGAACAGGTATGTTATAACAAATTATGGAGTTTATCAATTTTATTTTTACTTTCATCATATTTTGCTTTGGTTTGATACCCCCCAAAATTCGAAGCTATCTCTTTACAACCCTTCCTTTTCAAAACCTATCATACTTTCATAAATCAGTAAACGACGGGTACTTTTGCTAGTATATATATATATATATATATATATATATATATATATATATATATATATATATATATATATATATATATATAAAACTACTTCATTTACTCACATAAAATTAATATACAAAACTATAAATTTCTGCGTAAACTTTAAGTATTTTTTTTTTACATAGGCGTCACCACTTATAAAGGCCGATCGGCCACTCAAGGATAAGGGTTAAAGAGTGGAGAGTAGTCAAAAGGACAATATAGTAATCAATAGTAATGGAAGTTCGGTAAATTTGTTAACTTAAGTGGAACGGCTCATCAGAAACTTGTTGACGTTGGACTTGAAGACAACCATATTATAGACAGCTGGAAAGCAGGAAAACGAAAGACAATTCCACAGGCGTGCAGTTCTAAGAAAGAAGCTTTGATCATGGAATCTATGTTTAGGTTTAGGCACAGATAAAGAGTGGGGAAAATTATTGATAATGTTTTCAGCTAGTCTAGTGTTTCTTGTAAAAGTTTGGCGAGGGGGGACCATATATTGAAGCTCAGTCGAACACTTTCCATGAATAAAACGATAAAGCAGAGACAAACTCGCAACATAACTTCTGTGAGATAGAGGTTGCAGCGAAGAGAAAAAGACATCTCCCAACAGGCCACGAAGTCTATTTTAACCCCTATGAAGGCAGTATTTACTTGAAAAGTACTCAATACATAGGTAGAGATAGTTAGTAAGTTATAGCATATATGTGGCGAATAAGATACACTGAATATTTCGCGTTTACTCCACTCTAGGACTCTTCAGGCCTGCATGAAATACGGAATATCCAGTATATATATATATATATATATATATATATATATATATATATATATATATATATATATGTATATATATTCATATATATATATATATGTATATATATTCATATATATATATATATGTATATATATTCATATATATACATATATATATATATTCATATATATACATATATATATATATATACTCATATATATATATATATATACTCATATATATATACTCATATATATATATATACTCATATATATATATATATTCATATATATATACATATATATACTCATATATATATATATACTCATATATATATATATTCATATATATATATACATACTCATATATATATATATATTCATATATATATATATACTCATATATATATATATATATACTCATATATATATATACTCATATATTTATTTACCAGTGGTAAAAAAAACCGGACTAAAGTGCTCAATGTGTAGTCATATATATATGAGTATATATATATGAGTATATATATACACATATATATATTCATATATATATATATTCATATATATATATATACTCATATATATATATACTAATATATATGTACTCATATATATATACTCATATATATATACTCATATATATATATGTATATACTCATATATATATACTCATATATATATACTCATACATATATTTATATATATATATATATATATATATATATATATACTTATATATATATATTTATATATATGATTTTCAGAATGTGAGAGATTGTATATAATAAATTCCACAGCCAAACAACTTTGCAGCTCACAAGAGCCATGACAGTCAAAGAACGGGAAGTCCAAGACTCGAGTTTCGCCCTCATTTGGGCTCATCAGTTAGACACATCCGAACTCAGATGTATATATATATACTCATATATATATACTTATATATATATATACTCATATATATATACTCATATATATATACTCATATATATATATATATATGAATATATATATACTCATATACATATATACTCATATATATATAATCATGTATATACTCATATATATATACTCCTATATATATACTCATATATATATACTCATATATATATACGCATATATATATACTCATATATATATACTCATATATATGAATATATATATATGTATATATATACTAATATATACATATATACTCATATATATATACTCAAATATATATACTCATAAATATATACTCATATATATACTCATATATATATATATACTCATATATATATATGACTCATATATATATATACTCATATATATATATATATACTCATATATATATATGAGTATATATATATACTCATATATATATACCAATATATATACTCATATATATACTACTATATATATATACTCATATATATACTCATATATATACGCATATATATATGAGTATATATATATATGAGTATATATTAATGTATATATGAGAA
>NC_136508.1:1270556-1273056 GCF_053919585.1 Euprymna scolopes
TACACAGATATATATATACACAGATATATATATACACAGATATATATATATACACAGATATATATATATAAACAAATATATATATATATACACAGATATATATATATATACACAGATAAATATATATATGTAGACAGATATATATATATACACAGATATTTATATATACACAGATATATATATATACACAAATATATATATATATATATATATATACACAGATAAATATATATATATATATATATATATACACAGATAAATATATATATGTACACAGATATATATATATATATACACAGATATATATATATATATAGATACTGATATATATATATATACAGATATATATATAGATACAGATATATATATATAGATACAGATATATATATATATACAGATATATATATATAGATAGATATATATATACAGATATATATATATAGATACAGATATATATATACAGATATATATATATATAGATACAGATATATATATACAGATATATATATATATATACAGATATATTTATATATATACAGATACATATATATACATATATATATATATATATATACACAGAGATATATATATACATACACAGATATATACACAGATATATATATATATATACACAGATATATATATATATATATATATATATATATATATATATATATATATACTAGCTGTACCCTGCCATGCGTTGCTGTGGCTCAAATTGGCGCAATGGTGAAAGTTCCAAAATGAGAAAAAGCATGTTTCTGATAGGTTTAATTTTCCATTTTGCATGGGTACACAGTTTTTTTGTTCCATTTTCTTAGCTGATATAGAGAATTTCTGGTTTGGTAACTCTTGAATACGTAACATAAATTGTCCATGTGAAAAAACAAAGCTTGGATTGGTTTATATTTCACAACATGATAATTAGTACACCAAATTTCAGTTGCAATACATGCGGTGGCATCCCTGGCAAATATAGCTGTTGGATAAGTAACCACTTTATCTGCTTTCACAACAGTGTCGATGGATTTGTATTTGACTTCCTCACTTGGAATTTTACATTGAATAATAGCGTTAAGTTCATGGGCGTCTTTGTATTGACCTGCAAGAATAGCTCATTCACTCAGTCTAGTGGGATTATTATAATTTTAATATCTGCAAAAACCTTTTAAACTTACTGTTCTTTTGATGAAATAAAATTACAAAAATTACAGAAGTTAAAATCAAAGAATTTTTCCCTTATCTCTGATCACCTGGCACTTTTTCGTACCCAATTTCCCACAAGTGATGCAAAAATTTTTGTGCGGATCGAACAGTCTGCAACTGGACATGCATATTTTGAGTTAAGTTTAATGTCTTCATGTGGAACAAAAAAGTAGAGTATGTGAGGCAAGCATTTATTTCATCTGCTGATGTTGATTGAAGAATAACAGGTAACATTTGTCTGAAATCTTCTGCAAGCAATATTACTGCATTCCCAAATGGTCTGACATTGCCATGCAAATCTTGCAAGGATCGACCAAGAGCCTCAAGTGATTTTTTGCGTACCATTGTGCATTCATCCTAAACAATAAGTTTGCATTTCTGCAATATTTTTCCCCATATTGGATATTTTTGAGATGTCGAACATGAGATTTTTGAAAAATTGAATGTTTTAAAGTAGAATAAATAATTCTTCTACTTGGCAGCAAGGTCGCAGGTATTCCTCATGCAACAAGGGCTAAGGCTATGTTATTGTGTTACCAAATGGCTGCCAAAATCAATTTAATTAGAAAGGTTTTACCAGTTCCTTCTGGTGCTGTTCAAGGTAGCAGTAATTTCCAAATAACTTATATTCTCACAGTCAGTAAATTAGGTGATTAAAATAGGATTTATCCATGTTTTAACAATGCCTTATTCACTGTAATTTATTTAGGCGACTAAAATAGGATGAGGGATTAGAGATGGACAGATAGAGAGGAAGATATATAGATAGAAAAGAGAAAGTGAGAAGAAAATAGAGAAAGAGAAGGAGATAGAGAGATAAAGGGATTGATAGATAAAGAGAGAGGGGGAGAGTTAGAAACAGAGGGATGAGACAGAGGAAAGGAGAGAGATATAGGGAGTTAGAGAGAGAAAGGGGCTCAAAGAGAGATTGAGATGGTGATACAGAGAGAAAGATAGATTGAGAGAGGGAAAGGGAGAGATGGATAGAGAGAGATATTAAGAGAGGAAGAGAGAGGGGAAGAGAAACAGGTGAACTACACTTCACCGTTTTTTTCCTCGTTCAGTAGAGAAGAAATCTTTCGAGACTGAGGCAATTTTAATTTTTTTTACTATCCAGAGTAACCCTTTTTTTTTGGGGGGGGGGGGCTAGATTTTCCACGTATTCGAAACCGACTGGGTTATCTGTACTTTCACCTAACAAATTAATAAAAGAAAAAGATTTTGTAAAACTTGAATTTAACATGAAAATACTATTTTAAAAAATAGCACGATAACATAAGTGCATAAGTGCCAC
>NC_136508.1:1278056-1280556 GCF_053919585.1 Euprymna scolopes
TAGTTTATCTTTGTAACGAAGCAGGGGACGCCCTATTGGACGGAAAGAATTTGTCAGTTGTCCATAAAAAAGTTGCTTAGGAACTCTTGAGGCATCCATTCTTAAAAAATGACCCGACCACCGCATTTGTATCCTGATCAAAAATGATTCAATACCAGTGATTTCACATCTCTCCAGTAATTCACTATTCGGAACACAATCCTGCCACCCAACATTGCAGATAAAACGCAGACATCTCATATGGAAGGAGTCAAGCTGATTTATATGCTTGCGGTACAAGGTCCACGTTTCGGCACCATACAGAAGAGTAGGCAGAACAACAGATTTGTAGACTGCCACGTTTACTTTTAGCGACACATCGTGGCTGTTCCAGAGTCTGTGTCGCAACGTACCAAATGCCTCACTAGCTTTATTGATTCTACATTGGATGTCCTTTTCAAATTTAGCATCATCAGACACAATAGAGCCGAGGTATGTAAAAGAAGATACTGTTTTCAAAGCTTTACCATCAACATATACCACTGGTTGTGAAGAGGACATAGTGTTTGGTTTTGGTTGGTGAATAAGTTGATTTTTTTTTATGATTATTGTAAGACCGAAGGCCTTACATGCACCAGAAAAGCTGTTGAGGATGTTCTGCATGTCATCAAGACTATGGGTGACAAGAGCACAGTCATCAGCATAAAGGAGGTCAAGAACAGTCTGCACAGAAGTCTTGGTCTTTGCCTTGAACCGTTGCTGATTAAATAATCCTCCACTTGATCGATACTCAACACCTATGCCTCCTGAGGTGTCCCTGAAAGCTGTCTCAAGCATCACCGAAAAGAAAAGAGCAAATAGGATCGGAGCAAGGACACATCCTTGCTTAGTTCCATTTGACACTTCAAATGGTTCACTTTGTTCACAGCCAGATCGTACTGTCGCCACCATTCCCCAGTGAAAGGAGACAATCACATTCAACATCTTGTCCGGAATACCAAGCCTCCTCAAAACAGTCCCTACAGACGGTATCAAATACCTTTGTGAGGTCAACGAATGTGACAAACAAGTCCTTATTCTGCTCCCTCGCTTTCTCCTGTAGTTGCCAAAGGTTGAAGATCATGTCCACAGTACCTCTTCCTGCCCTAAAACCACACTGGATTTCTGGGAGCACAGTTTTACAGATTGAACCATTGAGTCTGTTTAGGATTACATGAGCTAGAATCTTACCAGCAACAGACAAAAGAGAAATTCCTCTATGGTTATCACACTCACACCTATTTCCTTAAACAGGTGAATAATTGATGCATCTTTGAACTGTTGTGGCACGGTACCAAGTTCCCATATTAATGAAAACAGGGCACTTAGTATCCTGATTAACAGTTGGCTTCCACATTTGTATATTTCTGCAGGTATGCCGTCATCACCTGGAGCCTTACCATTTGAAAGTTGCTTCACAGCCCATTCAATCTCCGACATGGATGGAGTATCAGCAAGCGCCTCGATGTTTGGCCTCTGAGGAATACCGTCAATCACTCCTCGATCCACTGTCGATTCTTTGTTTAAAACATTTGAAAAGTGTTCAGCCCAGCGCTTAGTAATTTCTTTCTTATCAGTGAGGAGAATGCCATCCGACGAAAATATTGGAGATGTCCCCCTTAAAATGGGACCAAACACCCCCTTGAGGTTTTGGTAGAATGATTTAAAATCGCACCTATCTGCCGCATCTTGTAAGGCCTCAGCTTTCTGCTTCCACCAGTTTTGTTTCATTTTCCGGAGCCGAGATTGTGCCAACCTTTTGGCCATTCTGAAAGCCTTGTTTCACTGAAGAATTTTTGTCAGTAATCCATACTTGATGGGTTTGATGCATGTTATTGAGCAGTGGGACGATAGTTGGATCATTTTCATCAAACCAATCTTGGTTTTTCCTTCGAACATATCCTAATGACTCTTTAGCAGAGTCATACACTGCAGTTTTAAGAGACCCTAAAAATTTTGAAATATGAATATATAAAAAATGCAACCACCCTATTAAATTCAAGACAGGAACTAATCTTCACATGCAGTCATAAACGTTGGTTTAAATTTAATAAATATAAACCACCTTAAATCATTA
The DNA here is from genome assembly GCF_053919585.1 of Euprymna scolopes. Taxonomy (NCBI): domain Eukaryota; kingdom Metazoa; phylum Mollusca; class Cephalopoda; order Sepiida; family Sepiolidae; genus Euprymna; species Euprymna scolopes. The sequence continues at coordinate 1,280,152 of NC_136508.1, forward strand.
AAAATTACTTATTAGTAAAAATAGATTACAATTTTTTTTTTTTTTGTAATAAATTAAGTTAGACTAATTATCCCCCTTACATCCTTTAATTAAAGAAAATATGACTAATTATCCCCCTTGCATTATTCAATTATACAAATAACATTAACCTAAAATTCCTTTCGAATTATAAACCGTGGCGTCTTTAAATCAAAAGTATGCTAACGGAAATAAATTATTGCACGGGCGTTCTTCTTAAAATTTATCACTTCATAAGCTGAAAAGCCATAGCAGACATCTATATGAGTACTTTAACCATAGTTCCTGATTTCAAAAGGCGAAAAATTAAAAGGTAAATATTTGTACCTATATATATATATATATATATATATATATATATTTATGTATACATATATCTGTATATCT
>NC_136508.1:1285556-1340556 GCF_053919585.1 Euprymna scolopes
GCGACGGATTTTCACAAGCTCAGTATCATTTTGAAATTTGACGTCTCGGACGACAAACATAAAAAAAATTGGTAAAAAACATTAATTCCTTCACCCTCAACTGAGCAGTTTTCTACAAGGAGGGGTCAAGTTTTTGCGAGCCATTTTTGCAAGTCATCGTATTGGTTGAATTGATTTTGCCTAATTTTAATATTCCAAACTTCCGGTCCGTCATGGAGTAGCAGTAAGACATCAGATTTTTTTTTCTTTTCCGCCTTCGCATTACAGGTTTGAGCCTACCTGCCTACTACCACTTTTTTTTTTTTAAATTATTTTTCTTTTTGCTCAACGCACACCTCTAAACACCAGGGAAATACCGGGCACCCAGGCTAGTTTATTATTTAAATTTCACCTGTCTGTTTAAATGTATGTATGTCTCCCTAAAACTTTCAACAGAGGCGACAAAGTTTCATGAAATCGGTATCATTTTGAAGCTCAACTCTTCAGATGACAAATATCGAAAAATTGGCTAAAAACATTAATTCCTTCACCCTCAACTGGCCACTTTTCTACTTTTTTATTTTGCTCAACACACACCTCCAAACACCCGGGAAACACTAGGTACCCAGGCTAGTCATATATATAAAAGGCAAAATGGGCACATGCATCTGCGTTCTTGCGTTCGATTCCGGAAGTAGTTTTCTTATATTTCCCAGATTTGCAAACGGATATTGTCTCTTTTTTTTGATCAAGTTGTTAAAAGTTCCCACTGTTTAGTCATGTCGCCTGTTGGTTTGTCTTTTTCATATAAATAAAGCGAAACAATTGAAATGCAAATGCCTGGCCCTCGAGCCGGGTAGTATCTGTTATGGAATTAGTCCTTGGTCAATGTAGGGGAAACTCTTCATACAGAGACAATTACTGTTTATTTGGATACTGCTTGAGTGCCTCCTTTTTGGGGGAGCTGCTTTTTTCCCACATTAAATATGGGAGTTTGAAATATTTTTTGATTATCAATAAATCCCGGGCAATGTCAGGTAACCCTGCTAGTGTATATATATATATATATATATATATATATATATATATATATATAAGCGAGATAAAAATTCGAATTCAGATGAAAAATCCTGATAGATATTACTTGAAGTAATACTTTCAAGCTGATCCTAGCCAAAAAGGAAAAGCTCAATATTTAAGAATAGAGCAATATATAAGTTTGGTGGTTAAATATTAAATTCTGAAAAAACAACATATAGACACATATATTCGAATTAAGAATTTATTGTTTGACAAAAGGAATATATTAAAGGGGTTATGTTAATTTCCTTAATCCATGGATTTTCAATAATGGCTCATATCATCAGAGGAAAAGAAATGCGGTTAGCAAAATGTTCAGCTGTGAATGGAGGCTTATTTTGCTTTTCAGCACAAAAATAGTTTTTTAAGTGGTTGTGGATAATTATATGGAAGAAATTATACGAAAAGAGAAGTTTATACAACCTGGGCAGTCCATTATCGGAAGGAGTACAATGTCCTTCGGGGTTATAGATCCACCTGTAATTTATATATATATATATATATATATATATATATATATATATATATATATTGCAGACTGGTTACTGTTATAAGTTACACTTGTCTGGAGATTGAAGATTCAATGCTCAGTGTGTATGATATTCATTCATCCATTTATTTGGCAAAGAATAAAAGCACAAGCGATTGCCATTTACAAGGGAAAAAATCATTGGGGATTTAGGGGTCTGTGTACCAAGAGAAACTATACAGGGAGAAAACCGTGAAGGTTTGACCAGCATTTGTCCAAGGCCGCCTTGAAGCCCTGTAGTGTGGGATGGTTTACGACTTCATCAGGTAGACATGCCACTTAAACCGAGAATGCTGCTTAGCATTGAAATCTCTGGAAACGTTGAAGGTAGACCTTTTTCGCGTGTTTACAGAGCCTGTGATCCAAGGCAGGGATGAAGAACAGGACCCTGTTCAGGCTGCACCGTCCATGGAAGATGTAGGCGAGGATGACGTCACCTCAAAGCATCCTGTGCTCAAGGGAAAAACAAAAGATTTAGAGCCCTTAAATGTTGCTCATTGGATAGACCTCTGAGGCCAGCCACCATTCTCGTTGCCAGGCAATGAACCTGTTTGAGAAGTTGGATGTCCTTCACGTAATAGGGGATATGGCCTGAATACTGTATTCAAGAATTGGGCACACCAAGGAGGTGTAGAGGGGGAGGAGGAGGGTGGGAGATGACCAAATGAGCGGTGTGTGAGGAACAGGACACCCCTGGCCTTGTTAGCAGCGATGATGCAGTGTTCAGAGGGTGAGTATGTAGAAGGCACAATCACTCCAAGATCCTTGGCTTGACTGACAGACTCCAGCAGTGAGTCACCTAGTTAGAGGTCAAAGGGAAATGGAGGAGTACTACTGCGAATTACTTGGAACTTCTACCTAATTATGGCTGATGGAACAAGAGCATGCTACTCTTGTGGATTGAATAAAGAGATCCATTCCAAATTCTGTGCAGATTTCTTCCGAGTTCAACAGAAAGATTCAACGAGATACACTTCAAGAAAGTTGGAGGTTACATCGACTGAAACATTGCAAAAATAGCATTCAAGTTAAGAACAAATAATATGAAGAAACTATTTCACCGCCAATTTCGATTGAATTTTAGGAAATTTGAATCGATTTCAAAGAGAGGTAATAAATGTGCCTGCAGCACATCAATTCAAGGTGAATTTGTTCAGATGCATGGTTACTGCATCGTCTTCTGTGTAAATTTCTACCACCATTTCACCAGATGGCAATTGAAGTATACTAGATAGTATTTTTGTTAAATCAATTGAATTCCATTATCAAAAAACTGTCATGCTATATGAATATATTGTGTACCAGATTTTAGATGATGCGGAACCATCATTTTATTTGTATGTCAGCCACTCATTTATATGAAGCCTCATTGTATCTAAATGAACAATGGCAAAATCTGATTTAAAAACAAAAAGAAACATAAACGTGAGTGTTATGAGAACATTGTGTGCCTCTCATTACACATTCACAGATGATGATATAGATTTCAAATGTTTTTATTTTGAATTATTTCATGGGATATTTCTTTCAAGTATTTTCTGTTTATTTTTATATTTCAATTTGGCTCAAAAACTGTCATAAGGTTTCAGAAATTAAGCATCTTGATCAAACTCCAACAAATCGAACATTGCACCCTGGATTTTCCAGCTGTTTTTTATATTTTCATGCTAGTTTTATATTGCTGGTTGCTTTGTTCTAACCAACATTCGGGTGCTATTCTTAATTCTACTAGCATGATCTTTGAATTCGCCTCTGACAATTGAACAATGTCTGATTACAATATCAAATTAGAAAATATTTTTAAATAATCATTACACTAACCAGCAAAGTCCATGGACACCACCCAATTGCCATCTGACCCATGAAGTTATCTAAGTATAGTTTAATATTTAGTTATTTGTCAAAAGTTTACAAAACAACAAATTTTCTGGTTGAATTAAATCAGACTTCATAAAGCTATATTATTAAAATTAAGGAGTTTAAAATTATACATTGAATTTTATAGCAAACAATGCAAGTACAATTGTAATTTATTTCAATACATCAAAGTCATTTTCAGTTTAACACCTATTTTACACGCTGGCATGTATTGGAATCATTTAAATCAGGTTAAAAGGTACATCTTAACAAATTGCTGGTAATTTGTAGCATAATGTGCTTTTTAATATTTTGATTTGTGTATGTGTAGATTTAGTTTTACAACTTTTCCAGTTTACTACACACTTAAAATCTAGTACAACAAAACAAAAAATAACTATGGATTATCAGGTAGGACTTAAATTACTTAATTTTCCTACTGCATCAAAGTTACACATGATGTCAGAATCCAGCTCCTCCAAATACTCTCTGAATGCATATAAAATTTGCTGGCATTCTCTGGAAGACGCACTGAGTGACTTACAATAAATACCTGGGATGGCATCCTAGAACTATAATAAGGACCCATGCACTATAATAAATAAAAGATAAAACAGCCAACCAACCAATGAAGAAAAATCCACAGGGAAAAATGATGAAATATCTTTTATAAGTGTGTGGTCTATTTTTTAATGTCAACTTTTGTTAATTATGATTGTGTTATGATCTTTCTTTTTTGTAATTGTTCATTTTCTACACTTTAGCTGCAATTCACATGTTTATTGATAAAATCTATAATTGGATATACTATGTAAATATATGAGTTTATTCTAATAAAATATTTATTTAAATAATCATATTCTTTACAATTGGAATTATTAGCATGAGTGATGGTATGGATTCAAGTTAGCAGGCACAATAAAGAACTTGAATTTGATTTAAATGTCCTTTCCACAAACAAAACTTCTTTCTAAGAATTTACCATCTATGGAACACGTTACCATTGGATTGTTTCTCTGCAGGCTACAACATGGTCATTTTCAAATTAATGCCAAATGCTACTCATAAACTGTCCATATTAGTAATTAAACTTTAATCAGTTTATTCATCATCTAAAATCCTCTCATAACATTGTTCATCATTCAACTGATTATCTATTCATCTCATTTAATCCTTATCCTCAAATGGCTGCTAGCCTCACTTACTTGTGACTCATTGATAAAAATAAAATGTTTAAAAACAACGTAAACAATTTTTTTAAAAGGGAGGGAATACTTTTAAATAAAGTCTTGCTAGTCAATGAATAATTAGAGAATGAATCAACAAAAAGTAACAACGAATTTTAAGGTGAACAGATATACTGTGCGAATGTGTGTGAATAGATTCTACACTCCGTTCCTAGACGAAAGGCCAGTAGTTGGTAAATAGTTGCTAAGTTTGTTAAACACGTTGCAGGATGGACAGAAGAGTTATCTTTCCTTTGACTATCAATGAGAAAACTTGATCGTATTCACTGAATAATTCAACTGTGAGAAGCAATTCAAAAAGAATGGAAATGAAAAAAAAAAGCATTTTGATAAGAAATGTTTGTCCATAAAAATACTCAAACATTATTGATATTATAATGATTTGTTATTTTACAGATTATGGGGGACTATGTTAATTCCGAAAAATCTGGGAATGACTACAAAAGCCAAAAATAGAATCCGGATTCTAGAAACAGCCCTCCCCCCTCCCCGCATACACACACAAATACTGGTTTGTTTACATTGTTACGTTATTGTCACGTTAAAGAAATAAATAAGCAATCGCAAATATTTGCAACGTGCAATTGCAAAAAAAAAAAGTAAGACTAGAGAGGGCATAAAATACAAACTATGCAATACTTTTTTTTTTGGGGGGGGGGGTCATTATGAAACGATAATATAAAATGCAACAATGTAAATAGATTCTGGTGTTTTTTTCTGTTCCATTTGTATCGATGCATTTTCCGCTGTAGTTGCAACTTGTTCCTTGAAAATTCTGAACTAATATTGTGCGCCATTGGGACCAAACTGTACAAGTACTTAATCATCGATATTTAACATTCATTTAAATGAATGTTAAAAGTATCGCTGAAAAACGAACAATGATAGGAAATATTTTTTTGTATGAAAACTAGGGTTTGTATTACTGTACACATAGATTCGAAAACGTTGTCAAAAAACAAATATATAACAAATAAATGTTATCAAAGGAAAGATAAGTTACTTTTCTACCAAACTGGATATATTTTTCGTGTTTTTATTCAATGTAACATGTTTACTCAGCTCGAAAAGCATACAGTGTTTACCGATGTATTGGAACATTCAAGATGGCGTCTGATTCTCTCTTTAACACGGTAAGTTTGGGAAAAGATGCTATAAAATAAAAACCGGATAAAATACTGTTAAAAACTCGCTCAATATATGTTACCGTGACATAGGTTGACATATATTCGGCGGGTTTTTAATAGTATTTTGTATAGTTTTTTTTTATTTATAACACCTTTTTACAAACTTACGGTGTTAAAGAGGGTATGAGACGCCCTCTTGGGTACTGGTCGCGATTTGAGTTCCCTGCCGAACACCATAAAAACACTGACTTCTCCCTACGCATGAGCAAAGGACATGTTTATGAATATTGAAATAAAAGAAATTACTACATATTAATAATATCTCACTTTTATCGACTTTTTCTTTTTTTTAAATAGCATTTTCTTTTTAAATGACGACGTTTTTACTGTTTATGAATATTAAAAAAAAAATAATTACTAAACATTTAGTAATAAAAAAAAAATGGGTGCTAGTGCAGTGCACTTATGATCCACGCTATAGTTTAAATCGTGGTACTTGGTACTCACTTATTGATCCGTGCTGAAATAACGTTATTATTTAAAAAGCCATTCTTAATATGGGGAGGGTGTTTTGTACCTATTCTCTACTTTAACCTTACAATTGAATAAAAAAAAAACATTAAACTTTAATTAAACTTAGAAATACGATTTAAAATATAGCGCGGATCATAAGTGCACTAGCACCCATTTTTTTTTATTAATAAATGTTTAGTAATTATTTTTCTTTTAATATTCATAAACAGTAAAAACGTCGTCATTTAAAAAGAAAATTCTATTTAAAAAAGAAATGAAAAAGTCGATAAAAGTGACACATAAACAGTAAAAAAAAGTCGATAAAAGTGATTAAAAACAAAGGCGATAAAAGTGAGATATTATTAATAAATGTGTAGTAATTTCTTTTATTTCAATATTCATAAACAGTAAAACTTATAAAAAGTCGATAAAAATTCATGATCGTTTAGTTACTATGGCAACTAAAACATGTCCTCATGCGTAGGGAGAAGTCAGTGTTTTTTTATGGTGTTCGGCAGGGAACTCAAATCGCGACCAGTACCCCATCTTGAATTTTCGAATACATCGGTAAACACTGTATGTTTTTCGAGCTGAATAAATATGTTACATTGAATAAAAACACAAAAAATATATCCAGTTTGGCAGAAAAGTAACTTATCTTGCCTTATTTGTTATATATTTGTTTTGACAACTTTTTCGAATCTATGTGTACAGTAATACAAACCCGAAAACTATATAAAAATGATGTAAAATCATTGGAATTTGTCTCACATTACTAAATAAAAAATATTTGCTTCCTACTAGCAATTTTGGTGTGGAATATCTGATTGAGAAAAATAGAATAAAGCATTATTTTACAATTTTTAGTTAAATAATGCTTATCGAAAAAATAAAATTTTTTAAAAATTAGTTAAAAAAAATGATTCGCTGCATTTAAAAAAAAACTATAAAATGGCGTTATTGTGTTCTATATTTCCGGGTAAGTTTTTTCTTTTTTTTTTTTCGGCGTTTTCCGTTTCCCGTGTACGAATCGTACACGTGAAACGGAAAACGCCGAAAACGATGAAAGGGATATTTATTAATTAATTTATCATGAAAACATGGTTTAAGCAAATAAATAAATAAAAATAAAATAAATCGCTTGGAGTAATAAATGAAAACCACTTAGGTAATTTAGGTGACTGAAATAGGATTTAACCGTGAAAATTTACTTAAAATGCTTAATCGATGGACGAGGTCAGTTGATAACAAGAAACAAAGTGTAGTTTCGGTACTTCACGGGGAACGTGGGCCCTGCATAAACGGTGTTTTTAGTTACTGATTGCTCCCTCAAAGCATTTTCTTTCACTTTCTTCGTATATATCTCATAGACGCGTATTTATTTTATTTAAAAAAAATTTTTCTTTGGATAAATTTGATTCATACTTTTATTTCGTGCTTGTTTTTATTCTATTTTTTTTTTCATTTTATTTTAATATTTTATTTTCTCCAGTAAATATTATTTTTTTTAAACTTATTTTTTCATACATATTCAAATAATGCTTTCGCCCCCCCCCCCCTTTTTGGTGGGGGTGGGGGGCTCAAGTAGTACCTTCAAAATGATTTCGTGGTTAAATAAACTAAAGAAAACCTTTTGCACATGCGCTTTGAGGGAGCAAAAACACCGTTTACGCAGGGTCCACGTTCCCCGTGAAGAAGTACCTCACGCGCAAAGTTAAACACTGGAATAATCGGAATTATCTCCCTTGGACTGTTAACCCTCTTTCCTCTTAATTGAACTCACTCTTTTGGAATGGGAGACAAAGAAATGTAATGTAATCGAGGCCCACGCGGGCTGGAAGAGGAGTCAATAAATCCTATCGTATTTCATATTTCTCTTTTTGTTCTGTTCTTATATTAAACCCTTCAAAACATTACAAACACTGGGTCAGTTCTTAATGTGGGGAACATCTAAATCCTCAAAAGAGGGGAGCAAAACAGATACACTTTGTTCCCTCCCGTCAGTGGAGGAGAAATCCTTCTAGATAAAGATAGGTAAATTTTTGTCCTTATCCAGAAGGACCTAGCTTCTCCGTAATGGGGAGCCAAATAAATATACACAGATGGGTTAGAGAAAATAAATCCTGCAAACAACAGGGGAGGGGGTATTTATTTTCCTCTTTGTGGAAGACAGGATTGGTTTAATGCGAGGGCCAGGATAATAAGACTAAAGAAGATTTTAGAGCACCCTTATTGTTATTTGCTTTTGTTGTTTTTATTGACTGAAAACTCAACGATAGAGAAAGAGTCGCTTTTATTGACAAAACAAGAAAAGATTTTATATATATATATATATATATATATATATATATATATATATATATATATATATATATATATATATATATATATAACCGAAAGAGAACAAGAACTGGAAGTGCAGTATCTGAAGAACAGATACTACACTTTGATCTTAAAATATTATAAATGGAAACTGGACAAACTGGACATTCAGATACACCGACCACTCTAATTTGTTTTTTTAAAGGTAATCGAAGTCGCTGACAACGAATCTGATACTCAAATCGGGGGCAAATTTACCGTTTGCATGGTATTAACCCCTGGTCCCACGAACTACTTTCCACCATTTTACAGCTTCCGTTTACGCTACGCGCGCGCGGCAGCATAAACGACGACTTACTTCACCTAGCAAACTGCCTTCTCACATGGCGTACCAATTTTCCGCGGAAATTTTAAAATTATCTGAAAAAGAAATAAAACAAGAAAAGGGAAGCATTCCAAGTTTGGGGGGGTAATTTAATTGTCCCCCCCCCCCCCTTGGAGCATAGAATTTTCAAAAAGCACTTTTTGGGTGGAAAAAATTACGGACTGATATTTTTTAATGACTTACAATTAAAGAAAAGTACAACAAATTGTAGTGTTATCATAGAACTACTTTCATACGCGTAACAAGTAAATCATGGCGTATGAATATTGATGTCAACCGCCTAATACGTATTCGACAATATGGCGTAGACCTCTACACACGTACATTCAATCTCTCTTCTTATGTAAATATGTCAATAAAGTTCTATATCAAATAAAACCACAACCTGGTTGTCAAAACGTAAACTAACGACACAAATTGGGGGACCTTTTTTTTTTTTGTGTGTCACATAGTTTTTAATGCGGATTACCAAAACATAAGCACCAAACATTTTTATGGTTTTCGTTCTTTTTTTTTTTTTTTTTTTTTTTTTGCGGGAGGGGGATCAATTATAGAACATGTGGCTTAATAGGTGCTTCTGCAGTTTAATTAACCGTTTTTTCGTAAGTAACGCACCAACATTTACCGATTAGAACACCATTCAACATTTTTCGAAGACTTTACTATTTACATTGGGGGCGCTAGCGGGGAGGGGGCGGATGTGGTGTTGGGGCGCGTTAGTTATAATGAAAAATGTTTTAATAGTCACTCCAAAAACTCGAAAATTTAGCTAAAGTTAAATAAATTGCAAACACAAACATCTTTGGAAAGATAAACATTAGTTTTCTGGAACTATTTCAAAGACTATTAGTAAAGTCTTAAGATACCGAATTAGAAAAAAAAATGTTTTATTAAAAACAAATGCTTAATTAATCCTCTAAAGGCGAGTTTACTAACAGAAACTGGCTATTGTTAAATAAAAACTAACGAGAAACCATCGCACAGAATTTCTATGGAAGCTGAAAATGTTAAACATTTAATTCTATTTTTAACTTTATAGAGAAATTTAAACATTATTATTAGGTATGGACAAAAAGATGGAATAAAGATGAGGGGGGGGGGCATAGCTTTCAAACCCAATTTATCATAATTTTTTTATAGGTTTCCGATTACTTTTTGATTGTATTTGAAAGATTAAAGACTAAAGTTTATTTCCAAAAGGAAATAAAAATATTTGTACACGTGGAAAAAAAAAAGTTATGAAAAATGCTTTCACGGCGAGCGAGCTAACTAATTCAGCTAAATTTGGAAGTTAAATACATCCATTGAATGTGAGAAATTATGTAAGCGTCTGCCTCTCTCAACGTCTGCGGTGCCATCTTCTAATTCTTAGGCATGCGTGATTCACGTGTGAACATAATTTCACGTTATGCCCCCCCCCCCTGCTTCGTATTTAAAGCGGCAGAATACCTCATAATGGGTGTGTTTTTTAGGCATTGGAAATCGGAGAGGTTGGACGCACATTAGTGCTTCCAGACCTTAGAGGTCGCAACAGGGCAACCTGTTGCAACTTTCTCCCTGTTTCAAGCCCAGCACAAGGAAAATTCGCCATATTTTGCAACAGGTTGCTGTCGGTAATTTCTGTGATGGCGTCTTCCTGGGCTGAATGCCTGCCAGCGCGTATCTCTTTTCTGGAAGGACCCTGAATATCGAGTTAAACAGCCTGCAGGTTCGGAGAGAACCTTCTGTGCCTTCTTACAGGGATTCGTTGGATTGTCCTCTTTAATTGTCGGCGTGAAAATTTGATGCTATGAAGTTAAACACGCGTTCGAAACTCTGACTTTGGGATAATTTTTTATGTGCACCTGCAAGTCGTTTTCAATGCGGAATTTAAAATGAAATCCTGTTGTGTTGGAAAATGAATCGTCGCTTTTAAATGAAGGAGTTCGTTCATAAAAGGACAATTCGAGTCGAATTCGTTTTGGAAAAAAGTTGTTTTGAAGCAGCTTTATACGATTCGGTCGACTTGTATGTATTAAAAAGGGTGCCCGGATAACTCGTCTCCGGAAAACTCGTCCCCTTTCGCTAGGTAGGAAAACTGGTCCCTTATTGAATAAATATCAATTGAAAACACATATGAGCGTTCTTGAAGGAGATATTGTTTTTTTTTAAATAGACTATAGCCCCCCCCCCATAATATTTTTTAAAAATATTTTTACTTGTTTAATGTTTTTTTTTTTTTTTTTTTAAATAAAATCGATTTTCTAAGTGTCCGTTTTCTACCTAACTGACTAAGTTCTTAGTGGTTTCACTTCTTTTAAAGCGTTTATTATGTTCATACAAAGTTAATTACAAATTTTTTTTTTTTTGTTCTTATTTTAACGATGTTTTTTGGAGTCATAAAAACAATAATTAAAAAATTAAAAAACGGAGCGATTCGATTTTTCGTTTCTTTTTTGTTTTGGTTTTTTAATCATGATAGTTTTTTGTTGTTTGTTTTCTCTCATACCAAATGCACTCATGCGTTATTTAAAATTATAATTTTATCAATTATCAACATTTATTGTCGTCCTGTCAAATTTTGCAAAAATTAACTAATAAATTAAAAACGAAATATTTTCTCGTTAACTAATTTTTAATTTTTTTAAATTTTTACTTCAAAATTCTAAAATCAATCATTAAGAGAAAAAGTAATCACTAAATAAATTTATTAATGAATTTTATTGAAAACTCCGCTATCGTTTATCAAGAATCTTTTTAATTTCATTTTTTGTTGGTTGTTTTTCGGAGGGAGATATAGTTCTTACCCCCCCCCACTCTCTCTCTAAATTATATTTTTAAAAATATTTAAATTTTTTTTTTTTTTTTTTTTTTAAACCAAATCTCCCTCGGTAATTTCTTTAATTTTCTATTTTTTTTTAGCGATTATCAAGACCCCTAAGATGTGATATACCGGACATTATTTCTCGTTCTCACGTAACACTCGACATGTTTTTTGTTTCTTTTCTGTGTTTTTTTTTCTTTACCGAATAAACGATTCCAAATAAATTAAACAACATAGTCGGCGAAGTAGAAAAATCGATTTTACTCTTTTATAAAAAAAACAGTAAATAAGTAAATTCTTTTTATATTAATATATATATATATATATATATATATATATATATATATAAAATGCGGTCTCGTTTATGAACATAATAAACGCTTTAAAATAAGTGAAATCACTAAGAACTTAATCAGTTAGGTAGAAAACGGACACTTAGAAAATCGGGGTTTGTATTACTGTACACATAGATTCGAAAAAGTTGTCAAAAAACAAATATATAACAAATAAATATTATCAAAGGCAAGATAAGTTACTTTTCTACCAAACTGGATACATTTTTTTGTTTTTATTCAATGTAACATGTTTATTCAGCTCGAAAAACATGCAGTGTTTACCGATGTATTGGAAAATTCAAAATGGCGCCCGACACTCTCTTTAACATGGTAAGTTTGGGAAAAGGTGTTATAAATAATAAACTATACAAAATACTATTAAAAAAACACCGAGTATATGTCAACTTATATCACGGTAACATATATTGAGCGAATTTCTAACAGTATTTTGTCTAGTTTATTATTTATCACATCTTTTCCTGAACTTACCGTGTTAAAGAGAGTCGGGTGCCATCTTGAATTTTCCAATACATCGGTAAACACTGTATGCTTTTCGAGCTGAATAAACATGTTACATTGAATAAAAACACGAAAAATATATCCAGTTAGGTAGAAAAGTAACTTATCTTGCCTTTGATAACATTTATTTGTTATATATTTGTTTTTTGACAACTTTTTCGAATCTGTGTACAGTAATACAAACCGGAAAATCGATTTTATTTAAAAAAAAAAAAAAAAAAAAAAAAATTAAACAAGTAAAAATATTTTTAAAAAATATTATGGGGGCTATAGTCTATTTTACAAAACAATATCTCCTTCAAGAACGATCATAAAATATGTTTTCAATCGATATTTATTCAATAAGGGACCAGTTTTCCTATCTAGCGAAAGGGGACGAGTTTTCCCGGGACGAGTTTTCCTAAATTCCTTAAAAAGTGGTCGTTTTAAACGTGGACTCGGCAGTGAAATTCCGTTGTCTTTTGAGGAAAAAAAAAAAAAAAAACGGTCGCTTATAAACGAATTATGAATCTACGATTCAAGTCGAACGCTTTTGTTTAAAAAAAAAAAAAAAAAAAAAAAAAACGTCGCTTTTAAAAGGACTTAGAATGCGTTTTTTTAAGGAGAAATTTAAAAGTAAATTCGGTGTGCTTAGGCGGCGGGGGTGGGGGTAATATCTTGCGTCGGCAGTGTTTTCCTTACGTTCGCGTGCGAATGGGCGTAGTGAACCGTGTAGGAATCTTTGTATGCCGGAATCTTTAAGCGGTCATTTCAAATAATTATTTTTATTTATTTATTTTTTTAGTTGTGTTTTTATTTATGTAGTTTAATGCTTTTTAATTGATCTAAAGTTTTTACGAGCTGTTTACAAAAACATAACCACCAAACATATTTTTGTTTTTTCGTTCCCGTTTTGGGGGTGGGCCGGGGGTATTCAAATATAGGACTTATGTAATTTAACAGGTGCTTCTGCAGTTTAATTAACCGTTTTTCCGTAAGTAACGCACCGACATTTACCATTTCACAAAAATTCTGGGTGCTAATGCAGAGAGTGATCCGAGCTATTTTTTTTTTAAATCATATTTCCACGTTTAATGATTTTTTTTTTTGGGGGGGGTTGTATTATTGTACACATAGATTCGAAAAAGTTGCAAAAAAAAACAAACAAATATATAACAAATGTTATCAAAGGCAAGATAAGTTACTTTTCTACCTAACTGAATGGTTTTAGTGTTTTTTATTTAATGTAACATGTTTATTCAGCTCGAAAAACGTAGTGTTTACCGATGTATTGGAAAATTTAAAATGGCGGCCGACTCTCTCTTTGACATGATAAGTTTGGGAAAAGGAGTTAAAAATAAAAAATATGCAAAATACTATTAAAAACCCACCGAATATATATCAGCGTATGTTACGGTAACAATATTGAGCGAGTTTCTAACAGTATTTTGTCTGGGTTTTTTTTTTTTTTTTTTTTTTTTTTTTTTTTTTTTTGTTTTTTATATAACTCCTTATTCTCAAACATCTCGTGTCGGGCGCCATTATAAATTATCCAATACATCGGTAAACACTATGTTTTTCGAGCTGAATAAAGATGTTACATTAAATAAAAACACTGAAAAAAATATCCAGTTAGGTAGAAAAGTAACTTATCTTGCCTTTGATAACATTTATTTGTTATATATTTTTTAACAACTTTTTCGAATCTGTGTACAGTAACAAAATCGTTTTTTTTTTATTCAATTGTAAGGTTAAAGTACAGAATAGGTACAAAACACCTTCCCCTCTCCCCATGTTAAGAATGGCTTTTTAAATAACGTTATTTCAGCACGGATCATTCTCTGCATGAGTACCAAATTCTGGTTACACTGGGGAGGGGACGGGTGGGTAGTGGTGGTGGTGCTGCTGGGGATCAGAGCGTTGATGATGTAAGGATAGGAGTTTGGTTTTAGATGCATTAAAGGTATAACCAGTCACGTCTTCCCCCACTGAACCACGCGCTCGAGATCAGAGGAGAGAGAATCAGAGAAAACTTTAATATTAATTAATTAATTATTAAATTGTGAAAGATAAGGCAAGAAAAGTGACCTTAGAACGCGCACCTAACTTAGAAAAATCGACATATTGGCTTTCAAACAAGAGTAAATATTTAAAAATATGTATATTTCTGTGAGAGGCACTTGAATCCTATTTTAAACTATATCCTTTTAAAGAATGGTCTTCAATTCACTCTTATTCTATATACAATAAAGTTTTACCATTCGATTTTTTTTACATAAACCTCAATTTTTGTGGGTTTCTCGTTAAAAAAAACATTTACTTTTAATTTTTATTTTTTTTCTAAAAAAAAAAATAAATCTTAAGTCATCCATTCCTCGGGCAATCTTAACTAAAGTCGTCCGCAAGATGGCGGCCACGAACGGATGTAAACAATGGAACAGAAAGCAAAATTGGTACTCATTGGGCGTTGAGTTCCATGGCAACCAGCATAAAAAAACACGCTTCGCTCCCTTCCTGGCGCATGCGCACGTAACATTTTTTTTTTATTTACTGACGTTATTGTCGTGGTAACTAAACGATTATTTGCCACAGTATTTCTTTTGAAAAAAATGTTTTACTCTTTATGAATATTAAACTAAAAGTTACTAAACATTTATTAATATAATGTCTCACTTTTACAGAGATTTGTTTTTAAATCTCTTTTTAAATAACGACTTTTATCGACTTTTTTTAATAGCATTTGCGGATGGGTAAAAAACAAAATAACTAAACCATTTACTGATAATTCCTCACTTTTACAAATATTTTAACAAATAAATGTTATCAAAGTCAAGATACTGAGAAAATGTCAGTAAATGGTTTAGTTATTTTTTCGTTTTTTTACCCATCTGCAAATGCTATTAAAAAAAAAAGTCGATAAAAGTCATTTAAAAAAAATTGAAAAACAAATGTCTAAAAGTGAGACATTAATAAATGTTTAGTAACTTTTTTTTCTTTTAATATTCATAAAGAGTAAAACTTTCAAAATAAAAAAAATAATCCTTTAGTTACTACAACGTCAGTAAATAATAAAAAAAAAAAATGTTACGTGCGCTTGCGTCAGGAAGGGAGCGAAGCGTGTTTTTTATTTTTTATTTTTTGCTGGTCGCCATGGCACTTAACGCACAAGGAGTACCGCAAATTTTAGCGAATCGACTATACAGCCCAACAAGAAAAAAAACAATAGGCACTACCAAAAGTCACCACAGAACTATACCCCCCATATGTAAAACGATGTAACTTTATTATAAGTTAATATTATCAATATAACTTTTGTACCATTTAAAAGAATAGCAAAATAAACTAGTAATAACTTTAAAAAAAAGGTTTTTCATCGAACGAAAATAATGAAATTGCGAGACGAAAATCGTGTTTACATAATTGGCGCTTTAAAATAACGTCCCCATTTCGAACGTGAAAACATACCAGTGTTTAATAAATCTAGCAAAAACCAACTAATGGTCAGATTTTCGTGAAATTTTCGATACTTATCCATTTTAGAATGAAATTACATATAAAATGCAGTTTCCGTAAAATATACACGGGGAAATATTTTTTAGTTCGTGTCCCCACCCTCTCCATATTTATTTTTTCGAAATTTGAACAAAATTTTTTATAGTAAAAAGGATTACTTGTGGACCATTTATAGACTTGCACCAATATATTTAAATCTATCGACATTTCTATTTATTATGAAGCACAAGGGTTCAAATAAGTAAAACAGATTTAAAAAAAAATTTAAATACACATATTGAACAAAAAATTACCTTGAAGTTGCAATTAAAAAAATGATAAAAATTTAATTTTTTTTTTTAAATAGCGGTTTTTTTTTTGGTTTTTTTTCGAATTAATATATATACTATAATCAGTTGAACTGCCAAGAAAAAAAACATCCTAAAATTAATTAATTTTTAAAAGATTAAAACGATTACAATTCCATTATTTCAAAATGTTCCGTTACATTTTAATTGTTTAAACATTTTTTAAATATTAAGTCTTAATATAAACATGACTCTTGTCAGCTATTTTATCGCTAGATTAAAACCAATTTGAAAATATTATTGCACAAATATTAAGCATTTTGTAGCCCCCCCCCTTATATTTTGTATGTCTCTTTTTACCGAACAATATATGGAAGCCCGTAGGTACATTCAGTAAAACCGTATTTCATATTTAATATACAAATGTTTATAATATTAATCGTTAAACTGTGTAAATCTTAAAACTTAACAAAATTATAACGAATATTAATTATTAATTGAATTTGAAGAAGATAAACAAAGGTTGTTTTTTTGTTGTTTTTTTTTTTTAAATCATTAAGTCGCTTCTGCTTTTCCATAGTTCGTATAGTTAACACAAATCTGACGTCACGGAAACCTGCGGTCCATTTTTCACAATCGTTTGGCAGACCCTAAAGAACAACAACTCGACTGTTGATAACTAATTTTTAATTTTTAACTACTCTGTACTTGTTATGAATATGTTAATAATGAAAGAACTAAGAAATGTTGTTTTTTTTTTGTTTCAACTAGACTAGGAAACTATGGTCTAGTTGAAACTAATAAAAAATAACATTTTCATAAACAAGATACCGTGAAAATTTAATTTCATCGTCCTTTCTCAGCATTATTACGAAAACAAAGCAATGAAATGAAAAAACTAAGAAACATTAATACGGATGAAAAAACTAAGAAACATTTTTTCGTCCCCCCCCCAACAAAAAAATGGGTGAAACAAAAAAAAAAAACAAAAAAAAAACAAATGTTACCACAGGCAAGCTAAGTTCCTTCTTCCTTTTTTTTTTTTTTTAACCAACCAGATAAGTTTGTTTTTGTGTTTTTAATTTATTTATTTACATTTTTTCACACTACTTTTATTCTTTAACTAAAAAAAAAATGCTTTGACGTTTCTGAATTTTGGACATGAGGATTCGTATATTTTTATTTTTATATATTTTATTTTTTAGGTTACCTCGACCGAAACGTTGTGAAAATCACTCAAGATGAGAACAGTAGTTTGATGAATCCAAATAATACGGATAAAATAGCTTTGTTTGCTATTCTGGAAGATTACATTATTTTTTTAGTTATTTCATTTCATTGTTTTCGTTTTATTTTTTATTTCATGTTTTTTTTTTCCTGTAATTAAGCAGAGAAAGGACTATAAAATTCAACTTCTATGGTATCTTTTGTTTATGAAATTATGTGAAACTACAGTCCTATTTGGGTGAAAAAAAGTTTCTTAGTTTTTTCATTTCATGATTAATACATACAACAAAAAAGTAAATAGAAATGATTTTACTATTTCATAATTTCAGGTTTTCAAATGTTCTCATTTAATTTGATTTTCAAAATGTTTTCTAAATTGTGACTTTCCATTTCTTAAATATCGCTTAAACAGAGCGATTACACACACGGATTTTAAACAGCACCGATACAAAACGTGTTTTCTTTTCGAAAGGTGCGACCTCTTAATAACATTATGAAAAAAAAAAAAAAAAAAACTACATCGGACTATCCTTTCCTTGATAAGGCCATGTTTTTTGGCGAAAGTTCGTACTTTAACAACAAAAGTAAATGAAAATGATTTTATCATTTCATAACATTTTTCAAGTTTTCAAATGTTCTCATTTAAATTTATTATTACATTTGTTTGTGTAGTCAATTTAACAATTTTTTTTTTTTTATAACTTGAATTATGATTTTGTTTTGAAAAATATTTGGTCTCCTTTGTTTGCGTATCCAGTCTGTATTTATTTGTTTACGTAGCCAGTTAATTTAAATTAACATTTTTTTTTATTTCAACAATTTGGATAATACGTTTCCGTTTTGAAAAATCTTTGGGGTTTTTTGACGACGACTGTATAATAGACAGTTTTAATCCTCGCTCAGTGGGAGGCCCGCTGTATGTAACATGTAACTGTAATTTAATTTAATAGTATCATCCTAACTTTTTTACCATTTAATTATCATTCAAATAAACTGCTAATATTTAAAAAAAAAATAATAAAATAAAAATTTTTTATAGCATACAAAAATAATGAAAATGCAAGACAAAAATCGTGTTTACATTATCGACGTTTTAAAACAACGTTCCTATGTAGTGACGTTTTTGAAGCCGTGGACATACCCATGTTATAAAAATCTAGCAAAAATCAAATAATCGTCATATTTTCCTGCAATTTTCGATATTTATTCATTATTAAATAAACTTGCATAATAAAAGTAGGTTTCATTAAATATATTAGCGGCCTTATTTTTTTTTTTTAAGTGCTCCTATTTCTTGTTACAAAAACTCAACAAAATAAATGTAGGTCGATAAAAATTTCAAATTTTTTTAAAGCTGAAATGATCAAATAAGTAAAAAGTATATATATATATATATATATATATATATATATATATATCCCCCGTTATTTATTTATTTATTTTATTTTTTTTTTTTTACACAGTGATCACCACTTATCAAGGCCCGGAAGCCACTCAGGGATAAGGGTTATTGCAAGTACATTACGTTAGTGTGGAAATTTGATGAAGTGTTTACTTAAGGGGGCGGTTCATTAGGAATTTGTTAACGTTGGACTTGAAGACCTCCAAGTTGTAGTCAGGTGGGAAGCAGGCAGACGGAACAGTTCCACAGGCGTGCAGTTTTAAGAAAGAAGCTTTGTTCATGGAATCCACGTTTTGATTTAGGCACAGATAAAGAGTGGGGGAAATTTTTCACAGTGGATTCAGCTAGACGGGTGTTTTTCGTGACAGATTGGCGAGGGGAGGGGACCAGAGATTGGAGTTCAGACGAGCACCTGCCATGAAAATAACGATAAAACAAGGATAGGTTCGCAACGTCTCTTCTGTGGGAGAGAGGTTGCAGGGTAGAGAAAAGGGCATCCCCCACTAAGCCACAAAGTCTATTTTGTACTCTGTCAAGGCAGAATAGGCTGTTTTTAGCAGCTCCTGCCCAGATATGGCAACAGTATTCCATCCTTGGGCGTACTTGGCTGTTATATAGATAGAGAATTGCATCAGTAGTGAGATATCTTCTGGAGCGGTAGAAGGATCCCACCATCTTTCCAGCGACCTTGGCAACAGACTTGATGTACGTGTTCCATTTCAGATCAGGAGTAAAGGTCAAACCCAGAAGCTTGTCAAAACACGGGGCCTCACCCAGACGAGAGCCATCCATCACAATTGATGCCAGATGGGGATCAGAGCGTTGATGATGTAAGGATAGGAGCTTGGTTTTGGATGCATTAAAGGTTATTTCACTTATCCGCAAGTTGTAAATAAAATTAATATTTTTCTGTTTTTTTTTTGTAATATAATTATTTGAATTATAACAAAAAACAATTCTAAAAAATAATTATTTTTAAAAAGCTCTAAATGATATTAAATTCAAATATTTTGCGATATGAAGTTTAAACAAAGATTTTTTTATAACATGTTTTCAATGTTAAAAAAATATAATCATATAATAGAATATATGACTCTTGAGATAATAATAATAGCAAATACAAAATCAACCTTAAAAAATTCGTTTTGATTTTAGTATTTAAAATGACAGAGGGTAATCTTTATTTTCTGGTGTTTTTTTTTTTCTAAAAAATGTATGGAGGCCCATAAAAGCAACATTATCTTTAGATACATAAGTGTCAACAGGAGACGTTAAAATTAATTTTATTTTATTAACTCGTCTGTGTAGCTTGTTAAAAAAATTCTATTTGCTTTACAGTGTAAACATGAAAATTCGATAGCAATAACAAAAAACGTTACTTCCATTCACTTATAGCGGCAATGCCCATCCATAGAAATTAACTCAGAAAATAGTAAACACACTAAATGATGACGTTGCTATTATTGTGCAAAGCGCTGCCGTTTTACACAGATTTTGTGGTACCCACTATATATGTATAGGAGTACTGTAATAAGATGAAAGTCTAGGACTAATAGCAGCAGTCTAAAATTAGACACTTGGTTGTAGTTCCATGAAAATAAATATTTTGAGGCTTTTTGGAATCTTGAAGGTTAACAGGTTATCAAATGCCAGCAGGGGGGAGGGGCAAATCTTACTATTGCCCTGGGCAGCAAAAGTAGTTGCTATGCCACTGTTGTTGCCTAATAGGCCAACACAAAAAACCTAACTTAAAAAACTTGTTTTCTATGTTTTTTTGCATCAAAAATGTGTGTGCCTACGAGTACAACAATGGCCAGCACTTACAACATAAAGAATTACATTACTTAATATCCGGAAAACTACTTATTTGTGGAAAATTTAAATGCGATATTCGTTTTCAGCACACCCAGAACATTTAGAAACAAGTTTTTTTAAAGGTAGATTTTGTGTTAGTCTACCAAGCCACAATTACCAAACAAACACCCCCCTCTCACTTCAGCCCCCCCCCCTAAAAAAGGTGTCCATAAAGTAGGTGTTCATTTTACGTTTAATTAATATAGAAAAATGATCCCCCACTTTTAGAAATCATAATTTCATCATATTTTGGAAAGTATTTGATTCCTGGAATTTTAAACGTTATTTTCGTTTTCAGCACACTCAAAAACCTATTTTAGTGGTAATTTTAAAGGGAAAATGCTGCACTTTTATCAGTAATCTTATTGTTTTGTGATCCTTCTAACAGTAAAAATGCATTTTAAGTGTGGGAAAAGTCAATCAATTCATTACACTGACAATTTATTCATTGAAAAAATAAACTACAACAATTATTAATAAATAGAATACGGCAGTTGGGATGCAAACCTTGTTTGATTTTTTTTTTTTTTTTTTTAGTGTTGCCCATTCGTACTCATTAAAATTAATTGTTAGTAAAATTAATCTGTTTTTAAATCAATTTTTTCGTAATGATCCTATATCTCATTTTTTTTTTTCAATTTTATATTATTTTTAAGATTCTAAAGAAAAAAATTCTTAAGCTGATGTGTAAGCATTCATGTATAGAAGAAAAATATATTACATTTGAAATTTTTGCAGGAAATGTTATTAAACTCACATAAAATATTTTTCCAAAGTCGGAGCATATATATATATATATATATATATATATATTATATATATATATATATATATAAAAACAACTGTAGTTCCCATTCTTTTGTTCACAAACTCTTCTTAGGGTTTTGAAGAGATTTCCATAAATATATATATTCTAACATTACCAAAAGGTACTTGAACAAATCAATTTCATTTTTATAAAAAGGATTCATGTTGGACATTTCTCAAAAGGAAATATGACATTTTACTTTTTTTATGAAAAGAAATGATAGAAATTAAAATAATTGTCAGAAATACATACAGGGCTCAATCATATTGAGTGTCCTTCAAATAGGTTAAAAACTATAAATCTATCAACATTTATTTGAATTAATGTCACTTTAATTATTCGCCCCCTTTCAAACAAGCAATACATTCGTGGACCCCATCACAAAAATTGAATTCTATATAAAATAAAATGTAAAAAAAAACAAATCAGAAAAATAGGCTAAGTGTAGGAGGACATAGTTATAATTGTAGAAAACAAAATTTATGACATGTTTTAATTTTGTAATCATTTTGCAAAAATTCAATATCAACAAATATTCATAACTGTTTCAGAAATGTTTTAGTAAACACGTGTTCAACGCAGCAAATCTTTATTAATTTGTTACACGTAAAGCTAATAATAGAACTGTTAAATGATCAAAATCATATAAAAAAAATAACCAAGAAAATCTAATAACTATTTTCTTTTCTACTTCCTTTTCCTATAATAATTGGATTGGAAAGTCCAATGTATTTTCTAAAAAACAAACAAACAATGGATTAGTTCTTCAAAGTATGCAGATAGTTTCAGTATATAAAAAAAATTCTATCAAATATTACATCTTAATAAATGATGATTAATTTATTTTGGGAAAAAAAATTATTTTGAACAGTAAACAATTTTCAACTTGAAATATCTATCAGTGCAGAAACAACGAAGAAAACCTCTTTTCATATTGCAATATATATATATATATATATATATATATATATATATATATTGCAATATGAAAAGAGGTTTTCTTCGTTAGTTTTTTATATATAGTATCAATAGTTTAAAATTATTTAAAAAAAATATCCTTCGTTAAAAAATGATTTTGTCAGTAAGTCAATTACTTTCCTGCATCGATGAATCGTTTTACTTACATGAACAAACAATAGTAAAAATGTTCTAAAAAAGATATATATATACTAGCAGGGAAAAACCCAATGTCGTCGTCCAAGATTGAATGAGGATCAACAAATGTTCTGCCTTTACATACATTTATTGTCCTTGAAATCGGTAAAATCATCCATTTTTTAATCAAATCGATTGATTGTCTGCTCTAGTTAGCCCCCCTCTCCCTCGCAGTGTACCGCGAGGAAACTTCACATGCCTTCCTATAGTGACTTAGTCCACAATACATTGTAGTCTACATTGCACTGTAGAGAATCTATTGTTGATTTTATAAAATTATCAGTAAATAAGAACTTCAATTAAAGTTTAAAATGCAAGTATCATGGTTCAGTTGTGCACTAAACAGAAACATTCATTTCAAACGCGTCCCTGTCTTATCAAAGAACAAACTACTGATTTTATGAAAAGGGGGGAAATTGGGGGTCGTTGGTCATCCTTGTCACTCCTGAACTAAACAAGTTTCTCTTAGCTAGTATCTTCTTCCATCATAATACCGCATTCACCCTTTCGTACTGAGGGACGTCCTACTTAGAGCCCAATTATTTCAAACATTTTTTATTTATGTGTAAAAACAAAAAAAGATAACGATCATGGTAACAGTAGTTCATTTGTGTCGTGGGGGTGGGGGGTAGGGAAAAAATACAAAAGTGGTTAGTAGGACTCTCCCATCTAGTTGATAACTGCCCGTTCTGCTCTGGGACAGTCTCTAAGTTGGGGTGCCCTCTAGATGGGACGAAATGGAGAAAAGAAAAATTCTTGGGTGAGGGGGGTGTTAGTGATTGATTTCTTTCTCTCCAAGATGGGAACCTTAAACTATATCCAATGGTGAGGCCCCAGCTTGCGGGCTCTGGGGAGTGTGGAGCCACCCTTTAATTGCCATTGCTCCCAGGTCAACTCTGACCCGGAGTGGTAGTACCTGTTAGGGTCCCAATTACGGGTTAAATAGAAACTGACTTGCAAAAAACATATATTCTATTAAAAAAATTTTCTTCAAAATCACCGGATTCGCATTAAATAACCTGAAAAGGGTTGATATGCCGTAAACCAACCAACCAAGATGGGTGAAATTTAGTGAGGGGTGAAAAGAAAAATTGCAGATAGGAGGGGTAGGGAATCTTGGAGGCTTCCTAATTGGGGAGGGATGGAGCATTCACTTGCTTACACGTGACAACTACGCGTTCCACACCTAGATGGAGAACACGTGTTCAAATTTGGTTCCTTTTCATACACGCAGACTTGCTACATGTATCCATCTTCTGTCAAATGCCATGCGATGCAGTCTTCTTCTATCACATCTGATCTTCACCTGTAGTTGGTGTTTAAAGAAAGCGATCAGATCCTGATCAGAAAAAGACCCCCCCCCAGCCACTCTGCAGATGTGACGTTCAAATAACCATTCTCACCACGGGCAGGATCATAATGTAGACCATTTGTCTTTCCCTGTCCCACAGCGGCCTCACATTTTCAACGACATTGGATACGGTAATCGGGCAAGGATGCTCAAAATCGATGTGAGCCGTCACCTCGCTGACCAGTACTGAAGAAGGAATCGAAGAAAGCCTGATCAGTCGTTTCTATGGCCGTTGCTCCACAATGGGGTCAACTAGGTAACTCAAAAAAAAACGAAACTGCATTGTATGTTGTTGAGTGAAAGTGCATTTCGGGCCAATCGCCAGGTCAGAAAGAACTCCGAATTGTTCAGATGACTCGAACCTGGTGCCCAACTCCACGCGGAGCAGCTCTCACTCTGCTGCCAACCCAAACGCGCGCATAGCAGGTCGTCATCGCCCCCCCCCTCACTAGATCCCTGTGGGGTTCCTTACGGGTAGTAGTTACAAAGTCGCTGGACCTTGATAGTCGTTTTAGCGCGACTCAGCACTCTTTTAGGAAGGTAAATTCTCCCTGCGGTCTGCAACGGCTCTCGACAGAGGAGTTGAGAATGAGGTCGGGAAAGGTGGCAGTAACCACGGGGTGCCACGGTTGGTCATCTGGCATATAGTGGCTCAGGAAGGCCAGCCTCTCAGTGTCTCGATGACACTTCAAATTCGCCATTCCCATGCCTCTCTCACACGGATGTTGAATACAGATCTGTTTGCTCACCCAGTGTCTTCCTCTGTCCCAAAGGAGCGAGAACAAGAGTTCGATGACACTTTGATCCCGGCCTGAAGGCCAAGAACAATAGAAAAAAGCCAAGCCTTTTTTCTATTTATTTAAAAAAATAATACAACTTTGTTATAAATGGGTCATGGATTTGCATTCATCTGCAAAAGATCTAGCTAATTTGCATATTCTTTTAAACATTCATTTTAATTAATTCCCTATTAGTTTTTTCGGTTTTCTTATGGGATGATCATCTTTAGTTAACTATTACGTGTAATTATATTCCTGCAGATATTCTACTTGATTTATACTTGCGTAATATTTGCATAAAAAGGTTTAAAAAAACACAAACCTCTTTCTATATATATATTTATGTATGCTTATATATATTTGTTAAAAAATTTGGCTACTTAACTGTTCTGTCAGGTTTTAGTCTACAGAATGAAACTTAATATATAGGGTATCCAAACCATGTGAAACTTTAGATTTGGGTTTTAGCCGGGGAAAGTCGGTGCAAAAGTGTGAAAATAAAAAAAATGAAACTTGCCCGGTGAAGGTAGAATGACGGCATTATGAATATGCATGTGTAACGTAATAGCTATTGGCTCATGTTTTAATTTTTAGCCTTGCAGCAAGCATGTCTTCATAGCTCAGGCATTAATGTGAAAGGAAAAAGTAAATTGTTTTGGTTTGGATTCCTGGCGGTGGCGCATGATACATTTTTTAAAAAACTTTTTAAATCATTACTATATATATATAATATAATACAAAATCTGCATTAATCAAAATTATTTAAATATTTAAACATACTTTACGGCTGGCGGCCTGCTAGTAATCTCATACAAATATGAATATTTGCGATGAGAAAAAATAATATTTGCTACAAGAACAAATATTTGCTACGAGAAGAGTAGCAGAAACTAGCAATCAACAAAAGATATTGCTGTTTGGAAAAAACAGCTTACCTTATAATCATGTATATAATCAAGTTTAATAGCTGTTTTAACTTGTGGGCTATTTCATTCCCGTCTCCCGAACAGATAATGTTGGGTAATCAGGAGAGAATATGCATCATTTTGGGGGCTATCTCTCCCTGTAGACTTGTATATATTGGCTGTTTTTCACTTGTACAATTATCTGATATCCTGATAAAAACATTATCTCGTCTCCAGATAATGTTGGGTTAGCACCATTTCGGGACTTACCTTACAAGGTTTTTTCGCATACTAGCCCCCCATCCAACTCACTAATGTTAGGTCCTATTATTTGAATTGCATTTCAATACACTCAGAATTCGACATTTAATGATTTTAGTGTCTCCTGTTTCGATCAATGGCTTAGTGTTTCATGTGTTATTTAAAAATATACTCTTTCACGTCTTGTTTTAAAATTTAGTGTTTCACATGTTTAAAAATTTAATGTTTCACATGTTGTTTAAAAATTTAATGTTTTACATGTTTAAAAATTTAGTGTTTCACATACTGTTTAAAAATTTAATCTTTCACATGTTGTTTAAAAATTTAATGTTTCACATGTTTAAAAATTTAATGTTTCACATGTTTAAAAATTTAACGTGTCTCACATATTAGTTGAGTTATAGCGAAACGACAAATAAACAACTAAATAAAATGTATTACTGAAATAAGTAAAAATTAATAAAATAAAAATATAAATAACTAAACAAATGAATAAATAAAATAAATATATAATTATGAATATAAACAACAAATAATTAAAAATAAAAAAGATAAATAATAATAAACGAATAAAAAAATATTTTACTCTGTCATCTTCCTCTATTGTCCATTTTCCTTGACTGGTATTTTCCTCAATCCCTTTTCCACTGTATACTGCAATACAAATTCGGTATATAACACAACCGCATTCTTCCATATTTGCCAGTGGAATTTTGATTCTGGTTAGTTTTATCTCACCCACTGGTCCAATTGCTTGTATATTCTTGGCACTGTGATTTGCATTCTGGCCTTGGTTTTCCTACGTCTTACTCATGATAGCAAAGCGTTGTTTATGATGAGTAGCACATCCCATTTTGTTTTGCTGAATGTTCATTTCTTTTTGAGAATTGAATTTCAGTCCACAGATGTATGGGAATCTCAAATGATGTTCAAATGATTCAAATGTTGTTCTGTCTGGGTCGTTTTCTAATAGTTCCATTTTGATCTATCATCCTTCCTGCCTGTGTCAGTGGATTCTAACAACATTTTTCTGCATTTTTGTTGGTAGCATATATATCATGAACTCTGGATTGTGGGCCCGACGAGTTCATTTGGTCTTTCTCAACGTCCTGTCTTTCCAGGTGTCGCCGGTCTATTCCAAGTTGCCATTTAATCTATTCCTGAAAGTCATGTCTCAACAGAATTATATTTGCTACCAAAACACTAGTAGAAACGATGACGCGACCAACAAAAGATATTATTTGACAGAAACAGCTTACATTGTAGGCATGTATATATAATCAAATTTAGTGGTTGTTTTAACTTGTGGGCTATTTCATTCCGGTCCCCAGATAATGTTGGGTAATCAGGAGAGAATATGCACCATTTTGGGGTCGATCTTTCCCTGTAGACATGCATAGAAAACTAGCAGGCCCTGTGTGTACATGTAAACACGCCTAAAATATAATTTATGAGTCTTATTTCCATGCTAATCCTTATTTGAGTCATATATTTTTTATTTTTCATAAAAAGCTACAAAAATAAGACAATAAAAAACAAAAAAATTAGACACAAGGTCATTCAAAAATTGGAGAGGGGGGGGGGGGGTGTCTATGGTCATCCTCGTCACTGTACCTTTGCTAGTCTATGCTTGATCCTAGCAAAAGTTCACATTCACCACAATACCTCAAGCACACCAGGGGTTGTCCTACCTAAGATTCTCAAATCTGCGTGTGTTTTAAAAAACAAAATAAGAATACAATAAAATAAAATGGTATATAGAATTATACAAAAAGTTATTGGAAAAGGGGGGGAAAAAACGCCCAAAAAATAAAATCAAAATGTTAGTAAGACCTTCCCAACCTTCTCTAGGTAGTAGAACGCTCACTGTTTCCCAGCTTAGTGAGGGCCGAAAACAAGCAGGTCGCTCTCTACATGGGGCTGAATACTAGGCAGGATCAAAGAAACTAGGGTTGGGGCGGGGTGTAAAGTTGATCCAAGATCAGTTATTGGGGTGGCCGGGGACAAAAAAGAAAAAATCGGGTTTTCTATTGAGGATGGAAGGGACCATTCACTCGCCAAGCTAAGAACCTAGTCTCAGCAATTATTTTAGGGGTCAGGAATCCAGCAAGATCTGGAACCGTGTGTGATATGCTCAGGCGGGGAACACAAACTCCAGCTTAGTACCTCTTCAGATGCACAGACTTGCTGTCTTAATCTATCTTCAGTCACAGGCAGATGTAATCTTTTCCTATCTGATCTTTACCATCAGCTGGTGCTTGAAGAAGGGGACCAGATCCTGATCAGCAAAAGATTCAACGCTGCTCTTCACTTGCACTCTAGACGTCCATATCACCATTCTGGCCACGCCCAGGATCACAAGAAACACCATTCGTCTCTCCCTATTCCACGGTGGCTCTGCGCTGTTGATGACATTAGGACACGTCCAGCGGGTGAGGCTGCTCAGGATCAATGCGAACCGTCACCTCGTCATATACGCCCAGTACTGTCTGAGTCCATTGTATTCAAAGAACGCATGTTTGGCATTTCCTCGGCTGGGGTCCTGCAATGGCGACACCCGGATGACCTCACTAGTCCGGCATTTTTCAGTATGGCATTGAGGGGCAACGCGTTTCAGGTCAATCCCCAGGTCAAGGAAAACTCAGAATTACTGAGATGATTTGAACTTGGCACCCAGCAATGCTTATCATAAAATCGGTGACGTCATCATTTTGAGCATATTTTATGAAGCTGTTTATAGGCATTGTTTATTAATGGATTAAATAAATATTACTTCAGCATAGATAATGTTAAAATTCCCGAGGAATTTTGTTCAGACCGGTTAGAAGGTGGAGGGCCGTCAGGTGCAAAAATAATTTTCTGAATCCTTTAACCCACAATGGAAATATGAAATGTTAACAAAGCAGTATTGGAAAATGCTGAAACCAATGTATTTTTGTTTTCCATGAAGGAGATTGTGCCCATAAAAATTTAATATTTATCAGGGACATTCTTTTTTTCGGAACAAAGAGTAGTATCTGTTTTGATGCTACACTTAGTCTAGTATGTCCTAGGTCAGTGGTTCCAAAGTTCTTCTATACTAATTTTTTTAAATTTTTTATTTTTGTTCCAACCCACAGTTCTCACAGTTTGGGGAAGTTGGATATTTCTTATATTAATGAACCAAATGTTTGTCAAAATTTGGTTTTGTGGGGAAGCAAGTACCATTTTAAAATAATGTTATTATTTTAAAATTCATTCTTATCATGGGAGAGGGGACAGAATTAACTATTCTTTACTTTCATCTAACAATTTAATGAACTGATAAAAATTAAGTTAACTTCTCCCAAATGGTTGATAAAAATTAAAAAAATTTTTTTTTTAAATTTAAAAAAAAAAATGCGTAAATTTTTATGATCCCCTGCCCCCCCCCCCAGTCCAAATCTACTGTTTCTTGGCTAGTATGTTTCAACAGATTTAAAAAAAATGTTCACAGAAGGAAGTGTAAAAAAATAAGTGCGTGATTACCTTTGTATATAAAATTAACATAGGAGCACTGACAACATGGCCAGTAAGCGGTCAAAAAAAAAAAAATTATTCATTCTATTTCAAATAAAAAAAAAACATCCTTCCCGATTAATTACATACCGTACTGAAAAAATAACAATATGATTTTGAACATGGGAGGAGTAACAAACAATTTGTGCTTTCAACTAACAATTGATGAAACAAAATGTCAAACGAAAAAGTGAAAAAAACAAAACAAAATAAAACAACAACTATATAACAAATAAATGTTATCAAAAGCAAGAGAAGTTACTGTTATACCTATTTGGATAAGTGTTTTTACTTGAGGTAATTATAACATGTTTTTATTTTTATTTTTATGTTTCTAAAAACATAAAAACACAAATATTGCTAAAAGTTAATTCAACTTGAATATCCTATAAAGGAAAGAAAGCAACGTATTCCATTATCTGGATAATTTTGTAAACGTTTCTAAAAGTATTGTGAAATCGAATTTAAGGAAGCCTATTTAATAGGACGATATGGCAAAACACAGTTTGTTTTCATGCTATTTGTATACAAAGTCGGCCATGTTGGTACAAGCTAAGGTGTTTGTTTTTGTGACAATCTGATATTCCTAAAACTAAAGTGTATGCAATCATATGTATAGTAAGCTGGTAGGTTCGGTTTAAATTGTTATTCCAATAAACGATTATGAATAGGGGAGCATATATTAAATGAATCTATAACCGTAATACATTATGTATAAAATAGTAATACGTTAAAACCGACTACATACGAAGAAGTTAACTAAATAAAAACAAAAATGGAAATTGTAAGTTTGGGTTATGGAAGAGAAGAAATTTGCATTGAAATAAAAATCTTTGTTAACTCTCTCAGTGGGTTTACGTATTTGAGAGAGTATGTTCAAGAAAAAAAAAGAAGGATTGTAAAAAGAGATGCATGTATTGTGGACTAGGAACACACTTTAGTAGTAACTGTAACGTGGTGGATGCAAAAGTTGTGCATAGGAAATGTTTACTTATTATCTTATAATGTTGAAAGTGTCAAAGGAAAAAGCGTTTCCATTTTATTTTATATATATGTTTTTCACTTGTGGGGTAATCCATTCTGATCTCCAGATAATACTGAGTTATCAGAAGATAGTACACCGGCAACCTTTAGACATGTTTCATTGTGCAAGACTGACAAGGAATGTTTGTAGGATATATTTTAAGTAAAAATTCCACTAATGTGAAGAAAACCTAAGAAAAATGTATTGCTTTTTATGTTTTGTAAATATTTTATTCCCATTTGTCCAAGCGGTTTCAGTTCATTAACCATTTTCGAAGGAATTATGAAAATAATAATGCCAGCATGACTATTAAAAAAAAATCCTTATCATTTTGTTCTAGTTGGGAACGGGGTATCTTGCTGTATGCCAAATATTCACCCGTTATTTCATACATTGCAACCGAGAGATCTTTTTAAGATTATGACTGTCCCTTTAAATACAATTGTTTGCATCTCTTGCACTTAATTCACCAAGTACATTTGAATTCTTGAAATCTTTTTCATGAGTCTGGTTGCTCATATAATTACTGGACTGATGGAGATATTACTAAGATTCAAATTTCTTTTCATGAATAACGATAACAATGTTTTTTTTTAATGTTTGCATTTTTGCGTCAATAATTTTTAATCACAGTTAATAATCAGACGATAAGAAATCAAAAATGCCAGCTGAATTGATGATTCCTTAGGGGATGAACAATTATATTTTCATTTAATATTTAAAACTTCTTATCTGACGAAAAATGGCATCAGTATATTACACAATTAAGATAATCAAGACTATGATAATGATTTAACAGATTGTACAGATGAAAGCATATATTTTATTTTACTTAAGTAAAACAGACCATTTTTTAGATAAATTAATATAATTGTCAAAATAGATGATTAGCATCGGACTGTCATGATCAGAAGTGACCGATTCTTGGAAATCAAATTTTGGGGTTGATGTGCTCGTTGTATCTAGCAACACTGATGAACCCAGAAAAGACGAAACAGTTATGTGTATGACATACACAGGTCAACATGAGTATTCTATTAGTTAATGAAATTTACCAGAACAGTTTTACAAGATACATTTGCTAGTAAATATTATGTCGAAAATCCTTATTTTAATTTTCATCAAAACTCATTAAATGATTTTGATAGAAATTATCTAAAATTTGTGGTTTAAGCTTAAGGGGTTTTAAGAGAAGATTTGAAATTGAAGGAATTTTGCTTCGTTTGTGCCTGATAACTATAGAAATTAGAAACCTTTGAATTGTGAAACTGTGTTCATATTATGACCCCAACCTCAACCCTTTATGATACTCCTTAGAAACTGAAATTTGGAAAATATTAATTCATAACCTCTGACCAAATTTTAACAAATCTAAATTTTTACAAAAGGACTCTTTTGTCCTATTTTCTTAAAACTACACGTAAACATTTATATCTATCAGCTGTGTGCCAAAAACAAAGATCGGTTAATCAGTTTCAGATTTACTTCACACCAACATAAAAATACACATTATATATATAAAGATGATAGGCAGAAAGGAAAAGTATTAGAGAGAAGAGACAGAGAGAGAGAGAGAGAGAGAGAGAGAGAGAGAGAGAGAGAGAGAGCGTGTGTGTGTGTGTGTGTGTGTGTGTGTGTGTTAGGTTGAATAAGTGTGATAGTTTTGCTCTCTCTATCGCACAACACACTCATCCTTTAAAAAATAGTCCTTTAAAATCAAATCGAAAATACCTTACAAAAGAAATCTCCGATAGAAACCGAAATGTAGTTTTAATATTGTAACAAGTGCATGCACACACGAGCACCTGTGTATTTACGAACTCATCACATTATTAAGTCTATGTATAAACAATTTCATACAATACCTCATATAAATAAAATTTCAAACCTGTTTACTTACCAATATATAATTTGATATTTATATTGTAAATGTCGACCTTTTCTTTACATCTATTTATCATAGTGTGCGTGTGCGCTTCTGTGTGTAAGACGAATACATAAATGTAGCCAATCTTTCCAAGAAATTTGAATATTCAATCGTTTGAAAGTCGCCTCTTCATAAAATATGATTTTAAAAAACGCATTTAAGACGCAATCTGATTCTAAGATAATCTTATTCTTTTCATTCATTACATCTGAAAGCACTTCACATGAAATGAACCTTAAAAACAAAATGAAAAGACACTAAAACAACAATGCCAATCATACACAAATACGAATGTTGCTCATGTTCTTTCATAAGCATGAAATAAGTGCACAATTATTTACGTTACCCGGGTGGAGGGATTAGAGAAAAATAATTAAAATAAATTAAAGTCGCATCCCATTTCAGGATACGTGTATCCTAAAATTGGATGCGATTCTAATTTATTTACACTTCTTAACCACGAAAGAAAACGCATTTTGGTAGATTTTATAACATTTTTCTTTTAAATAAGATTTATTTTCGTTTTATTTTATGTCATTGTATTTTATTTTAATAAATATTCGATCAATAAAATATTAAAATATGTAAGATGTAAGTCACGTAGTTCCGAAGAAAACACGCAGAGTTGTGTAATTTTATTGGTATTATTGGAGGCCATATGCTAAACTTCCAAAAAAGACATTCTACTTTCTTTTAGGTAATTACATGTAAATAACTCGAAAAGGTTGGCGGTTAAATTTTTAATGTGGGGGAATACCGCGCCTCCCCCAGGGGTCATTGTGGCAGTAGACAAAAATACCACATGCCTTAGAATACATTAACTAAGGAAAAATTATCTAAGTGTAGCATTTGCCTTAAAAAAGTAGAATTTTATTTTTATTTAGGAATTGAATTAGTAAAGGGTTTAAGCCTTCAGTTATACTATTTTAATTTTATTGATATAACAATTTATTATTTTATACTATTTTAATTTTATTGATGTAACAATTTATTATTTTTATACTATTTTATTTTTATTGATATAACAATTTATTATTTTTATACTATTTTAATTTTATTGATATAACAATTTATTATTTTATACTATTTTAATTTTATTGATGTAACAATTTATTATTTTTATACTATTTTAATTTTATTGATATAACAATTTATTATTTTTATACTATTTTAATTTTATTGATATAACAATTTATTATTTTATACTATTTTAATTTTATTGATATAATAATTTATTATTTTTATACTATTTTAATTTTATTGATATAATAATTTATTATTTTTATACTATTTTAATTTTATTGATATAATAATTTATTATTTTTATACTATTTTAATTTTATTGATATAATAATTTATTATTTTTATACTATTTTAATTTTATTGATATAATAATTTATTATTTTTATACTATTTTAATTTTATTGATATAATAATTTATTATTTTATACTATTTTAATTTTATTGATGTAACAATTTATTATTTTTATACTATTTTAATTTTATTGATATAAATAATTTATTATTTTTATACTATTTTATTTTTATTGATGTAACAATTTATTATTTTTATACTATTTTAATTTTATTGATGTAACAATTTATTATTTTTATACTATTTTAATTTTATTGATATAATAATTTATTATTTTTATACTATTTTAATTTTATTGATATAATAATTTATTATTTTTATACTATTTTAATTTTATTGATATAATAATTTATTATTTTTATACTATTTTAATTTTATTGATGTAACAATTTATTATTTTTATACTATTTTAATTTTATTGATATAATAATTTATTATTTTATACTATTTTAATTTTATTGATATAACAATTTATTATTTTTATACTATTTTAATTTTATTGATATAATAATTTATTATTTTATACTATTTTAATTTTATTGATATAACAATTTATTATTTTTATACTATTTTAATTTTATTGATATAATAATTTATT
Organism: Euprymna scolopes; assembly: GCF_053919585.1. NCBI lineage: Eukaryota > Metazoa > Mollusca > Cephalopoda > Sepiida > Sepiolidae > Euprymna > Euprymna scolopes. The sequence continues at coordinate 1,320,235 of NC_136508.1, forward strand.
ATTTTTATACTATTTTAATTTTATTGATATAACAATTTATTATTTTTATACTATTTTAATTTTATTGATATAATAATTTATTATTTTTATACTATTTTAATTTTATTGATATAATAATTTATTATTTTATACTATTTTAATTTTATTGATACAACAATTTATTATTTTTATACTATTTTAATTTTATTGATATAACAATTTATTATTTTTATACTATTTTAATTTTATTGATGTAACAATTGGTTATTTTTATACTATTTTAATTTTATTGATATAACAATTTATTATTTTTATACTATTTTAATTTTATTGATATAACAATTTATTATTTTTATACTATTTTAATTTTATTGATATAATAATTTATTATTTTATACTATTTTAATTTTATTGATATAACAATTTATTATTTTTATACTATTTTAATTTTATTGATGTAACAATTTATTATTTTTATACTATTTTAATTTTATTGATATAACAATTTATTATTTTTATACATAAAAAGATAAAATAAGCTCAGCCTGAACATTGTGAACACTGTCAAAATATAGTATTATAAAATAGGTGTATTTATGATTAGCGCCGTAACATCTTTAACTAAATTGTGCCTCCCAAGTCTTGGCAAAACTAGTGGTTAAATAGTTCTAAAAGTTAGAATAGCCAGAAAATAGGAGATCATTCTGAGTTAAATTTATATACGAAACTGACTGCTCACTTTAAATTCTTAAATAATTACTTTTGTTTTTGTTTTTTTTTTCTTTTTATACTAATTTTTTTTTCAAGGTATTCACACGTAATCGCCTAAAGAAAGGTAGACTCACCTTTAGGGAGGGGCTGATAAATTTTTACTATCACATCCATCGTATTTTAGCCCCAAATAAAATGAGAATTAACTTTTTTGGCGATTATATGTAAACAACATGAGAAAAATATACCCAAAAACGAATTTATATATATATATATATATATATATATATATATATATATATATATATATATATATATATATATATATATATATATTAGCAAAAGTACTCGTCGTTGACTGGGTTCAAAAACAGCCTACAGAAAATGGACTCTGATTTATGAAAGTATGATAGGTTATGAAAAGGAAGGGTTGTAAACAGATAGCTTCGAATTTGTGGGTATCAAAACCAAAGCAAAATATGATGAAAGTAAAAATAAAATAGATAAACCTCATAATTTATTATACCATACCTGTTCACACTGAAGCACTTATCACAATATTCTGTGGATCTATATTCAAAAACCTTGTTAAACTTTGTGACATATTTCTATTCTATGAAGGTTAGGCGCGAACGAACACCCCATAATCTTATTATACCATATTTCATCAAACTGAAACATAACTATCAAAGTATGCTTATGCAGATACATATAAAAAGTCTTTATTAAAGTTTGTGCCTATTCCCATTCTATGGAGGCCAGGCGCGAACACAGACCCCACAATTTTATTATACTATCCCTATTTAAGTTAAAACATGCTTATCAAAATATTATTATGTACATCTATATCAAAAATACTTGTAAACGTTTTTTTTTCATTCTAAAATTTCTTATTTCCATACTTTGGGGACCAGGCGCGTACGCAGATCCCACAATTTTAATGAATCATCATTATGCCAGATCAAACATACCCATTCCTGTGCCTCGATACATCTTCTTTCTTTATATGTGATCAGTTTTCTATAATAGTCAACCATATAGGAGCCTATTCGTGACCAGCTACACACACACAGACGTTCAGCTTTATATATATATATATACATATATATACATACATATATATACATATATATACATATATACATATATATATATAGATTTACATATATATATACGTATATATATAAATATGTATATACATATATATATACATATATACATGTATATATACATATATATACATATATACATGTATATATACATATATATACATATATATGATGATTGCAACGTCTTGTCAGACGAGTGCCACTCCCTCAGACACTTAATCTCCATGAGCCCATTATTAGCAGCTTTTATTAATACCAGCTTTTATTATTACCAGCTTTTATTAATACCAGCTTTTATTATAACCAGCTTTTATTATAACCAGCTTTTATTATTACCAGCTTTTATTAATACCAGCTTTATTATTACCAGCTTTTATTATTACCAGCTTTTATTATTACCAGCCTTTATTATTACCAGCTTTTATTAATACCAGCTTTTATTATTACCAGCTTTTATTATTACCAGCTTTTATTATTATCAGCTTTTATTATTACCAGCTTTTATTATTACCAGCTTTTATTATTACCAGCTTTTATTATTATCAGCTTTTATTATTACCAGCTTTTATTATTACCAGCTTTTATTAATACCAGCTTTTATTATTATCAGCTTTTATTATTATCAGCTTTTATTATTATCAGCTTTTATTATTACCAGCTTTTATTATTATCAGCTTTTATTATTACCAGCTTTTATTATTACCAGCTTTTATTATTACCAGCTTTTATTATTATCAGCTTTTATTATTACCAGCTTTTATTATTACCAGCTTTTATTATTACCAGCTTTTATTATTATAAGCTTTTATTATTATCAGCGTTTATTATTACCAGCTTTTATTATTACCAGCTTTTATTATTACCAGCTTTTATTATTATCAGCTTTTATTATTACCAGCTTTTATTATTATCAGCTTTTATTATTATCAGCTTTTATTATTATCAGCTTTTATTATTACCAGCTTTTATTATTATCAGCTTTTATTATTATTATCAGCTTTTATTATTATCAGCCTTTATTATTACCAGCTTTTATTATTATCAGCTTTTATTATTATCAGCTTTTATTATTATCAGCTTTTATTATTACCAGCTTTTATTATTACCAGCTTTTATTATTACCAGCTTTTATTATTATCAGCTTTTATTATTATCAGCTTTTATTATTACCAGCTTTTATTATTACCAGCTTTTATTATTACCAGCTTTTATTATTACCAGCTTTTATTATTATCAGCTTTTATTATTACCAGCTTTTATTATTATCAGCTTTTATTATTATCATCTTTTATTATTACCATCTTTTATTATTACCAGCCTTTATTATTATCAGCTTTTATTAATATCAGCTTTTCTTATTACCAGCTTCTATTATTATCAGCTTTTTTATTATTATCAGCTTTTATTATTATCAGCTTTTATTATTATCAGCTTTTATTATTACCAGCTTTTATTATTACCAGCTTTTATTATTACCAGCTTTTATTATTATCAGCTTTTATTATTACCAGCTTTTATTATTACCAGCTTTTATTATTACCAGCTTTTATTATTATCAGCTTTTATTATTACCAGCTATTATTATTACCAGCTTTTATTATTACCAGCTTTTATTATTACCAGCTTTTATTATCAGCTTTTATTATTATCAGCTTTTATTATTATCAGCTTTTATTATTACCAGCTATTATTATTACCAGCTTTTATTATTACCAGCTTTTATTATCAGCTTTTATTATTACCAGCTTTTATTATTATCAGCTTTTATTATTACCAGCTTTTATTACCAGCTTTTATTATTACCAGCTTTTATTATTATCAGCTTTTATTATTACCAGCTATTATTATTACCAGCTTTTATTATTACCAGCTTTTATTATTACCAGCTTTTATTATCAGCTTTTATTATTATCAGCTTTTATTATTATCAGCTTTTATTAGTATCAGCTTTTATTATTACCAGCTTTTATTATTATCAGCTTTTATTATTATCAGCTTTTATTATTATCAGCTTTTATTATTACCAGCTTTTATTATTATCAGCTTTTATTAATACCAGCTTTTATTATTATCAGCTTTTATTATTACCAGCTTTTATTATTACCAGCTTTTATTATTACCAGCTTTTATTATTAACAGCTTTTATTATTATCAGCTTTTATTATTACCAGCTTTTATTATTACCAGCTTTTATTATTACCAGCTGTTATTATTACCAGCTTTTATTATTATCAGCTTTTATTATTACCAGCTTTTATTATTACCAGCTTTTATTATTATCAGCTTTTATTATTACCATCTTTTATTATTACCATCTTTTATTATTACCAGCCTTTATTATTATCAGCTTTTATTAATATCAGCTTTTATTATTACCAGCTTTTATTATTATCAGCTTTTTTATTATTATCAGCTTTTATTATTATCAGCTTTTATTATAATCAGCTTTTATTATTACCAGCTTTTATTATTACCAGCTTTTATTATTACCAGCTTTTATTATTACCAGCTATTATTATTACCAGCTTTTATTATTACCAGCTTTTATTATTACCAGCTTTTATTATTATCAGCTTTTATTATTATCAGCTTTTATTAGTATCAGCTTTTATTATTACCAGCTTTTATTATTATCAGCTTTTATTATTATCAGCTTTTATTATTATCAGCTTTTATTATTACCAGCTTTTATTATTATCAGCTTTTATTAATACCAGCTTTTATTATTATCAGCTTTTATTATTACCAGCTTTTATTATTACCAGCTTTTATTATTACCAGCTTTTATTATTAACAGCTTTTATTATTATCAGCTTTTATTATTACCAGCTTTTATTATTACCAGCTTTTATTATTACCAGCTGTTATTATTACCAGCTTTTATTATTATCAGCTTTTATTATTACCAGCTTTTATTATTACCAGCTTTTATTATTATCAGCTTTTATTATTACCATCTTTTATTATTACCAGCCTTTATTATTATCAGCTTTTATTAATATCAGCTTTTCTTATTACCAGCTTTTATTATTATCAGCTTTTTTATTATTATCAGCTTTTATTATTATCAGCTTTTATTATAATCAGCTTTTATTATTACCAGCTTTTATTATTACCAGCTTTTATTATTATCAGCTTTTATTATTACCAGCTTTTATTATTATCAGCTTTTATTATTACCAGCTTTTATTATTACCAGCTTTTATTATTATCAGCTTTTATTATTACCAGCTTTTATTATTACCAGCTTTTATTATTACCAGATTTTATTATTTCCAGCTTTTATTATCAGCTTTTATTATTATCAGCTTTTATCATTATCAGCTTTTATTATTACCAGCTATTATTATTACCAGCTTTTATTATTACCAGCTTTTATTATTATCAGCTTTTATTATTACCAGCTTTTATTACCAGCTTTTATTATTATCAGCTTTTATTATTATCAGCTTTTATTATTACCAGCTATTATTATTACCAGCTTTTATTATTACCAGCTTTTATTATCAGCTTTTATTATTATCAGCTTTTATTATTATCAGCTTTTATTATTACCAGCTTTTATTATTACCAGCTTTTATTATTATCAGCTTTTATTATTACCAGCTTTTATTATTATCAGCTTTTATTATTACCAGCTTTTATTATTAACAGCTTTTATTAATACCAGCTTTTATTATTATCAGCTTTTATTATTACCAGCTTTTATTATTACCAGCTTTTATTATTACCAGCTTTTATTATTACCAGCTTTTATTATTATCAGCTTTTTTTATTATCAGCTTTTATTATTACCAGCTTTTATTATTATCAGCTTTTATTATTATCAGCTTTTATTATTATCAGCTTTTATTATTACCAGCTTTTATTATTATCAGCTTGTATTAATACCAGCTTTTATTATTATAAGCTTTTATTATTACCAGCTTTTATTATTACCAGCTTTTATTATTACCAGCTTTTATTATTACGAGCTTTTATTATTACGAGCTTTTATTATTACCAGCTTTTATTATTACTAGCTTTTATTATTACCAGCTGTTATTATTACCAGCTTTTATTATTATCAGCTTTTATTATTATCAGCTTTTATTATTACCAGCTTTTATTATTATCAGCTTTTATTATTACCAGCTTTTATTATTATCAGCTTTTATTATTACCAGCTTTTATTATTACCAGCCTTTATTATTACCAGCTTTTATTATTATCAGCTTTTATTATTACCAGCTTTTATTATTACCAGCTTTTATTATTATCAGCTTTTATTATTATCAGCTTTTATTATTATCAGCTTTTATTATTATCAGCTTTTATTATTACCAGCTGTTATTATTATCAGCTTTTATTATTACCAGCTTTTATTATTACCAGCCTTTATTATTACCAGCTTTTATTATTATCAGCTTTTATTATTACCAGCTTTTATTTTTATCAGCTTTCATTATTACCAGCTTTTATTATTATCAGCTTTTATTAATACCAGCTTTTATTATTATCAGCTTTTATTATTACCAGCTTTTATTAATACCAGCTTTTATTATTATCAGCTTTTATTATTACCAGCTTTTATTATTACCAGCTTTTATTATTAGCAGCCTTTATTATTACCAGCTTTTATTATTATCAGCTTTTATTATTACCAGCTTTTATTATTATCAGCTTTTATTATTACCAGCTTTTTTATTACCAGCTTTTATTATTACCAGCTTTTATTATTATCAGCTTTTATTATTACCAGCTTTTATTATTATCAGCTTTTATTATTATCAGCTTTTATTATTACCAGCTTTTATTATTACCAGCTTTTATTATTATCAGCTTTTATTATTATCAGCTTTTATTATTACCAGCTTTTATTATTACCAGCTTTTATTATTATCAGCTTTTATTATTACCAGCTTTTATAATTACCAGCTTTTATTATTATCAGCTTTTATTATTACCAGCTTTTATTATTACCAGCCTTTATTATTATCAGCTTTTATTATTACCAGCTTTTATTATTACCAGCTTTTATTATTACCAGCTTTTATTATTATCAGCTTTTATTATTATCAGCTTTTATTATTATCAGCTTTTATTATTATCAGCTTTTATTATTACCAGCTTTTATTATTATCAGCTTTTCCTATTACCAGCTTTTATTATTATCAGCTTTTATTATTACCAGCTTTTATTATTATCAGCTTTTATTATTATCAGCTTTTATTATTACCAGCTTTTATAATTACCAGCTTTTATTATTACCAGCTTTTATTATTACAAGCTTTTATTATTACCAGCCTTTATTATTATCAGCTTTTATTATTATCAGCTTTTCTTATTACCAGCTTTTGTTATTATCAGCTTTTATTATTATCAGCTTTTATTATTATCAGCTTTTATTATTATCAGCTTTTTTATTATTATCAGCTTTTATTATTACCAGCTTTTATTATTATCAGCTTTTATTATTACCAGCTTTTATTATTATGAGCTTTTATTATTATCAGCTTTTTTATTATTATCAGCTTTTATTATTACCAGCTTTTATTATTATGAGCTTTTATTATTATCAGCTTTTTTATTATTATCAGCTTTTATTATTATCAGCTTTTATTATTATCAGCTTTTATTATTACCAGCTGTTATTATTATCAGCTTTTATTATTATCAGCTTTTATTATTATCAGCTTTTATTATTACCAGCTTTTATTATTACCAGCTTTTATTATTATCAGCTTTTATTATTACCAGCTTTTATTATTATCAGCTTTTATTATTACCAGCTTTTATTATTACCAGCTCTTATTATTACCAGCTTTTATTATTATCAGCTTTTATTATTACCAGCTTTTATAATTACCAGCTTTTATTATTATCAGCTTTTATTATTACCAGCTTTTATTATTATCAGCTGTTATTATTATCCGCTTTTATTATTACCAGCAATTATTATTACCAGCTTTTATTATTATCAGCTTTTATTGTTATCAGCTTTTATTATTATCAGCTTTTATTATTATCAGCTTTTATTATTACCAGCTTTTATTATTACCAGCTTTTATTATTACCACCTTTTATTATTATCAGCTTTTATTATTACCAGCTTTTATTATTATCAGCTTTTATTATTACCAGCTTTTATTATTATCAGCTTTTATTTTTATCAGCTTTTATTATTACCAGCTTTTATTATTACCAGCTTTTATTATTATCAGCTTTTATTATTATCAGCTTTTATTATTATCAGCTTTTATGATTATCAGCTTTTATTATTATCAGCTTTTATTATTATCAGTATTTATTATTACCAGCTTTTATTATTATCAGCTTTTATTTTTATCAGCTTTTATTATTACCAGCTTGTATTATTATCAGCTTTTATTATTACCAGCTTTTATTATTACCAGCTTTTACTATTACCAGCTTTTATTATTATCAGCTTTTATTATTATCAGCTTTTATTATTATCAGCTTTTATTATTATCAGTTTTTATTATTACCAGCTTTTATTATTACCAGCTTTTATTATTATCAGCTTTTATTATTACCAGCTTTTATTATTATCAGCTTTTAGTATTACCATCTTTTATTATTATCAGCTTTTATTATTACCAGCTTTTATTATTATCAGCATTTATTTTTATCAGCTTTTATTATTACCAGCTTGTATTATTATCAGCTTTTATTATTACCAGCTTTTACTATTACCAGCTTTTATTATTATCAGCTTTTATTATTACCAGCTTTTATTATTATCAGCTTTTATTATTACCAGCTTTTATTATTACCAGCTTTTATTATTATCAGCTTTTATTATTACCAGCTTTTATTATTATCAGCTTTTATTATTACCATCTTTTATTATTACAATCTTTTATTATTAACAGCTTTTATTATTATCAGCTTTTATTATTATCAGCTTTTATTATTATCAGCTTTTTTATTATTATCAGCTTTTATTATTATCAGCTTTTATTATTATCAGCTTTTATTATTACCAGCTTTTATTATTATCAGCTTTTATTATTATCAGCTTGTATTATTACCAGCTTTTATTATTATCAGCTTTTATTATTATCAGCTTTTATTATTATCAGCTTTTATTATTACCAGCTTTTATTATTACCAGCTTTTATTATTAGCAGCCTTTATTATTACCAGCTTTTATTATTATCAGCTTTTATTATTACCAGCTTTTATTATTATCAGCTTTTTTATTACCAGCTTTTATTATTACCAGCTTTTATTATTATCAGCTTTTATTATTACCAGCTTTTATTATTATCAGCTTTTATTATTATCAGCTTTTATTATTACCAGCTTTTATTATTACCAGCTTTTATTATTACCAGCTTTTATTATTATCAGCTTTTATTATTATCAGCTTTTATTATTACCAGCTTTTATTATTACCAGCTTTTATTATTATCAGCTTTTATTATTACCAGCTTTTATAATTACCAGCTTTTATTATTATCAGCTTTTATTATTACCAGCTTTTATTATTACCAGCCTTTATTATTATCAGCTTTTATTATTACCAGCTTTTATTATTACCAGCTTTTATTATTACCAGCTTTTATTATTATCAGCTTTTATTATTATCAGCTTTTATTATTATCAGCTTTTATTATTATCAGCTTTTATTATTACCAGCTTTTATTATTATCAGCTTTTCCTATTACCAGCTTTTATTATTATCAGCTTTTATTATTACCAGCTTTTATTATTATCAGCTTTTATTATTATCAGCTTTTATTATTACCAGCTTTTATAATTACCAGCTTTTATTATTACCAGCTTTTATTATTACAAGCTTTTATTATTACCAGCCTTTATTATTATCAGCTTTTATTATTATCAGCTTTTCTTATTACCAGCTTTTGTTATTATCAGCTTTTATTATTATCAGCTTTTATTATTATCAGCTTTTATTATTATCAGCTTTTTTATTATTATCAGCTTTTATTATTACCAGCTTTTATTATTATCAGCTTTTATTATTACCAGCTTTTATTATTATGAGCTTTTATTATTATCAGCTTTTTTATTATTATCAGCTTTTATTATTAACAGCTTTTATTATTATGAGCTTTTATTATTATCAGCTTTTTTATTATTATCAGCTTTTATTATTATCAGCTTTTATTATTATCAGCTTTTATTATTACCAGCTGTTATTATTATCAGCTTTTATTATAATCAGCTTTTATTATTATCAGCTTTTATTATTACCAGCTTTTATTATTACCAGCTTTTATTATTATCAGCTTTTATTATTACCAGCTTTTATTATTATCAGCTTTTATTATTACCAGCTCTTATTATTACCAGCTTTTATTATTATCAGCTTTTATTATTACCAGCTTTTATAATTACCAGCTTTTATTATTATCAGCTTTTATTATTACCAGCTTTTATTATTATCAGCTGTTATTATTATCCGCTTTTATTATTACCAGCAATTATTATTACCAGCTTTTATTATTATCAGCTTTTATTGTTATCAGCTTTTATTATTATCAGCTTTTATTATTATCAGCTTTTATTATTACCAGCTTTTATTATTACCAGCTTTTATTATTACCACCTTTTATTATTATCAGCTTTTATTATTACCAGCTTTTATTATTATCAGCTTTTATTATTATCAGCTTTTATTTTTATCAGCTTTTATTATTACCAGCTTTTATTATTACCAGCTTTTATTATTATCAGCTTTTATTATTATCAGCTTTTATTATTATCAGCTTTTATGATTATCAGCTTTTATTATTATCAGCTTTTATTATTATCAGCTTTTATTATTACCAGCTTTTATTATTATCAGCTTTTATTTTTATCAGCTTTTATTATTACCAGCTTGTATTATTATCAGCTTTTATTATTACCAGCTTTTATTATTACCAGCTTTTACTATTACCAGCTTTTATTATTATCAGCTTTTATTATTATCAGCTTTTATTATTATCAGTTTTTATTATTACCAGCTTTTATTATTACCAGCTTTTATTATTATCAGCTTTTATTATTACCAGCTTTTATTATTATCAGCTTTTAGTATTACCATCTTTTATTATTATCAGCTTTTATTATTACCAGCTTTTATTATTATCAGCATTTATTTTTATCAGCTTTTATTATTACCAGCTTGTATTATTATCAGCTTTTATTATTACCAGCTTTTACTATTACCAGCTTTTATTATTATCAGCTTTTATTATTACCAGCTTTTATTATTATCAGCTTTTAATATTACCAGCTTTTATTATTACCAGCTTTTATTATTATCAGCTTTTATTATTACCAGCTTTTATTATTATCAGTTTTTATTATTACCATCTTTTATTATTACAATCTTTTATTATTAACAGCTTTTATTATTATCAGCTTTTATTATTATCAGCTTTTATTATTATCAGCTTTTTTATTATTATCAGCTTTTATTATTATCAGCTTTTATTATTATCAGCTTTTATTATTACCAGCTTTTATTATTATCAGCTTTTATTATTATCAGCTTGTATTATTACCAGCTTTTATTATTATCAGCTTTTATTATTATCAGCTTTTATTATTATCAGCTTTTATTATAACCAGCTTTTGTTATTATCAACTTTTATTATTATCAGCTTTTATTATTACCAGCTTTTATTATTATCAGCTTTTATTATTATCAGCTTTTATTATTACCAGCTTTTATTATTACCAGCTTTTATTATTATCAGCTTTTATTATTACCAGCTTTTATTATTATCAGCTTTTATTATTACCATCTTTTATTATTATCAGCTTTTATTATTACCAGCTTTTATTATTATCAGATTTTATTTATCAGCTTTTATTATTACCAGCTTTTATTATTATCAGCTTTTATTATTACCAGCTTTTATTATTTTCAGCATTTATTAATACCAGCTTTTCTTATTACCAGCTTTTATTATTATCAGCTTTTTTATTATTATCAGCTTTTATTATTATCAGCTTTTATTATTACCAGCTTTTATTATTACCAGCTTTTATTATACCCAGCTATTATTATTATCAGCTTTTATTATTACCAGCTTTTATTATTACCAGCTTTTATTATTACCAGCTTTTATTATTATCAGCTTTTATTATTACCAGCTTTTATTATTATCAGCTTTTATTATTATCAGCTTTTATTATTATCAGCTTTTATTATTACCAGCCTTTATTATTATCAGCTTTTATTATTATCAGCTTTTATTATTATCAGCTTTAATTATTACCAGCTTTTATTATTATCAGCTTTTATTATTACCAGCTTTTATTATTATCAGCTTTTATTTTTATCAGCTTTTATTATTACCAGCTTTTATTATTACCAGCTTTTATTATTATCAGCTTTTATTATTACCAGCTTTTATTATTACCAGCTTTTAATTATACCAGCTTTTATTATTATCAGCTTTTATTATTACCAGCTTTTATTATTAGCAGCTTTTATTATTAGCAGCTTGTATTATTATCAGCTTTTATTATTACCAGCTTTTATTATTATCAGCTTTTATTATTACCATCTTTTATTATTACCATCTTTTATTATTACCAGCCTTTATTATTATCAGCTTTTATTATTATCAGCTTTTCTTATTACCAGCTTTAATTATTATCAACTTTTTTTATTATTATCAGCTTTTATTATTATCAGCTTTTATTATTATCAGCTTTTATTATTACCAGCTTTTATTATTATCAGCTTTTATTATTACCAGCTTTTATTATTACCAGCTTGTATTATTACCAGCTTTTATTATTACCAGCTTTTATTATTACCAGCTTTTATTATTATCAGCTTTTATTATTACCAGCTTTTATTATTACCAGCTTTTATTATTACCAGCTTTTATTATTACCAGCTATTATTATTACCAGCTTTTATTATTACCAGCTTTTATTATTATCAGCTTTTATTATTATCAGCTTTTATTATTACCAGCTTTTATTATACCCAGCTTTTATTATTATCAGCTTTTATTATTATCAGCTTTTATTATTACCAGCTTTTATTATTATCAGCTTTTATTATTATCAGCTTTTATTATTACCAGCTTTTATTATTACCAGCTTTTATTATTATCAGCTTTTATTATTATCAGCTTTTATTATTACCAGCTTTTATTATACCTAGCTATTATTATTACCAGCTTTTATTATTACCAGCTTTTATTATTACCAGCTTTTATTATTACCAGCTATTATTATTACCAGCTTTTATTATTACCAGCTTTTATTATTACCAGCTTTTATTATTATCAGCTTTTATTATTATCAGCTTTTATTATTACCAGCTTTTATTATACCCAGCTTTTATTATTATCAGCTTTTATTATTATCAGCTTTTATTATTACCAGCTTTTATTATTATCAGCTTTTATTATTATCAGCTTTTATTATTACCAGCTTTTATTATTATCAGCTTTTATTATTATCAGCTTTTATTATTACCAGCTTTTATTATACCCAGCTATTATTATTATCAGCTTTTATTATTACCAGCTTTTATTATTACCAGCTTTTATTATTACGAGCTATTATTATTACCAGCTTTTATTATTACCAGCTTTTATTATTATCAGCTTTTATTATTATCAGCTTTTATTATTATCAGCTTTTATTATTACCAGCTTTTATTATACCCAGCTTTTATTATTATCAGCTTTTATTATTATCAGCTTTTATTATTACCAGCTTTTATTATTATCAGCTTTTATTATTATCAGCTTTTATTATTACCAGCTTTTATTATTACCAGCTTTTATTATTATCAGCTTTTGTTATTACCAGCTTTTATTATTACTAGCTTTTATTTTTACCAGCTTTTATTATTATCAGCTTTTGTTATTACCAGCTTTTATTATTACCAGCTTTTATTATTACCAGCTTTTATTAATACCAGCTCTTATTATTATCAGCTTTTATTATTATCAGCTTTTATTAATACCAGCTTTTAATATTATCAGCTTTTAATATTACCAGCTTTTATTATTATCAGCTTTTATTATTACCAGCTTTTATTATTACCAGCTTTTATTATTACCAGCTTTTAATATTACCAGCTTTTATTATTACCAGCTTTTATTATTACCAGCTTTTATTATTACCAGCTTTTATTAATACCAGCTTTTATTATTATCAGCTTTTATTATTACCAGCTTTTATTATTATCAGCTTTTAATATTACCAGCTTTTATTATTATCAGCTTTTATTCAAACTTCAAACTGTAATTATTGCCGAATATTTTTTTAGTGAGTACATTATTAAGTGAACTTATAAACTTAAGCTAAAGTAATTTCCTTAATGTTTTAATCTCTATAAAATTATTGGTTTTTAAAACTTTGAAGCTTTGCTAAGAATTGTTGGTAAAACTGCAGTTTAATGGCCTGAACATAATGCCATTAAAAATTGTATACATGTGATGAATTTTGTTTTATTTTGTAAACGAAGAACCATTTTCAGTTAAAATCTATTTAGTAATACGCCTGTAATTTTAAGAACATATGTATATATGCGATCATATATGCTGAAATAATGGTTAGGAAAAAAAAAACAATGGAGTTGTCATACAAACGGGAGTTAAGTAATTTCAGCATATGTATACATTTCAAGCGTGTTATTCTTGAAATTACACGCGTAATACTAGGTAGATGTTAACTCGAAGTGATACCTCATTTACGTGTTAAAACATTCTTTATTGCCTTGGCACAATTTTTCGACGTATTATTTTCAGGACACTAAATTGCAGTTTTACCGAATTTGTTAAGCCAGTTTTAAAAAATTTACTACTTCTACAGCTTAAATGCTTCCAAATTCCTTTCAAATCCAGAAGAGTCACAGAGTTCACCTTTAAGAAAGATTAATATAGCTGACTTCCTTATGGAGACAGGGATGCATTCTGGTAGATTTGATTTCGTAATTATTTTCGAAAATAGAATTGTTATAATTTTGTTTTAATTTACACTAATGTATTTAAAAATACAACAGCGTAAATTAAAATTTCAATAAAGAATGCTTGCTAGTAAATATTAAAATAACATCAGGTGAGAAATGCACACAGGCCAGACAAGATAAACCGTCACGCAATTTTATTAATTTCTAAATAGTGATTAATAAAAATAGAAATTGAAGTAGCTAATATCAAGAAGAGATTATAAAGAACAAACAAATCTTACAAATAACAAAATAAACCAAAATAAAAATTGTTGGTGATAACCAACAGTTTTTATTTTGGTTTATTTAAGGGATAAATTTTTTATTATTTTTATCATTTTATTTTATTAAATAAACCAATATATTTTTTTTTATTTTTATTAAATAAACCAAATAAAACCGTAATCAAACCATAATAAAAACTAAAATAAAATTTTTATTTTGGCTTTTATTATGGTTTTATTTTGGATAAATAAATGGATAAATTATAAAGAATAAAACAAGCTAACTCTTTCCTGTTTTCAAGGATGTTTAAGGATTTTTTCAATCACAAAATGTGGAAAGAATTCTTATCAACTTTTGTCTCTTGCACATTGAAAGTATTTGGCAAAAATAACCTTATAATAAACCTTACAAAGTTTAAAATAGATAAAGCATAGATAAATAATAAAATAGATAAAGCATAGATAAATAATAAAATAGATAAAGCATAGATAAATAATAAAATAGATAAAGCATAGATAAATGATAAAATAGATAAAGCATAGATAAATGATAAAATAGATAAAGCATAGATAAATGATAAAATAGATAAAGCATAGATGAATAATAAAATAGATAAAGCATAGATAAATGATAAAATAGATAAAGCATAGATAAATGATAAAATAGATAAAGCATAGATAAATAATAAAATAGATAAAGCATAGATAAATAATAAAATAGATAAAGCATAGATAAATGATAAAATAGATAAAGCATAGATAAATAATAAAATAGATAAAGCATAGATAAATGATAAAATAGATAAAGCATAGATAAATAATAAAATAGATAAAGCATAGATAAATAATAAAATAGATAAAGCATAGATAAATGATAAAATAGATAAAGCATAGATAAATGATAAAATAGATAAAGCATAGATAAATAATAAAATAGATAAAGCATAGATAAATGATAAAATAGATAAAGCATAGATAAATAATAAAATAGATAAAGCATAGATAAATGATAAAATAGATAAAGCATAGATAAATAATAAAATAGATAAAGCATAGATAAATGATAAAATAGATAAAGCATAGATAAATAATAAAATAGATAAAGCATAGATAAATGATAAAATAGATAAAGCATAGATAAATGATAAAATAGATAAAGCATAGATAAATGATAAAATAGATAAAGCATAGATAAATGATAAAATAGATAAAGCATAGATAAATAATAAAATAGATAAAGCATAGATAAATAATAAAATAGATAAAGCATAGATAAATGATAAAATAGATAAAGCATAGATAAATGATAAAATAGATAAAGCATAGATAAATGATAAAATAGATAAAGCATAGATAAATGATAAAATAGATAAAGCATAGATAAATGATAAAATAGATAAAGCATAGATAAATGATAAAATAGATAAAGCATAGATAAATAATAAAATAGATAAAGCATAGATAAATAATAAAATAGATAAAGCATAGATAAATGATAAAATATATAAAGCATAGATAAATGATAAAATAGATAAAGCATAGATAAATGATAAAATAGATAAAGCATAGATAAATAATAAAATAGATAAAGCATAGATAAATGATAAAATAGATAAAGCATAGATAAATGATAAAATAGATAAAGCATAGATAAATAATAAAATAGATAAAGCATAGATAAATAATAAAATAAATAAAGCATAGATAAATGATAAAATAAATAAAGCATAGATAAATGATAAAATAGATAAAGCATAGATAAATGATAAAATAGATAAAGCATAGATAAATGATAAAATAGATAAAGCATAGATAAATAATAAAATACATAAAGCATAGATAAATAATAAAATAGATAAAGCATAGATAAATGATAAAATAGATAAAGCATAGATAAATGATAAAATAAATAAAGCATAGATAAATGATAAAATAGATAAAGCATAGATAAATGATAAAATAGATAAAGCATAGATAAATGATAAAATAGATAAAGCATAGATAAATAATAAAATACATAAAGCATAGATAAATAATAAAATAGATAAAGCATAGATAAATGATAAAATAGATAAAGCATAGATAAATGATAAAATAGATAAAGCATAGATAAATAATAAAATACATAAAGCATAGATAAATAATAAAATAGATAAAGCATAGATAAATGATAAAATAGATAAAGCATAGATAAATGATAAAATAGATAAAGCATAGATAAATGATAAAATAGATAAAGCATAGATAAATAATAAAATACATAAAGCATAGATAAATGATAAAATAGATAAAGCATAGATAAATGATAAAATAGATAAAGCATAGATAAATAATAAAATAGATAAAGCATAGATAAATGATAAAATAGATAAAGCATAGATAAATAATAAAATAGATAAAGCATAGATAAATGCTTATAATAAACCTCACAAAGTTTAAAATAGATTTACAGAAAAAACAAGGCATGGAATAAATTTAAAAGTTATTTTAATTCATTCTACTTCGAAAGTATACGGATTTTCAGCTGAAAAACTGTGCATTATCATGAAATAAAATTAGAGAAATTTAAAAAAGTTAGACACCTCAAACATGTCTTAAAGAAAAGGGTTAAATAAAATCGCAACCATTACTTGTAGTTGTAGTTTGGACTAAAAAATGCGAAAAGATCAAAGAGAAATCTTATCTTTTTTTATTCGTGACTGTAAGTGTTGCAAAATGCCTCAATAACACAAATTACGCTTTTATGAAAGAGTAAAATTTCGTTAGCTTATTCGGTAAAGCACCAAGTCCGGAGTCGGGGTTTAAAATCTCACTATGTCTAGCTAAGCTGATAAGACGAAACACGTACATATGGATAACTACTACTATTGCTACTACTACGATGATGATGATGATGATGTTTTTTTTTTTGGGGGGGGGGCTAAGAGTTTGTTCATAACCACACAAAATATATGCTAAAATGTTTCTTAATTTGGAGATTAAGTTTGGTCTGAAAAAAAAAAAAAAAAAAAAAAAAAAACGGCGGACCAGTACGAGAGTGACCACCCCCTAAAAGTACGTGATTCCGACGATTATCATAGATTACAGACTTAAGTATTGGTGCAAAAACAATATGATTTCTGAATTAATTCATTGAGATATATGAATGATATTAAAAAATGAATGAAGAGGTTGAGAACGGTAACGAATAACGAATTCGATAGAACGAAAAACGCGCTTCAAAATCACGTTTTTCGTTCTATCGAATTCCTTATTCGTTACCGTTCATTCATTTTTTGCAGGATAAACAAAATTCAAATCCGTACGATTTTCTTGTTCCAGTTCAAACTAGGCCGAAAAGCTGCCGAGACAGCTCGTGATATCAATGATGCAGATGCATTGATGCGTTTGGTCCAGGAACCACTAACGAGTGTGTGGTACAACAGTGGTTCAAGAAATTTCGCAATAGTGACGAGAGCCGGTCGACTGCGTTTGATAACGAACATTTGAAAGCCTTAATTGAAGCCAATCCTCGCAAAACCACTCGACAGTCGTTCGCCATTTAAAAAAATAGGGAAGTCAAAAAAGTTGCCGCATGAATTGAAGGATAATAGGTAAAAAAAAATCGTCGTTTTGAAGTGTCTTCTACGCTCCTTCTGCGCAACAAAAACGACCCATTTCTCGAGCGAATTGTGAATTGTGATGAAAAGTGGATCCTCTACAATCGACGACGTTCAACACAGTGGTTGGATACGGAAAGCTCCACAACGCTCCCTGAAACCGAAATTGCGCAAACACACACACACGCACGCACGCACGCACGCACACACACACACACACACACACACACACACACACACACACACACACACACACAAAGATTGTTTGATGGTCTGCGCCGCATCTGCGGCCAATCTCATTCATTACAGCTTCTTGAATCCGGGCGAAATGATTACGCGGAAAAGTGCTGCCGACAAATTGACGAAATGCATCAGAAGCTCCAACGTATGTGCCCGAGATTGGTCAATATGAAGGGACCCATTCTCCTTCATGACAACGCTCGCCCGCAATGTTACTCAACTGACCCTGCAAAAGCTGAATGAATTGGGCTACGAGACTGCCTCATCCGCCATATTCACCGGACCTCTCACCTACCGATTATCATTTTTAAAAACGTCTCGACAACTTCCTGCGCGAAATTGCTTCATACATATATGCATATACATATATATACACACACATATATATATATATACACACATACATATATAAATACATATATACACATACACATATATACATATATATATACATATATATACACATATACATACATATACATATATATACACATATGCATATATACATACACATACACATATATATATACATATATATATTCACATACATATGCATACATATACATACACATGCACACACACACACGTGTGTGTATATATATATATATATATATATATATATATATATATATATACTAGCAGAAGTACCCGTCGTTGACTGGGTTCAAAAACAGCCTACAGAAAATGGACTGTGATTGATGAAAGTATGATAGGTTATGAAAAGAAGTGGGTTGTAAAGAAATGGGTTTTGATACTCAAAAATTTTACCCTAAGCAAAATATGATTAAAGTAAAGATAATTTTCGCGAAAATATATTTTTATATCAACTTTGTTTCCATTCGTAGCCAAGCGTGACCAACAAAATGATGTTTTCTTACAAAGAGAAAATGTTATATATATAATAATATAAATATACAAGAAATAAATGTTACCATAGTCAATGAAAGTTACTTTTATGGTAGAAAAGTTCATTGGTTTGTATTTTTAAGTAGTTTGTAAAAAAGTTTTTTGTTTTTTTTTTAATGCACGAACCGTTTAAAAAAAAAAATCAAAATGGCAGCGACTTTGAAATGGAGAGCCCCGTTTTCAATTTGAAGGAGGGGCACAATTTCAGAGAGTTCCGTCAACGTAAGGAATATTTATAAACATATTTTAATGTTTTCCGTTATTTTGTGCTTGAGGAATATTCGATTATGGCATGTGTAGTTTATATAAAAATTCATTTATCATTTTATCGCCTCAAATTTCGTTTTAATTTCGGTTCGCTTAAATTATTTCAAGTAAAGAGCATTAAAAACTATTTCAAAACACAAAAAAACATGAACTGAAATTCTATTGACTATGGTAATAAATATTTATTTCTTGTATATTTATTTTTTCGGGTAATCGTTTGTTGGCTTTTCTGATAAACACTCTTACTAAATAATATCGACGAAATGTCGAAAAACAAAGAAACAAAAACAGTTTTGAAAAATAATGAAGCTTTAGTAAAATAATCCGAAACAGCAAAATGTGAT
>NC_136508.1:1353056-1408056 GCF_053919585.1 Euprymna scolopes
AAACATACAAGATTCAAATATTGAAAATTGATACCTAAATGTTAACAAGAAAATTTTTCTTTTAGCAATAATTAAAATAAAATATTAGAATTAAGCTTTTGATTATTAGACTTTTAATGAAGAATTACTGCCAAGATAATATCCAATATTGATGCAGGTTTTTTGCAATAATGAAAAAAGAAAAAATATATTCAGCTGTATTATTTCTATTGTTACTTTTCACTGTGTGTCATGCTAAAAGCTATTAGTAGACAGTTGTGGCTGGCTGAATAATACACAACTGTGTTTGAATAGAACAATTCTGTGTCTGTGTGTTTGTTATAATGAACTACCATCATTTTCCATATTATCTTTACATGTAGCTAACGAGCAATCTATTTGGACTAATTAGTTCAATTATCTGCTTAAATTTTCTTAAAAGAAAAAAAAGAAAAATATGTTTTGTCATTTGTTACTCAAAATATGTAGTTCTAAACTAAAAACATGTTTATAAATATGAATTTCACCAGTAAGAGTGATAGGGTTACTTTTTTCTAAATGGCGAAACATCAAATGATCAAACATCAATTGATTTAGCAACATTTAGCAACATGCTCAATCAGAAGTCCACTTTCTTCTTTCCCTCATTTCAGTTTGATTCATGAAACGTCAACACCGTTGTCCAGTGTTCAAATGTTTTTTTCAGACTAGTTGCATGTAGTTTTTGTTAAGTTACCACATGTGACATGTAGTTTTTGTTAAGCTGCCACATGTGACATGTAGTTTTGTTAAGCTGCCTCCAAAATATGTGATCAATCATTGCTACATCCATATCACTTCTATTTGTCATACTCAAAGTAAGTCAGTCTTTTCAAATATTGTATGTGCATATTTTAGTGTATTATGTAAGCACAAAATAAATCTTCTTACGTCATTATAAAAAAGTATTCTAATGTTTTGTTTATCTTTTGCTTAAGTATAAGAACAATTAAAACAAGTAATGATGATTATGAAAGTAAATATATAGAGGAAAAGAAAATGAAGAAATAAAAACCGTTTGTCAAAACCAAATTGAGGAATTACTATAAAAATAAATAAATTGAAGAAAATATTTTTATAATGAATCCACACATAAAAATAAAAATGAATGCAATATATATATATAAATAATAGCAGCAAAAGAATAATTTTATAGAAATTATAGCAAAATTACATCTTACAGAGAGTGTCAGACTTAATATAAATGAAGGATCTTAACATGGTTTGGTAATGGAATCTGCTCAATATAAGAAATAATTATATGGAATTCAATCCACAATTGGACGTACAAATTAAATTGTATAAACAAAGAATGTTGAATAATTTTAATCAAGTTTTAGTCAAAATCTGAATTTTGTTTTTATTTTTCAATTAGAAACAGTAGATATCTGGAGCGATTTAAATTTAAAAAAAGATACTAAAAAACAGGAATATCGGAATTGTCAATTTGTTAAGTGTTCTTCAAATACACTAAAGAGATAAATAAAAAAAACAAACAAAAAACTTATCCATAAAATATATAACAGTATTTGCATTTACAAGTAATGCATCCAAATATACACATATGCTAAAGTTTATGTCAAAATGAATTTGCAAAATTAGCTAAACTTAAATAAGTAATTTGTAAACAACCCAATTGGGTTCAAATTTTAACACATATCATTTGAAGGTTAGTACTTTATAAAATTATATGGATTTTTTTAATAGTCATGCAATCTATATATCATACTCTGGAGTTATTGAGTGATGTATTAAAAAGTATTAATCTCAACAACGATTTTTTATCCAAAATATGTTTAAATAACTTTAAGTTATGTTACCAATTTTAATGTCTACATTACATAATATGTCTTACGAGTGTGATGTGTGATATGTGATCTTATATGAATTTTTTATGGCCCAACACATGCATTTACATTTTTGTCCAGAGCATGGCTCATTGGTTGACCGATCTTTCAAAAGAAAAAAATGAAAATATTCTTGAATTGTTGAATAACAAGAAAAAATAATTCTTCCCATCTGTATTGTATTTTGATTCTTTAACACAAAATTTATATTTATTTAAAATATATAAAAATATGAAAACTTCCTTTATGCATTGGAAGCTTTTTAACTTATACTTAAGACTGGCAGCTGAATTAACTACAAAAATAAGCATTTAATTATTTACAATTCAGGTAAAAAACAGTGTGGATTAGGGTTAAGATGAAAGTTTTTTTTTTCAAACTGACCTTAGCTAGAAATACTATGGCACATCTAAAATAAGATTCATCCATTCATGTAATTGGTTGCGTTAGAAAAGAAAATGCAATTTCAATTTGAAGCATAACACACCAACCGGTAGCCATAACCTGTTATTGAGGTGTATAAAAAGGGCAACCATATTTATCTCATGACGCAATGAAAATTCACATCTTAGTTGTAATATTCGCACCATTTCAATCAATAATTCACCTGGAAAAGGTTACATCAAATGCAAAACAACAAATATGAGAATATTAATTTGAATATTCGAAATCATCTTAATTTATTAGACAAATAAAAAAGGGGAGCAATTCTGTATTCTAGAAAAATAATATTAAATCAACTTATGATATCGATCATATTTTTTCTTGATAATATTATTGGCATCTTGTGCTCATGGCTTTACTATATCTTTTATATAATTTATATTTTAGTATGATTCGTATACTCAGTTTAACCATTCGTTTATCACTCTAATGATAACTTCAATTATGGCATAAGCAAAATTACCAATGGATTCTTTTCAAAATGCTTTCCCAAATTGTTTTCTTTTCAGTTTTTTGTATTAAACTTTGTACTGATATATTTTTAATTTTTTTATAGACTTTCAATAAAAATAAATAAAAAGGAATTTCCAATAGAAAAAAACAAAGTGAGATTAACTTGTGAAAGAAGCGATGGTGAAATCTAACATGAGATCATAGGAATGAAGAAAGTGTATTCTGGGAAAGCAGTGAAAAATATCCAGAAAATAAAATTAACCCTCTGACAAAGGATAAGATAAATGAAAGTTTTTTGTGCAAAATAATGACAAAAAATAATTTGCAAAATAATTGGTGTGTGCATGAAAAAAAAGGAAAAAAAAATATTTTATCTGCTATTTGGTATAATGGTAAAAATGTTTGTTAATAGGTCAGGAGACCACGGTTCAATCTTTGGTAGAGTCATACTAAAGGTTAAAGAATTGGTATTTGATGTACGATTGTTAAACACTCGGCATTATAAGGGAAGAGTTAAGGGCAACTGGAGTAATCCTGAGGATGAAGTAGTACTCTCCCTTTTAGCTCAATATGGCAGATAATGAAAAGAAAGCCTTCGGGTCGCCCTCAACTATAGTTGACCACTTAGCTTTAGCTTATTTTTGAAAAGAAAAAGTAAACGGAAATAGTATCTATATATGCATACATATATTGATCACAGATTCCTCCTAGGGCTTTAGGGATAGACCGTCCCCCAAATATATTATTGAACTATGTTACCCGGGATATATGGATAAATATATTTGGATCAAAAGAGGAATAATAATAATGTGATATCTGTATATGTATGATGTCCATAAAAATAAATGCATTGTATTGTACTTTTATTTGTAATTTGAAAAGTATAAAAAATTAAAAGATAAGAGTAGAAATATTAATAAGAGGTTCAGGTTTCTCAATGATTCTTTAGGGAATAAATTTGAGATTGAAAATTTATTAAAATTTATTTCAATTAATTACATACAATTAAATATTACCAAATGTTAAAATTAAGAAGAAAAAGAATATAGTGTTATGGGTTGGATGAAAAATGGCATGTGAACAAACTGACAGAAACTACAACTTATAGATATTATATAACATAGAAAAGAAACATGCAGCAGATATCGGTTTCACCACGATATTTACATATGAAAACAGTCAATTACAAATCTTGTTATTGTTAGGTGAAAATGTTTTGGATATCCAAGACAATAGGGTAACTAGCCAAGTACTGGAAGTTGAATACCTCCTCGCTGGAGGTACAAAACTTCCGGGAAGAACTAGCACTAGCAGAAGAGGCTCTAGTGAGGGCAGTTACCAGGAGTAAGTGGTGGGTTAGTTTACAAACTAAATTAGGAACTTTTCCGTCAAATACGCTGAGTGCCTCACACTAGATAAGGCGAAGACAAAGAAGCAGCTAGAAGGGAAACTAGTCTGGGCATTAAGTGAGGAGGATACTGTTAGTCAGGAACTATCTAAGCAGAGCCTTTGCCATAAGGCTGACGAGTGTTATGAAGACCAAGTAGTTAGTGCTAGGCTAAGAAAATGTTCAAGTAAGCAGTAAACTTTGATGCAAATGAGTGTAGGGAGATTTCTAGGCATGACTCAGGTAAGTATATTGCGTGTGTTAAGTACCTTGATGGACAAACCTTGGGATTGACTCAAGAGATTTCAAAGACCAATTTACACAGCAGTCCATTCTCCCTGTACAAGGCTTTAGTGACTATTTCGTCAACTTCTCCATTAGTGTGGCTAGAGTGGCTAGTTGTGAAGGCAAAATGACAGAGTCCTTACTGCACTGGAGCAAATCGACGCTTTGTCTTCCTCCATATTTGGCAACATTGGACAGTCACTCAATCTAATCATCTGAATTGCAGCTTACTCTCTATAGGTCAGCATGATATGACATTCATTAATACTACACTGTTTGAAGGAACTTTCTCATCATGATGGGCAGAACATTGTGTGAACTGTAGGCTAGCCACATATTTTGCATGCTACATATAAGTCTCACCAGTTAGACTAGATATTTGTTGTTAGCTCATTGTCCAACCCAGCTAGACTAGATATTTGTTGTTAGCTCATTGTCTCGCCAGCTAGACTAGATATCTGTTGTTAGCTCATTGTCTAAACAACCTAGACTAGATATTTGTTGTCAGCTCATTGTCTCACCAGTTAGACTAGATATCTGTTGTTAGCTCATTGTCTCATCAGTTAGACTAGATATTTGTTGTTAGCTCATTGTCTCACCAGCTAGACTAGATATTTGTTGTCAGCTAATTGTCTCACCAGCTACACTAGTTATTTGTTGTCAGCTCATTGTCTAACCAACCTAGACTAGATATTTGTTGTCAGCTCATTGTCTCACCAGTTAGACTAGATATCTGTTGTTAGCTCATTGTCTCACCAGTTAGACTAGATATTTGTTGTTAGCTCATTGTCTCACCAGCTAGACTAGATATTTGTTGTTAGCTCATTGTCTAACCAACCTAGACTAGATATTTGTTGTTAGCTCATTGTCTCACCAGCTAGACTAGATATTTGTTGTTAGCTCATTGTCTAACCAACCTAGACTAGATATTTGTTGTTAGCTCATTGTTTCACCAGCTAGACTAGATATTTGTTGTTAGCTCATTGTCTCACCAGCTAGACTAGATATTTGTTGTTAGCTCATTGTCTAACCAACCTAGACTAGATATTTGTTGTTAGCTCATTGTTTCACCAGCTAGACTAGATATTTGTTGTTAGCTCATTGTCTCACCAGCTAGACTAGATATTTGTTGTTAGCTAATTGTCTCACCAGCTAGACTAGATATTTGTTGTTAGCTCATTGTCTCACCAGCTAGACTAGATATTTGTTGTTAGCTCATTGTTTCACCAGCTAGACTAGAAATTATTTGTTAGCTCATTGTCTCACCAGCTAGACTAGATATTTGTTGTTAGCTCATTGTCTCACCAGTTAGACTAGATATTTGTTGTTAGCTCATTGTCTCACCAGTTAGACTAGATATTTGTTGTCAGCTCATTGTCTCACCAGTTAGACTAGATATCTGTTGTTAGCTCATTGTCTCACCAGTTAGACTAGATATTTGTTGTTAGCTCATTGTCTCACCAGCTAGACTAGATATTTGTTGTTAGCTCATTGTCTAACCAACCTAGACTAGATATTTGTTGTTAGCTCATTGTTTCACCAGCTAGACTAGATATTTGTTGTTAGCTCATTGTCTCACCAGCTAGACTAGATATTTGTTGTTAGCTCATTGTCTCACCAGCTAGACTAGATATTTGTTGTTAGCTCATTGTCTCACCAGCTAGACTAGATATTTGTTGTTAGCTCATTGTCTAACCAGCTAGACTAGATATTTGTTGTTAGCTCATTGTTTCACCAGCTAGACTAGATATTTGTTGTTAGCTCATTGTCTCACCAGTTAGACTAGATATTTGTTGTTAGCTCATTGTCTCACCAGCTAGACTAGATATTTGTTGTTAGCTCATTGTCTCACCAGCTAGACTAGATATTTGTTGTTAGCTTATTGTCTCACCAGCTAGACTAGATATTTGTTGTTAGCTCATTGTCTCACCAGCTAGACTAGATATTTGTTGTTAGCTCATTGTCTCACCAGCTAGACTAGATATTTGTTGTTAGCTCATTGTCTCACCAGCTAGACTAGATATTTGTTGTTAGCTCATTGTTTCACCAGCTAGACTAGATATTTGTTGTTAGCTCATTGTCTCACCAGTTAGACTAGATATTTGTTGTTAGCTCATTGTCTCACCAGTTAGACTAGATATTTGTTGTCAGCTCATTGTCTCACCAGTTAGACTAGATATCTGTTGTTAGCTCATTGTCTCACCAGTTAGACTAGATATTTGTTGTTAGCTCATTGTCTCACCAGCTAGACTAGATATTTGTTGTTAGCTCATTGTCTAACCAACCTAGACTAGATATTTGTTGTTAGCTCATTGTTTCACCAGCTAGACTAGATATTTGTTGTTAGCTCATTGTCTCACCAGCAAGACTAGATATTTGTTGTTAGCTCATTGTCTCACCAGCTAGACTAGATATTTGTTGTTAGCTCATTGTCTCACCAGCTAGACTAGATATTTGTTGTTAGCTCATTGTTTCACCAGCTAGACTAGATATTTGTTGTTAGCTCATTGTCTAACCAGCTAGACTAGATATTTGTTGTTAGCTCATTGTCTCACCAGCTAGACTAGATATTTGTTGTTAGCTCATTGTCTCACCAGCTAGACTAGATATTTGTTGTTAGTTCATTGTCTCACCAGCTAGACTAGATATTTGTTGTTAGCTCATTGTCTAACCAACCTAGACTAGATATTTGTTGTTAGCTCATTGTTTCACCAGCTAGACTAGATATTTGTTGTTAGCTCATTGTCTCACCAGTTAGACTAGATATTTGTTGTTAGCTCATTGTCTCACCAGTTAGACTAGATATTTGTTGTCAGCTCATTGTCTCACCAGTTAGACTAGATATCTGTTGTTAGCTCATTGTCTCACCAGTTAGACTAGATATTTGTTGTTAGCTCATTGTCTCACCAGCTAGACTAGATATTTGTTGTTAGCTCATTGTCTAACCAACCTAGACTAGATATTTGTTGTTAGCTCATTGTTTCACCAGCTAGACTAGATATTTGTTGTTAGCTCATTGTCTCACCAGCTAGACTAGATATTTGTTGTTAGCTCATTGTCTCACCAGCTAGACTAGATATTTGTTGTAAGCTCATTGTCTCACCAGCTAGACTAGATATTTGTTGTTAGCTCATTGTTTCACCAGCTAGACTAGATATTTGTTGTTAGCTCATTGTCTCACCAGCTAGACTAGATATTTGTTGTTAGCTCAGTTTCTCACCAGCTAGACTAGTTATTTGTTGTTAGGTCATTGTCTCACCAGCTAGACTAGATATTTGTCGTTAGCTCAGTTTCTCACCAGCTAGACTAGATATTTGTTGTTAGCTCAGTTTCTCACCAGTTAGACTAGATATTTGTCGTTAGCTCAGTTTCTCACCAGCGAGACTAGATATTTGTTGTTAGCTCATTGTCTCACCAGCTAGACTAGATATTTGTCGTTAGCTCAGTTTCTCACCAGCTAGACTAGTTATTTGTTGTTAGGTCATTGTCTCACCAGCTAGACTAGATATTTGTCGTTAGCTCAGTTTCTCACCAGCTAGACTAGATATTTGTTGTCAGCTCATTGTCTCACCAGTTAGACTAGATATTTGTCGTTAGCTCAGTTTCTCACCAGCGAGACTAGATATTTGTTGTTAGCTCATTGTCTCACCAGCTAGACTAGATATTTGTCGTTAGCTCATTGTCTCACCAGCTAGACTAGATATTTGTCGTTAGCTCATTGTCTCACCAGCTAGACTAGATATTTGTTGTTGGGTCATTGTCTCACCAGCTAGACTAGATATTTGTCGTTAGCTCAGTTTCTCACCAGCTAGACTAGATATTTGTTGTTAGCTCAGTTTCTCACCAGTTAGACTAGATATTTGTCGTTAGCTCAGTTTCTCACCAGCTAGACTAGATATTTGTCGTTAGCTCATTGTCTCACCAGCTAGACTAGATATTTGTTGTTAGCTCAGTTTCTCACCAGCTAGACTAGATATTTGTTGTTAGCTCAGTTTCTCACCAGTTAGACTAGATATTTGTCGTTAGCTCAGTTTCTCACCAGCTAGACTAGATATTTGTCGTTAGCTCATTGTCTCACCAGCTAGACTAGATATTTGTCGTAAGCTCAGTTTCTCACCAGCTAGACTAGATATTTGTTGTTAGCTCATTGTCTCACCAGCTAGACTAGATATTTGTCGTTAGCTCATTGTCTCACCAGCTAGACTAGATATTTGTTGTTAGGTCATTGTCTCACCAGCTAGACTAGATATTTGTCGTTAGCTCAGTTTCTCACCAGCTAGACTAGATATTTGTTGTTAGCTCATTGTCTCACCAGCTAGACTAGATATTTGTCGTAAGCTCAGTTTCTCACCAGCTAGACTAGATATTTGTTGTTTGCTCATTGTCTGACCAGTGAGACTAGATATTTGTCGTTAGCTCATTATCTCACCAGCTAGACTAGATATTTGTTGTTAGCTCATTGTTTAACCCAGTTAGACTAGATATTTGTCATTAGCTCATTGTCTCACCAGTTAGACTAGATATTTGTCGTTAGCTCATTGTCTCACCAGCTAGACTAGATATTTGTTGTCAGTTCATTGTCTCACCAGCTAGACTAGATATTTGTAGTCAGCTCATTGTCTCGCCAGCTAGACTAGATATTTGTTGTTAGCTCATTGTCTGACCAGTGAGACTAGATATTTATCGTTAGCTAATTGTCTCACCAGCTAGACTAGAAATTTGTCGTTAGCTCATTGCCTCACCAGCTAGACTAGATATTTGCTGTAAGCTCATTGTCTCACCAGTTAGACTAGATATTTGTTGTCACCTCATCGTCTCACCAGCTAGACTAGATATTTGTCGTTAGCTCAGTTTCTCACCAGCGAGACTAGATATTTGTTGTTAGCTCATTGTCTCACCAGTTAGATTTAATATTTGTCGTTAGCTCATTGTCGCACCAGCTAGACTAGATATTTGTTGTTAGCTCATTGTCTGACTAGTTAGACTAGATATTTGTCGTTAGCTCATTGTCTCACCAGTAAGATTAGATATTTGTCGTATGCTCATTGTCTAACCCAGCTAGACTAAATATGTGTTGTTAGCTCATTGTCTCACCAGCTAGACTAGATATTAGTTGTTAGCTCATTGTCTCACCAGCTAGACAAGATATTTGTTGTCAGCTCATTGTCTCACCAGCTAGACTAGATATTAGTTGTTTGCTCATTGTCTAACCAGCTAGACTAGATATTTGTTGTCAGCTCATTGTCTCATCAGCTAGACTAGATATTTGTCGTTAGCTCATTGTCTCACCAGCCAGACTAGATATTTGCTGTTAGCTCATTGTCTCACCAGCAAGACTAGATATTTGTCGTTAGCTCATTGTCTCACCAGCCAGACTAGATATTTGCTGTTAGCTCATTGTCTCACCAGCAAGACTAGATATTTGTTGTTAGCTCATTGTCTCACCAGCTAGACAATATATTTGTCGTTAGCTCAGTCTCACCAGTTTGACTAGATATTTGTTCTTAGATAATTATCTCACCAGTTAGACTAGATATTTGTTGTTAGCTCATGTTCTCAACTGCTAGACTAGATATATTATGTTAGCTCATTGTCAGTATGCTATACATGTGGGAAGGCCACTCATTTTGCTAAGGAATTCTGAAGTGATAGGAGGTGTTTATATCCACGAGCACAGAGAACAGTACAATGCTAGCGGTGCAATAAGTATGGGCATATATCTCGCAACTGTTGGGGAAATGACGTTTGGGGGCAAGGTACTATTGCTACCCTTGCCAACCAATACACACAGGATTACCGGTCATAGGGATAAAAATTGATGATGTGTTCATCACTCATAGACACGAGGTTTTCCCGGTCTATAATCAGTGCGCATTACTGTCAGATGTGGTGGGAGCAACCAGTCGGTGTTATGATGATCAATGGTTTATCCCGAGCATGTTGTGGTGAAGGGACAGTCACAATCTGTACTGAGAAGGGTGACAGCCAAAGTTGATGTTCTGGTGATGCAATAAAAAACCCTTGACTATGACATGTTGGAATTGATGCAATACAAGCAGTAGTAGGCGTCATAATCACAGCGACGGCAGATGTAATGCCTGGAGAAGGAAAAGAAGTCTGTGCAGCCATGTCTATTAAAAAATGGACCTCTGCTACGTTTGATGACAACGAAAAGGTGTGGACTGCAAAGTGGAAATGGACTATGAGCAGGCACCAAATCGGCTATGCAACACCATTCTAGAGTATGCAGGTTCCACAAAGAATAGGGCCACATATGAAGAAGAACTTCAGATGTGGATTGATAACGGATGGTTAATACCATACCCACAGGAACGTCTGGGACCACCCAAAGGATTAATTTCGCTCATGGCTGTTGAACAACCTACTAAAGACAAAATTTGGCCCGTAATGGATTACCGAGAATTGAATCAACATGTTGATTCTTTCACTGGAAATGCAGATGTGTTCGCTGCTAAACTAAGAGAGTAGCGTCAGAAAGGGAGTAATGTAGCACTGTTGGATTTGAAGAGAGCCTACCTGCAGATACGTGTCCATGAGTCATTATGGCCATTTCAGACAGTGATAATCAAGGGAAAACGATATTGTTTGACACGTTTAGGTTTTGGCCTAAACATAGCACCCTTAATAATGACAACTATTATTAAAACTGTTTTGATGCAGGATGAGACCACAGCAAAAGCTGCTTCAGCTTACATTGACAGCATCTACGTTAATGAGGATATAATGTCTGCAGCTGTGGTTCGAGCAAAACTGGAATCGTTTGGGTTAATAAGCAAAGACCCTAAGCGCCTAAAGGATGGGGTGCCTGTGTTAGGCCTAGAGATCTATGAGAAGGGCAATACTTTGCGATGGAAGCGAGGGAGTGTGATTCCAGAGTTACCCAGTGTATTGACAAGACGCATTGTGTTTCCTATTTGCGGTAAATTAGTAGAACATCTACCTGTCTGTGGATGGCTCCGATCGGCAACAGGAGTGTTGTTTCTTCCGCCCATCACGCCAATAATTTCCTGGGTAAGGTTGACACTGTTGTCCAAACTTCAAAACTTCTCTATACGTAGCACCTTCTCTGAACTCCAAATGAACTTCTGCTAATTCAACTTATTTCTTCGAAATCCAACTTTAAAATGAACGTCCCTCTAAAAAATCAACCCTCTTTTATCTCCAACCAACGGGAAGCTAATTAAAACCAAAGATACTGTGCGCGATCTGGAGTAACATTGGATTCTGATGGTACATTCACCTCCCAGATCGACAAAGTTTGTTCAACTGCACGGAGCCTTTCCAGTTGGATTCTACGCACTTTCAAAACGAGACAAAAAAACCTAATGCTGACACTCTGGAAGTCGCTGGTATTGCCGCACATTGATTACTGTTGTCAGCTGTGGACTCCGGACAGAAAAGGTCATATTCAAGCATTAGAGACCATCCAGAAGTCGTTTCTAAGAAAGATAACTGGTTATAGTCAATTGAATTATTGGCAACTGCTGGATACGTTGAATATCAAATCGATTCAACGCAGGCAAGAAAGATATTCAATCATCTATACCTGGCGTATGATGGAGAACCAGGTGCCCAACGCTGGTATACAGCACCATATCTCAAAACGTGGCAGAAGGTGTGTAGTACCACCCCTAACCAGTGCCAGGGACAACTGGATCTGACGGCTCAGGGAATCGAGTTTAAATTCCCGGGATCCTACGCTCTTCAATTGCCTCACGAACTGCAAAACAAAATTGTTCAAGTCGGCGCTGGATACCTGGCTGAAGTCTGTACCAGACGAACCTCAGATCCCCGGTTATACCGCTATGAGACACAGTGAATCCAATAGCTTATGCCACATGCTTGTCTGTGTAAAGAGGGACAGCGAAACGGTGCAGCGGTCTATTGATTCGACGCCGCCTATACCGTCCCAACTGGAGGCCGCTTGCCGCAGTGACCTTGGAGGGCTCTGACCGCCGAAAGACATCACACAAATCACACACAAAAAAAAAAAACAGGAGCATCTCATTTGCATATCTGGTGGTCACATTGCAGGCATTATAAGGCAGATAAGGCAGCCATTTTTGTTTCTTTCTTCTTCATTCATTTCATTCCACGACCGACCCGTTGAATTATGCACACGTGCTAGTTAGGTAAGTCGCCCGTTTCCCTACAGCTCATTGTCTCACCAGCTAGACTAGATATTTGTCATTAGCTCATTTTCTCACTAGATAGACTAGACATTTGTCGTTAGCTCATTCTCATCAGCTAGACTAGATATTTGTCATTAGTTCATTGTCTCACCAGCTAGACTAGATATTTGTCATTAGCTCATTTTCTCACTAGATAGACTAGACATTTGTCGTTAGCTCATTCTCATCAGCTAGACTAGATATTTGTCATTAGCTCATTTTCTCACTAGATAGACTAGACATTTGTCGTTAGCTCATTCTCATCAGCTAGACTAGATATTTGTCATTAGCTCATTGTCTCACCAGCTAGACTAGATATTTGTCATTAGCTCATTTTCTCACTAGATAGACTAGACATTTGTCGTTAGCTCATTCTCATCAGCTAGACTAGATATTTGTCATTAGCTCATTGTCCCACCAGATAGACTAGATATTTGTCATTAGCTCATTTTCTCACTAGATAGACTAGATATTTGTCGTTAGCTCATTCTCATCAGCTAGACTAGATATTTGTCATTAGCTCATTGTCTCCACCTCTCAAACTCACCAATTGTAAAAACAGCTATTTGTTGCATTTTATTGCTATTGAATATTCTAAATCTCTCTGAAATGAAAGCACATAATAATTATGAAATTCATCCTGAACACTTTACAACTTATATCTGCTGATCAAGCAGTGATAATATATTGACTAAGCAGTGGTCACACTTGTAAAACTCAACTGGACTAGCCTGTGTGAAAAAGATCAGATCTATATGATATTGCTCTGCACTCAAATGATTCTATAAAATAAAGAAAAAGTGCTCAAATTCGATTTGAAAATAGAGGATTTTGAAGTTGAAAGTCAGTCTTAAACAATGGTTCCTTGCAGAAATTAGATCCGTTCTTCATATGACTCAAGATATTGTTTCATATTGTGCTATGAGACTATATAAAACCATGGAGTGGGCTATTGCCACATACATATCAAAGAAGATCAACAGTTAGTGCCAGCGAGTAATCAATAGTAAGAAGCCGTTGCGATGACACACAATGATTTTCAATGGTTATCAAAAGAGGCAGAGAGTGCACGAAAATCTGAGGATATTGGTTGTGACTCCGACTCTAGGAAACACTAGTAGTTATCGGTGAGAAATCATTGAAAATGTCTACTGAGTAAATAAGTAATAAATGTATTTGATATTTAAATATTTAAATAAACCACTTAAGGGAGGGAGAACTTATTGATAAGTTATTTTTCTGCTAAACACATTAAAATTCATGTCCTTAAAATGGAAAACGGTATTCTCGTTCTCCTCAACAAAAGAAAAAAAAATGTCCATATACAGGGGAAAACAAAAACCAACAATGTAATATACTGCACTATATGGTGTTATTGTAAAAATACACCGATAGATTAAGAATAGACTTGCTTATTTTGTGTTTTTATAATGTGGGACCGCATATCCGATGCGATGGTCATGAGAAAAGGAATCACAGAAAGCAACTGACATATTGTTTAATTTTCCATGGATTTTCAATGATATGCGATACTTTGTAGAATGTTTCTGGTGTAATAGAAGAGGAAGGATAGCAACCTGTCCCGATGTCAGATTGCCGCTGCCTGTTCTCTGTTGCTAACCAGTTACTTTTAGGAACTTTTTTTATTTTGGCATCGATGTTATAATTCACTATATCGATCTTTTTCCGATTTTTTAAAAACATATTTAAATTAATCTTTCCTACAGATGAACATACGTTGTTCAATAAACTAAGTACAAATATATTTGTAAATCATGTAAACATTATTAAATAACCTTTTCCAATTAAAGCAGTTACCCCTCTGACAGTTGTATAGTCAGATTAGATGGACACAAATTATTTTAATAATATTGAACTTTCTAGTGAAGTGCCATTTACTCTCCTTAATAAAAATTCAACTTTGCCCTAAACACACACACACACACACACCACCACCACCACCACCACCAACACCAACAACAACAACAAAAGAACTTTATATCCCATTGGTCATAATAACCAGGGAAAAAAGGCAGATCAAAGTTGAACCTTGTTGTCTTTTACTGACCCCATACGTCAGCGCCACCTGTTTTCTTTTCTCTCGTGATAAGACAGAAAGATCTAAATTTTCTTTGATATTTTAATTCACGTTTCCATGAGATTGTCTTTGTGTTTACATTATCATTCATTATATCAAGCTTTTTTCACAAATCAAAAATATTTAAATGAATCATTCCTACAATTTCACTTTCGTTGTCTTAGCTTTGATACAATTACGACTATGCTGAGATCGCGTCGATAAGGCACACACACACACACACGCACACACACACACACACACACACACACACACACACACACACACACAAACCACAACAAATACAAAACCTTCATATTTAATGTCTGTTTCCAAGCTGTCTAAAACTTCGTAATCAAAAGTTCAACAAATGACAAGTGGTAAAGTGGAGACGCCAAATAGCTCAATACAGAAAAGAAGCAAATAAGCTTCGTTGCTTCCAGCATCGAAAAAAATAAAAATAAAAATATAAATATAAAAGAAATCATTGAATGGAGACGAAGAAGTTTTTTTTTAAATAGCAATCAAGGCCTTTTCAATGGAAACAGGCATCATTTGTAGAGATGGGGAAATTAGTCACCCAAAAATACAAAACGAACAGAAAATAAATCACTGTTTAAAGTAAACCGAGGATGTTTGCAAGATAAAAGTGACCGTTAAAGATCAAAAGCCTTGTCAACAAAGCACTTACAGAACTACAAAGATATGTGCGTCATAGCAATGCAAATAGACCACAAGAAACTTACTAGTATTGTGGATAAATACGCACATTTATCTATATTCAAAGCATTTATATATATATATATATATATATATATATATATATATATATATATATATATATATATATATATATATATATATGAATAAATATATATATATTTATTCATATATATATATATATATATATAGATAAAGCAGCTATATATTCATATTCAAAGCAGTTGTGTGTGTGTGTGTGTGTGTGTGTGTGTGTGTGTGTGTGTGTGTGTGTGTGTGTGTGTGTGTGTGTGTGCAATTTTTTCCTCACAAAACCTGAAATCATCAGGTCTTTTTTTTCAAATTTATTAATTAGCTACATGCCACCGGTAAATTATTCAACTTCTTAAATGTATTAACTTCATACATATTACGTCAGTCTAAAACTAGAAAATAATGAACGCTCCCGTTTCCTTCTTAGTTTTGCAGAATGACGGAATAACCGGCAATCACCAGTTGGATAAACACCTTAACGTTAGAACCAGTCATTCTTTAAATTGGGAATTCGTATTTCCGAACACAGAAAAAACCTTTCTCAGTGTCACTTTCGAATACGTTTCCCAAAGCAAAAACTTCTTACGAATTGTATTTTTTCCAACTATTGTTTTACCTTTTTTTCAATACAAAACAATCCTTCACATAAATCATTCAGCTTAAACATAAGAAAACCAAATTCCAAATTATTCATGCAACATATATTCAAGCATCTCGCATTTCTCTTAGACATTCACATATTCATACATACGGAAGCCAACAGAATTTTACGTTTTTTTCTCTTTACAGACCATTCAAACAGGATTTTTATGGCCTCTTGCCGTTCATAAAAACAGATGTTACATTGCCTAACTACTACTGTTATTCGTACTTCGAATAATTCGTATTATTAGTACTATTTTTATTGTTATTGTTATTAGTTTCATTATTACGATTAATGTGTTAACTAGTGTTTATTGTAATTATTAGTATTCTTATTAATAAAGCTACTATAAATAGAACAGTTTTATTTAAAAGGTGGAAAGCAGACACTTCTATTCTTATCTGTTCTGTACTTTAAACACTATTTTATCTTCATTTTTTTTATTAATACTAAAAAATTAAAACAGTTTCATTTTTTTTTTTACGCTGATTTTTATAACTCTTCTGTAATTCACCCAACAATTTGATAAACGGATATTAATTTTCCCCCTAAAACATTCAATGATTGCTCACTCGAGAAAAAGAAGCTATGTTGTGAAAAAATTAATTTCCAGCAAAGAATCAATGACCGCTCAGATCGAGAAGGGAGCAATGCACTTTCCTTAGGTTGCGAAAGAATTGCCCCCTTCCGCGACGTAACCGTCTTTTAGTATCTTCGCCAGACGAAAGTGGAAAAGATTTACTTTCAATCGCCGGCAACTGAATCAATTTGTGGTGAAGAAAAAGAGAAAAAAGACAAGGGAATCTCCCTCTTGTATAATGGAAGGATCAGATGATTAACTATCACGTGATTCGGAGCACAAAATAAAACTTTAAAAGGGTGAATAACAACAACAATTCTTCTTGGTTAATATTCAAGGCAAGTGCACGCCGATCCTTATCTTCTCAAGCAATCATTAATCCTTTTTTTCACACGATCCCCAAGAAAGAAAAAAAAAGAAAATGCGTGGAAAAACAAAGGATATAAAGCCATGCAATTACTTAATATAGTTAACGTATTAGTATTTTTTGTTTTATTTTTTTTTGGAGTCCCTAACTATTCTGGGAGGAGGCTAGGCCTACCTCGTCGTCGTCTCTTAGGTGCACAATCCGTACAATACCACTTCTGCCTTTCCGGAGGTGGAGAAACAATTTCCACACACCTGAAGTGACACCAGTCATCACAGCCGTCACAACAGATCATATCCTGATCACCTTGCGGGGAACTGCACACACGACAAAGCCAAATCACCTCTTCTTCCTGGGAAGGAGTCGATTGAAGGGAAACTGCACCATCGACCGATGCAGGGATGGACTGATCCTGACTCTCGCTGTTTAAAGAGAGCTCAAGTGGAAAGAGGTTCTTCAATGAGTGAATGTGTGCTGCATTGCCCCCCTGCCTTACCTTTGCAGACCTTACTACACCATCCTCACCATAAAACATTTCCAATATAATACCGAGAACCCAAAAGGGTCTTGGTTTAAGAGGACTTTTAACTAAAACGACATCTCCGACCTTAAGCCTGTTTCGGAAAGGCACCCTTGAACGGCCCAGGGGCTTCTCTCTGAGACTTAAGAGGTATTCATCATACCATAGTGCTCTGAACTTCTCCAGACACTGGTTTCGTACCTGCATGGTCCTGAGAAGCCTCTCTCGACTTAGAGGGAGGTGGGAAGAAAAATCTTCCTTATTTTAACTCAAAAGTTGTCCAGGACTCTTATTGGGCCTCAGAAACATGTTTGGAGTTACTGCCTCCAGCTCAGTCTCCACGGATTCTCGATAAGTTAGAGGGCGGTTGTTAATTGCCCTTTGTATATTCGATACTATGGTTAGTAACATGAAATAATCTATCTCACCTCTACCAACCACCTTATGCAGACAATTTTTGATTGGCTGAATACTCCTCTCCCAGACCCCTCCTACCCAAGGCGAAAATAGAGGGATAGGACAGAATTTAATCAGACTTCAGCCAAATTTCTGTTGATAATCGTGGCTCAACATCAATCTCTTAAATAACCGTCCACCTCCTATGAAGGTCTTAGCATTGTCACAGTAAATGGCTGTTGGAACACCATGGAGGTTTGTAAAACGTACCAAAGCCTGCAAAAAGGACAACACGACCATGTCTGGTACCACCTCAACATGTACAGCCCTGATACTGAGACTGGTGAAGATGAGTAGATACATCTTTACCACCTTAGGCCCTTCCTAAACCCAAAGGTGGCCCAACACGTGAAGCAGGCAAGCTGGCCACATTGGGGGGCAATACTTGTCTGGCATTGTACTTGCGGCACAGTGCACATGAAGCCAGGACTGTTTTCACTGCTTGTCTCCCCTTGGGCACCCAGTAACCACACCGTCTTAACTCTGCCAGAGTGGATGCAACCCCCAAGTGTTGACACCTTGTATGCACATCCATTATTATAAGCCGAGTTGCTGGGTGATCTTTTGCTAACAGAACAGGGTGTTTAACTTCCGGGTCGAAATGGAGAGACCTTGCAATTCTGCCACCTAACCTGATAAGACCCTCACCTTCAATGAACAGGTCGAGATCACGCACTAA
Source organism: Euprymna scolopes (assembly GCF_053919585.1). NCBI lineage: Eukaryota > Metazoa > Mollusca > Cephalopoda > Sepiida > Sepiolidae > Euprymna > Euprymna scolopes. Next base: position 1,371,758 of record NC_136508.1, read on the forward strand.
ACCCGGAACTGTCCTACCTGAGGAATCCCGCAGGAATGCTAGTTCCTCAGCATATCTCTGGCACTGCATCGTTTTCATCAGCAGAACGGCTGCAAGCCTTTCCGTGTCAACTTCTAACCGACGCTGCCGATGGATGAATCTGAGGACCAAGGAAGTCACTCAATAGCTTGGTAAAGGAAGAAAATCTTTCGAGAGGAAGAACTGTAGGTGGTTCCTCTCCCTGTAGGATGGCAGCATTCCAAGAAGAATGGGCCACCACTTGGTTGTGCTGGCTGAGGCATGGCAACTGCTGTGCAGCCCATGGACTGATCCCGCTACTTAACCAATCCAGACCAGTACACCAGAATTGGAGGAAAGCCTTGAACCTTTTCAAAGTTAACCCCCTAGTGATCAAATCGGCAGGATTCTCAGTTGTTGAGACATAACGAAATGAGGGCGAGAAACCTAGTGTTGCTTCCAACTCAGCACTCATCTGTTGGATGTCCTTCAGTCTATTCTGGGCAAAGAGGTTTCTGCTTACAATTGTTCCGGAAATCAGCCAAGAGAGGACCACCTGCGAATCTGTGGCTACATGAATCTCAGAGGGAGAGAACCCTCCAAAATTCCTCAACAAAGTAGACAGGCACCGGAGAGCCAAAAACACGGCCATAAGTTCTAAGGTGGGTAGAGTTTTCTTTTTGAAGGGAGCCACCCTAGCTTTTGCAAACACCAGACCAGATTGGCAATTTTGCACTACATATGCTGCAAAGCCATATGCCTCTGGAGATGCATCGCAGAAAAGAAAAAGTTTGCCAGCCTCATTCTTGCTGAGTGCTCTTCTGGGGAAGGAGACAGTTTCCAGCTCAGAGAGATCAAGGGAAAGCTTCCTCCATAAGGACAAGTATTCCGGTGGGACCGTTACATCCCATCCCAATCCCTTCTTCCAAAGTTCACTCAACAAAATACGGTCACATAACGAAACCGGTAGGCACAATGATAACGGGTCATAGACTCTAGCTGTCTCGCTGAGGATCCATCTCTTTGTAAAGGCACTAGAGTCGCACTTAACAGCTGCTACACAAAAAGTGTCTGAGAGAGGACAGTATCTATATCCGAGCACCTTCTCCCATTTGTTGCCATGGTCATTCAGGGAACCATGCTCCTGCATTTTGTTTTGAATCGCCACATGGTTAGAATTACAGGACAGCAGTTCGAATCCTCCCTGATGCAATCGTTCCCGGGTGAGTGTATATAACCGGCACAGTTCATCGGGATCATCGTGCGACATAACCAAATTATCCACGTAAAACCGATTCTCCATCATGGATCTACAATTATCCATGGGAAACTGCGCTGCATGGTATTTAAGGACATAATTCAATATAAATGGACTAGCAGCATACCCAAAAATAATTGTGTTGTATCTGAAGCAGCGTAGGTGACCTCCTTCTTTTAGGAAAAAACAGAACTTATTCCTGTCCGATTCAAGCTTCAGGCAGATCATTGAGAAGGCCTTCTTAATATCTGCTAACACGATGTGCTTATTAGCACGAAAGGTAAGTAACAAATCTAGTAGGTCACAAGTAAGATTTATTCCCTGTTAGGTAGCCTCATTAAGGGAAGGAGAGTCACCAACTTTGAGGCTGCAGTTGAACACTGGCCGAATCTTAGTGGTGGAGGTAGGGTCCGATTTCAGGACAGGCATGTGCGGAATCCAGACTAACTCTCCAAACCGTTGAGGAGGCACAAAGATCTCCTCTATAATTCCATCCCGTTCCTGCTGATGGAAAACCTTCAAATATTCATGATAAAGTTGCCTCTTCTCCAATCTGCACGACACATTCCAATATTCGCAGAGCCACTGCATGGTTGGAAGGAACACAAGAGATCTTATCGTCCTCCCATGGCAACTGAATGTAATATTTGTTATCCTTAAATGAAATAGACTGTCGAAAGAGAGCAATCTTCTGTCCATCATAATTAGACAGTTCCTGTTCTTCAATACCCAGTGACTCCACACTGAACATCTTCTCCAAACCCCTTTGTACATCACTTTCAGGGAAGAAATCCTTTAGAGGGTCTTCATAGGTGCCCTGAGACTCCAGCACAAAACATAGGTGAGATGGGTTGACCTCAGCAGTCGACGCAAGTACAGCATCGAAGGTAAGGCATTCTGAGTTCTTGTCCACAGAATGGTCAGTATGTAAAAACTGCTTCACCTCACCAAAGGGGACGAGTCCTATTGGTGTCAAAAATGCCTGTCCAAGCAAACAAGGTACCAATTGAAGGCTCCCTAAATGTTGAATGACATCCAGCCCAATTATTCCATGAATTGAAATAAAATTTGTGCCTCTGTCAAATCTGGCGGCTAAGAGACATTTGAGGCGTTCAAATTCATCCAAAATAAAATCCAGATTCTCGATGTGTACCGAAATATCAATATTTTCGTGTACCAACACCGTCAGGGAAAATGGACAATAGGATCCAATGCTAGCCTCCAATGCTACCTCTTTAAAACGCCTGTCGCAATCTCCAAGGATGGTAGTCAGCCTAATTTCACAATCATGTCCAATGGACTCCAAGTGACCGAGGGGTCCAAGACCTTACTGGACAAATAAGTCCGTCCACTGCCTGTGTCCAATAGACAGTTGACGGAAACACTTTTATCACCCCTACCAAAGGTAACACACAAAACAGGGGGAAGGCTCGAGAATTTTCCACCATGAATGCTATAGGCGGAGTTGGACTGAATAGAGGAATCTCTCCATGAAGTACCAGATCTAGGTCCTGAAGGTACATTCCCTAAGGGCCCCCGCATAGTGTTACAAGCCAAGCCAGGGATCTTATCCCCCTTAATAAGGAGATGTTTAACCGCTTCCTTAGTATCTCTCAGAATTGATGACAAGGAGGGGATTCTTCTACCCAAAATTAAGATCAACTCCCCCTTGACCTCCTTGGGGAATTTTGCAAAGAGAATCTTGGCCATAAGCCGAGCCCCAGAAGAAAGGTCGTTTGAAAACGAACAGTCGAAGGAGCCCTCCAACTCAGCCAATAGGGAGGCTACTTTGGATATGTAGTTAGCCAGGGCAGTAACGGATCTGTCCTGTTTACAGGAAAAATCTGATATGTCTTGGAAGATGTTATCTATTATTTCATCTTCATCGAAGTACTCGCTCTTCAGAACCGAAAGAGCCACCTTATAATTTCTGTTGCTGATGGAAAGATGATTAATCAACAACAGGGGTTGGCCAGACAGTGAACACTTCAAAAAATTCAGTCTTTCAGTCTGCCAGCTACACAATTCTCAAAACGCGACAAGAAATCCTTGAAGCTCATAGGGTTAGATTGCATGTCCAATCCATCGAAGGTGGGTCCCATGATCTGAATTTGAGGTGGTTTTACAGTAAATGAGGCCCCAACTCTTCCAACTTCTGGGGAACATGGAAGACTCAGAGAGTCCATGGCCACTGGGAGGAGCTTTAACTCAAGATGTTCTAATTCTCTTCGGAATCTCAGGGTGTATGCAAGAGACTCCCTCTCAATTTGAATCCAATCCTCTTCCTCAGAAGATTGAAGTTGGATTTTACTAACACATATGTCTACTTCAGTCAAATATTCCTCCACCGATTTCTGCAGTGCAGAGAAGGATTTAACAGAGAGTTCATCCTCCAGATTGGCCATCTCCAGAATCGTTCGGATTTTAGTCCAAAGAAGAGAAATTCTCTTCCTTAAATCTGGTTGACTCACATCCATGTTAGTATGGGGTTTCTTTCGCAAATATGTGAAAAAATTAATTTCCAGCAAAGAATCAATGACTGCTCAGATCGAGAAGGGAGCAATGCACTTACCTTAGGTTGCGAAAGAATTGCCACTTTCCGCGACATAACCGTCTTGTAGTATCTTCGCCAGACGAAAGTGGAAAAGATTTACTTTCAATCGCTGGCAACTGAATCAATTTGTGGTGAAGAAAAAGAGAAAAAAGACAAGGGAATCTCCCCTCTTATATAATGGAAGGATCAGATGATTAACTATCACGTGATCCGGAGCACAAAATAAAACTTTAAAAGGGTGAATAACAACAACAATTCTTCTTGGTTAGTATTCAAGGTAAGTGCATGCCGATCCTTCTCTTCTCGAGCAATCATTAATCCTTTTTTTCACAATGTACACCTACTTTAAGTTGCGAAAGAATTGCCCTCTTTCGCGACGTGACAGTCAGTTGACAAGTATCTTGCTAACAAAACTGAGGTAATCAAGAAGTAGCTTCCTGGCACTAGCACCCAATGCATTAAAAAAACCCTCATCTCAACAGGAGAGAAATCTCCTTTTAAATAACCAAATGGGCATGTGATTAACTGTCACCTGACCAGAGAAAAAACTTTAAAACAGCTGAGGAGGTAATGTTAGCAAGCAAGGGAAGTGCACACCACTCTCCCTTTCTTTGAGCAATCATTAATCCTTTTTTTTTTTCACACACTCCCCAGGAAAAGAAAAATAAAGGAGAAAATGAAGGAAAACAAAAATATAAAAGTATGCACTTACTCAAAGAAGTTAGCATGTTAGTATAATTTTTAGTTTATTTTTTATTTTTTTGTTGGGTCTTAATTATTCAGGGAGGAGGCTAGGTCTACCTAGCTGCCGTCTCAATGATGCACAACTCAGACAATACCATTTCTGTCTGGCAGGAGGTGAAGACTCAATTCCCCCATGCCAGAAATGACACCAGTCGTCACATGCATTGCAACAAATCATTTCCTCGCCACCCTGTGGATGGGACAAAGCCACATTACTTCTTCTTCATATGAAGGTGTTGATTGAAGAGGAATAACATCAATCCCATCCACAGGTCTTTAACAGATACACGTATGGATTTATCTTAATCCTCTCCACTTAAGGATAATTCAAAGGGGAATAGATTTTTTAAAGAATGGATACGCATTGATTATTACATTCAACTCTACATCCCCACCCCTGGTCTCCAGACTACACATGTGGTATGGTGGATGTGGTCGTTTATCCAGGCACTCCTACGAAGGGGGATTGGCTGGACTACTTCATCTTCATTGGAGCTCTCAGAAGAGATGTCGGAACCATCATCATCAGCGTTAGGGCATACAGTCATACCATCAGGCTGGACTTCTTCATCTTCATTGGAGCTTTCAGGAGGGGTGCTGGAACTATCGGCATTGGGGTATGCAGTTGTACCATCATGGGGAATAGGTCGGATCCACAGGTCATCGTTGGATGATAAACCATTACTGCTACTCGCCAACTGGTTCGTATTTAGGACAGGCCGGATATCCTTCACATGGCGTGGGGTACCATCAACTAGCACAGCTCGTTCACTGATGATGCCAGTGATTTGCGCTCTTTGAAAGCTGTTGGTGCATCTATTATTGGGAGGCTCACCCAGACAGTGTCCCCTAACTCATATGGCCCTTGGGTTTCCTGCCGCACTCGATAGCAATGGATCGCATAGGTGGGTGTGCTTGCAGCAGTTATGCCATCTATAGACCACCTCTGCAATCGTGCATTGTTTTCTTGCTGAGGTCCTCTTCATGCTTTGATGGCACCGGTCTGCTATGCCGTTGCCACTCGGTACATATGCACATCTGTGTCTGAGCTGGATCCTCAGTCTGAACTACCCACTGCAGAAGGCCGTGTCATTGTCTGTAAGGATCTCTTTAGGCGGCCCCATTTCATAAAATATGGACTCCAATTCACAGATGATACTGGAGGAATCCTGTCTTATTAACGGGCACCAGATGGAAGTGCTGGCTGCCATAGTGGGTTATGTCCATACCCAGTTGGCTCCAAGTCGCATCTACTCCCAGCTGACCTTTCTGCCATCTGGCCGGGGTGGGGTCAATTGACTGGCATGTTTGGCATTCCTTGACTACTGCTTTCATTGCACTTTTGAACACCGACAGATTGGACAACTGCACAAAATAACATGTCCGTCTCACTCTGGGGTATTCACTGAGGTGGTGTATCTTTCTGATTTCATCCGCCACCTCAATAGAGGCAGCACATAATGGTACTGGCTTGGCTTTCTTCTTCATGGTGTCATACCATCTCTGTGGAACCCAAGTGAGTCTATCAGCAAGGTGGCAATTCGAAGTGACCAGTACTGCATCCACAGACATGTTGTACTCTGTTACCAGCATTTTTATGATTTTCAACCTCCGTCTGATAAGCATCTAACTGGCTGCCTTAGTGCGCACCCTGGTCTTGCCTGTCAGTGTGTCTGATATCCAGTGGTACATGCATAGTGAATCTGTGTGTTTGCGTAATTTCCTGACTTTCCACTGGAGTGCCAGGTTGATACCTTTTATCACCGCATTGAGCTTTGCCATGTTGATTGAGCAGCGTCATTCACTGATCGCAACCAACAGGCGTCCTCAATCGTAGCCCCATTTTTCTCCAACAGCACACCAATTGCCAGAGAGTGCGCATCCACCCACACATTTAGTTTATCTCCCTGCACGCACCAGTGTCCTTTGGCGGGGTTATTCTGCTTTACCCTTGCGATGGTCTCCTTCACCATGCAAACCAACAGATCATCGGCTGTTTCATCATCCCAGCCTTTGGTTACTGCGCTTGCCCTATTTTTATGATGCCTGTTGCCACGCGATTCCATCCACACACTGGTAGGTGCTCCACAAGTTTTCCACACAGGGAGAATACTGCTCGCCTCGTGAAGACATCATTCAGGAACTGCAGTTCCACGCCTCCATTTCAAAGTTCCTCGCTCCTGTCGAACATTCAGGCCTAAGACATGGACGCCATTCTCCAAATGTTCGGGGTCCTTGCACGTCAAACCAAACTCAGCCAGTTTGAACCTTACACGTGATGATAACACAATGTCTTCGTTCACATATATGTTATCAAGGTACGCTGATGTCCCATCTTTTATTGTTTCTTCCTGTGACAACACAGCATTAATGATGGTCTTCATTATTTGAGGTGCCACATTCAGCCCGAAGCCTAGTCTGGTAAGGCAGTACCTCTTGCCAGCAAACACCACCGTCTGAAATGGCCGCATTGTTTCACTGATTCGGATCTGTAGGTATGCTTTTCTTAAATCCAGCAGGGATACATTGGAACCCTGCTGGTGCCACTCTCATAACTTGCTGGCATAAACGTCAGCATTTGCTGTGAACACATCAACATACACGTTCAGTTCACGGTAGTCTATTACTGGTTTCACCTTTGCTTTGTTGTGCTGAGCGACCGCCACCAGCAAAATCAGGCCTCTGGGAGATCCAAGTTTCTCATAGGGGTAGAGAATGACCCGCAATCCTTGATCCAATCACGAAGTTCTTCTTTGTATACAGGCCTCATTTTGTCGGGCATATGGTACTTTGTTACCTCATTTTGCAGTTTGGCTGGTTCCTGGTTTTCTGACCACTTCCACGTGACTGTCCAAGCCTTCTGCTGCTGGTGAAATTCGACAATAAGGTCTGGCTGATCAATCTTCAAAGCAGCACACACTGAAACCTTTACCTGAAACTGTACCACCCCCGTCTGCGTTATGTGAGCACTACCTAGGGCTCTGATTGCATCATAGCCTAGAAGAACGTCAAGGCTCAGTGATTTCTCGAGTACTACCAGTGCTTCGATGTTAGCCGAATTTTCAGTTTTAGTGCGAATGTTCACAGTGCCTACCCCGCAACATATCCGCATCGCTCCACTGAAGGTGGTTGTAGTACTTACCAACACAACAAAAGCCCACGTGTTTGTGCCTTGTATAGGCATGCGCGACAACAAAACTTGGGTTTTTATAAGCGGAAGTCTCGAGGTTGTCAGGAATCTACAGGCGCATGCGCAAGAGAAGGGATTGAGATAGTGGTATAAAGGCAGGTCGAGTGAGAAGGTTGTTGTTGTCATTGGACGTTACAGTGACGCATGCGTTAACAGGTGATTAAGAGGCAGTTTATTTTTGTGTGTCAAGTCATGCACCTCGGTGAAGGTCATACAAATCGTTCACCTCGGTGAAGGTGAAGGTCATAAACTATTTCGGCTATTTCATTTTGTCTCTTTTCCTGGACAACTATGGCTGGGGCAAAGTTTGATTTAAAACTGATACCCAAATTCGACGGATCCATTTCTGTTATCGACTGGGTCGAAAAGGTTGAGCTGACCTGCAACCTCTGTGAAGTAAAGGGGGTGCATACCGTGATTCCCCTGAGATTGGCTGGAGGCGCCCTAAGTGTATATCAGCAACTTAGTGCCATGGGGAAGGCTGATATTACCTGTATAAAAAATGCTTGATACAAGGCATTTGCTATGGATCCCTGTACGGCCTACGAAACATTTGCCACTAGGAAGCTCATGCCAGGAGAAACCGTGGACGTCTTCTTCACGGAGCTGAAGAAACTTGCAGTTCTATTTGGCAATGGAGTGTCAGAGCAAACACTGGCGTATGCGTTTGTGGCCGGCCTTCCCACCCATGTTAAGCAACTGTTGAGATAGAGGGCTTCCACCAGCGTATCTGTAACGCCCATGGAACATTTGTTAGAATGCGCTCGAGCCATTATCAGAGATGAGGAGGACCTGAGGGAACCGGTTGTAATGATGGCACAGGCAGCCAAGACTAATGCTGAAAAGAGTCCCAGTTTGAGACCCACGACCAATGGGAGATGTTTCTGCTGTGGCCAGCAAGGCCATATCGCAAGAAATTGTACTAACAAGGGGCGGGGGCGCCCGCGCTGTTTCCAATGTGGTAGTTATGGACATTTATCCCAAAATTGTGCAGGAAATGCATCAGGGGGCAGGACGTCAGCGCCGCCCTGTTCCCCGGACAAGATTTAATTGAGGCGCAACCAACAATAAATGTGTACGTGGACCAAGTGCTTTGTTCAGCTCTTCTCAACTCCGGGTGCTCACACACCATCATGAGTGCCAAGTTGTGTCGAAACTGGACAAAGCAGAACATCAAAGTAACCACAATAGGTGGCAATACGCAAGCTTGCTGTGAAGCCGGAACTGTCAAAGTCCACACAGACTCTGGTGTGGCCGCAAACATTAATGTGCTGGTGATGCGAGGAGATTTGCTGGGATTCGATGTACTGTTGGGATATGATGCTATTAAGGCACTGGGGGAAGTGGTTATCGGAAGAGATGGGACTGTGCGATTTTTGGAAACCCCAGTGTGTGCTGCAGTTCACATTGATCGGCCTGATTTTAAGATGGACTACGACCCTCACCAAAAAGCATGGACTGCATCCTGGAAGTGGACAGAAGGAAGGGCACCAACCGAACTCAAGAATTGCATTGCAGAGTACTCGGTACCCGACGAGGCCCGTAATGAATATGAGAAGGAACTTGAGGCATGGATCCAGGATGGATGGCTGATCCCCTACCCCAACAAGCTGGGACCACCCAAGGGTCTGATTCCCTTAATGGCGGTAGTCCAGCATAACAAATCAAGTTCGTCCGTTGCTGGACTATCGTGAACTCAATAGATACATTGAGACGTACACTGCCGATGCTGACGTGTGCACCAGCAAGCTGAGAGAATGGCGCCAGAAGGGCTCCAATGTGTCTATAGTAGACTTGCGGAAGGCTAATTTGCAGGTGCGAGTGCATGAGACATTGTGGCCGTTCCAGACAGTGTGGTTCCGAGGTCAGAGATACTGCTTTACTCGGCTTAGCTTTGGGCTGAATGTGGCACCGCAAATCATGAAGACCATCGTAAATGCAGTGTTGTCCCAGGAAAAGACCACTGAGGACACAACATTGGCCTATATTGATGATGTGTACGTCAATGAAGACATACAATCTGCGTCGCACGTCAGAGAAAAGTTAGCTCAATTCGGGTTGGAGTGCAAGGATCCCGAACGTCTGAGGGATGGAGCACGGGTATTAGGATTGGACGTTTGCGGGAAAGACGGTACCTTACGATGGAGGCGTGGCAGTGAGATTCCAACCATCCCTGATGTTATCATGCGGCGGACTATTTTTTCCTTGTGTGGGAAACTTATTGGTCACTTACCAGCGTGTGGCTGGCTCCGAGCAGCTGTGGGCGTCATCAAACGCAGGGCAAGTTTAGTAACTACAGGTTGGGATGATGTATCTGATGATGCTCTTCTAACTCTTGATGACGACAGAAACCCTAGAGAGAGTTAACAAGGAGGATCCTGCCCGTGGAGAATGGTGTGTCGATGGGGACACTGTGAATGTGTGGGTTGACGCTAGTTCTTTGGCATTGGGAGTGTTATTGGAGCAACGTGGAAATGTAATTGAGACGCATGCTGGCTGCGACCCGTGCATGATGCTCAACGCATCAACCTGGCGGAACTGGATGCTGTTGTGAAGGGTTTAAATCTGGCACTGCAATGGCAGTCGAAGAAGTTACACTTGTACACAGATTCTCTCTGCGTCTACCACTGGGTGTCCGACACTCTCTCGGGATGAACAAGAGTTCGTACTAAGGCAGCCAGTGAGATATTAATCCGGCGGAGGCTAAACATCCTGAAGAGTCTGGTATCAGAGTATGACCTGTCGGTGAGTGTAACGCTCGTGGCATCACACTGTAATCATGCAGACCAACTAACCCGTGTGCCTCACAAATGGTATGAAGCTGCGAAGACAGGCGTGGGGTTCGCTGCCCGATCTTGCGCAGTTGGTGCGATTAGCTCATGCCAAATACAAAGAATTCATGTGCAGAGTGGACATCAAGGCATCAAAAGAACTCTGTATTTTGCGAGGCAGTGACAAGGGCGGATGTCAGGCAGATCATCAAGCACTGTGAGGCATGCCAGTCTATCGATCCTGCACCTGAGCAATGGCAGAAGGGGCGATTGGAAGTTGAGCATGTGTGGCAACGATATTACCCATTACAGTGGTAAGCCCTTTCTAACCCTTATCGACTGTGGACCCACTCGTTTTGCGGTGTGGTGGCAAATGACCAGGCAGGACTCAGCGAATGTTGTCCGCCAACTGTCATCTATCTTTTCTGAGCGAGGTGCGCCGGAAGAGATATTGACGGACAACGATGCTGCTTTTTGTAGCCACCAAGTTCGGCAGTTGTTGAATGAGTGGGGTGTCCGACTACGACTGCGATGTGCTCATGTGCCATCAGGGAATGGCATTGCTGAGAGGAGCCATCGCAGCATCAAGAGAATTGCTGTCAGAAAGCAATGCACCATTACAGAGGCCACGTATTGGTATAACATCACACCAAAGGATGGGAAGACACTAACAACAGCACCGGCCAATGCCATACACAAATACCGTGTTAGGATAGAGGGCATTGACACTGTCCAACCAATCGACGAGGAGAGTCATAACAAATACAAGGTAGGGGATCCAGTTTGGTTTAGACCCCCTGGAAACCGGTGCAGCACCAAGTTCAAGCAAGGACGAATATCTGGAGTGGTCAGCCAGCAGTCGGTCCTTGTTGATGGAACCCCACGCCATGTGCGCGATCTTCGCCCAGCTAGTGAAGTACATCCCACAACTACAGAGAGCGATGAATCATCAGATGATGAGCTGCTAATGAGTGAGGTCACCGAGCAAGAGAGTGGTAGTTGTAGTTCGTCTGATCAGGCAAGATCAGAACCAGAACCAGAACCACACCCAGAACCAGAACCAAAACCTGAATCCGAGAGTGTAAATACCACCCTTCGCAGAAGCCAACGAACTAAGAGGCCACCCCCGAAGTGCACTCTATGTGATCATCAGATCAGGGGGGAGTGTAGTACTTACCAACACAACAAATGCCCACGTGTTTGTGCCTTGTATAGGCATGCGCGACAACAAAACTTGGGTTTTTATAAGCGGAAGTCTCGAGGTTGTCAGGAATCTACAGGCGCATGCGCAAGAGAAGGGATTGAGATAGTGGTATAAAGGTAGGTCGAGTGAGAAGGTTGTTGTTGTTGTCATTGGACGTTACAGTGACGCATGCGTTAGCAGGTGATTAAGAGGCGGTTTATTTTTGTGTGTCAAGTCGCGCACCTTGGTGAAGGTCATATAAATCGTTCACCTCGGTGAAGGTGAAGGTCATAGTGGTTACTCTTCTTCTTCCAAGTGTGGCAGAGGTCCGCACTTACTATTGTGCAAGAGCAGCCAGAGTCGAGGAATACTTAGCACAATGTCTCATTGACATAGACCTGAATGGTCGGAAGCGCCTCATCTAATTTCTGTTTGGGGAAGAGGTCGACACTGGCACCTTGTCCCCGACCCCGTTTCCCAAACAATCCTGGTCATATGATCAGTCTTATTACATCGGTAGCAGCGAATAGCTGTCAGTTGCCGCTGGCAGTTCCTCACAATGTGGCCCTGGCTATTACACCTATAACATATGACTTCACCACGCAGGCCGGGCCCCTGAGATGGTCTATCATCACTTGATGCAGGCTGTGCAGCAGCAACTACCGGTTCTCTCATCTCATAAGTATTCTTCATCACGGTCCTGGCCTGGTCTACCAGGTCATTAAGGGACAATGAAGCTATGCTTGAGCTAGCCTGCCGGAGTTGCTTTGCTCCAGTTGGGAGCCTTTCCAAAAATTTGCATGCCAAGGCCTGCTCAGGCAGCCCACCAAACAACACCGTCAACTTCGTCAGCTCGGCCAAATAAACGTTGACAGTTCTGCCAGGATGCAAGGTTCTTGCCTCAAATTGCTCCCAAGAATGTGGCGGGGTCAATAGGAAACGCATTATATAATGCCACCTTGATCCTTTCATAATCCTGTTTTTCCTAAAGACTAAGCTGTTGGAATACCGCAAAAGCCCTGCCGGATAGATGTAGAGGAACCACATGTTCAATGCTCTTCACACTAGACAACAGGCAATGCAGTTCCACCTTCTCCACCCAGTCAAGTACCGGGGTCGAGCTGTCAAATTCCGGTATTAATTTAAGGTCGAACTTGTCCCCCATTACGCTGAAATAGCTTGCAGTTAAATAGCCTGGTAGACAGCAAAAAAATAAATATGATAAGTTCAGCTAGAATTCGTCACTCTCAACTTCCAGCACGTGTTCTCCCCACTGCCTCTGCCAACAGGCATTTTATTAGAAAACTGACCCTATTCCATTTGCATATGTGTGCAGTGGAAGATGAGATCTCGTGAGATTCCACGAGACTACATCTTATAAATCCATTGCTGCCATCTTTAATTTCTCTCTCTCTCAGATCCCATCCGAAACTAAGTTGTATAACCGCACAATGCACACACACATGGGCGCTTTCTTCTTTGATTATTACATTCAACTCTACATGCAGCTATCTATCTTAGCAGATTCTCAATAAGTCAGAGGACGGTTATTGATAGCTCTTTGGATATCAGATATGATGGTAAGTAAAGAGAAATAACCTATCTCACCTCTACTAAACACTTTGTAAAGACAATTCTTGATTTTCTGGATACTCCTCTCCCAAACACCTCCAACCCAAGGTGAGTAAAGTGGAATGGGGCAGAACTTGATAGAACAGGAGCCAAAACATTAGCATTAACCTTTTAAATAACCGACTGCCTCCTAGAAAAGTCTTTACATTATCACTGTAAATGGTAGACGAGATGCCATAAAGGTTCATAACTGCACTAATACCTGCAGAAAGGCCAACACACTGATGTCAGATACCACTTTGATGTATATAGCTCTGACACTGAGACACGTGAAGATAAGTAGGTACATTTGTACCTCCTTACCACCTTCGCTAACCTAAAGGTGATCAGTGAAATCCACCCTCGTATGTTTGAAGGAAACTTTCAATTCAACATGGGATGTAGGCAAGTTAGCTACATTGGGAAGCAAGATCTGACTGGCATTGTACCTTTGACACAGAGCATACAAAACCAAGATCGTCTTTAATGCCTATGTGCCTTTTGGCACCCAGTACCCACATGATCTCAGTTCAGTTAAAGTGGATGCAATTCCTAGCATGCACATCCATTATAATGAGCTTGGTAATTGAGCGACGCTTTGCCAACATAATCAGGTGTTTAACCTCCATGCTAAAGTGAAGAGATCTACCAATTCTGCCGACCTGATTAGTGCATTATCATCAATAAACAAGTCAAGGTCCCGCACCAACCCAGGTACAGTCTTGTCTGAGGGATATAGCAAAGAATCCACTTCCTCAGCATCGTTCTGCATAAGCATTTTGCAACACCAAGTATATCCTGAGCTGCCATTCTCTCTGTCAACTGCCAACCAACGCAAGGGATTGATAAACTTGAGGACCAAGGAAGTCACTTTCAAGAGCTTTATAAATGAAAAGAATCTTTTCAGAGGCAGAACAGTAGGTGGTTCCTCTCCATGGAGGATTGTAGCATTCCAAGATGCACGAGTTATACCTTGGCTGCGGTTGTTGAGGCATGGCAAGTCCTGAGTAGCCGATGGAGTGGTGCCGCTACTTAACAAACCTGGACCATAGCACCAGAACTGGAAGCAGGTTTTGAACTTTTGCAGCATCATTCCTCTAGTGATTAAGTCAGTGGGGTTCTCTGCTGTTGGAATATACCGAAATGAGGAATACAAGCTGAGAGTGACTTCTAATTTAACACTCATCTGCTGGATATCCTTCAGCCTATTCCGGGCAAACAGATTCTTGCTGGATGGTCCCAGAGATAAGCCCAAAGAGGACCACTTGAAGATCTGTGGTCACATGAATCTTGGAGGGAGTGAATCCTTCAAAGTTCCTTAAAATCGTGGGCAGCCACGTCATGGCCAGGAACACAGCCATGAGTTCCAGAGTAGGAACTATTTTCTTTTTCAAGGGAGCCACCCTAGCCACCCTAGCCACCCAAGCAATATCGGCATTTCTGCACCACATTTCTGCTGTGAACCCATAGGCTTCTGGAGAGGCATAGCAAAACAGGAAGAGTTCGCCAGGTTTACTCTCACTGAGTGCCTTAAGAGAAAAGGAAATGCTCTCCAATTCGGAGAGATCTGAAAAAAGTTTCTTCCATAAGGAAAAAAATTCAGATGGAACCAGCTCATACTACCCTAATCCTTATCCCATTTCTGCTGCTAAAAAACACAAAGCTTGCTTATCAGAATATAACCCTATTAATGAAACGGTTAAGCACAATAATAAGGGACCATAGACTCCAGCTGTCTCCCCAAGAATTTGTCTCTTTGTAGAAGCATCAGGGTTGCATTTAACCATAGTCACTCGAAGGGTGTCGGAGAGAGGACAATATCAATAAGAAAGTACCTTTTCCCACTATTACTCCTCAATCTTGCTTCGAATTCCTACATGGTCAGAATTGCAAGACTAGTTCAAAGCCGCCCTGAAGTAACCGCTCTCTTGAGAGAGATATGATACCAGAGAACATAATTCAAGGTAAAGAGACTGGAAGCGAACCCAAAAATGATTGTGCTGTATCTAAAACAACATTAGCGTCCGCCATTCTTCAAAAAAAAAAAAAAAATCAGAATTGGTGCTTATCTGATTCCAGCTTCAGGTGGACTTCAAGAAGACTTTCTTGATGTCTACTAACACAACATGATTATTGAAGCAGAAAGTGAGCAGCAAATTCAAAAGGTCACTTGGTGAATTTACTCCCTGGTAAGTAGCTTCGTTCAAAGATAAAAAGTCCCTAGCCTTTAGGCTACAGCTGAATACTGGCTGAATTTTCGTGGTTAAGGCAGGACCTGATTTCAAGATAGTTCTATGAGGAATCCAAATGAATTCCTTAAATCTCTGTGTTGCACAAAAATCTCCTTTATTATACCCTCCCATTTCTGCTGCTAAAAAACCTGCAGATAGTCCTGGTAAAGCTGTTTCCTCTCTAGGTTTCACGCTATATGTTCTAATATATGCAAGGCCACAGCATGGTTGGAAGGTACACATGATATTTTATCCTCCTCCCAGGGCAACTGGACATAATACTTGTCTTTAAACAAGATGGATTGTTGGAAGAATGCATTCTTCTGTTCATCATATTTGATTAATTCTTGTTCTCTTATTCTCAATGACTCCACTCCGAACATTTTCTGTAACTGCTTTTGCACATCACTGTCCCGGAAAAATTGCTATGTGGATCCTCATCTGCAACTCTAGCACGAAACAGGTGAGAGGGGTTGACTTCAGTAGTTGATGTTAGAACCGAATTGAAGGCAAGGCTCTTTGGGTGCTTATCCAGAGAATGGCCCAAGTCAAGGAACTGCTTCATTTCACCAAAGGAAACCAGTCCTGTTGGAGTAGTAAAAGCTAGCCTGTACAAACAAGGAACCAGTTGGAGAGTGCCCAAGCATTGAATAAAACTCAATCCAATTATTTCATGAATAGGAATAAAGCTCGTGACTCTCTCAAATCTACCTGCTTATGACATTGGAAGCCATCAAAAAGAGTATCCAACTCTTTAATGCATACTCATATATCCAGGTCTTTCTGTATTAACCTCCAATTCTATCTCCCTAAATTATGCCTATCACGCAAGTATAGTAGTTCACAATCCAGTCCAATGGACGCTAAGGGATTCTAACACCTTCCCCAACAGATAAGTCTGGGCACTGCCAGTGTTCAACAAGCAGTTGGTTACCATCCTTACCAAAGGTAACACACAAAACAGAGGGGGGTGGGTGGCAAAAGAAGTTTCCACCCTGAGTGTGAAAGCTGAGTTAACCTGAAGAGAAGAATCCCTTCGATAGGGACCAGGCCTTGGCGTAGATGAGACATTCCCCAAGGACCCCAGACGTATTAAGGTGGAGCCTTGGACCTCATCTCCCTTGATAAAAAGACACTTAACCACTTATCTAGTATCCCGCAAAATGGATGACAAGGTGGGGATTCTCTTCCCAGAAATTTGAATCAACTCTCCTCAGACCTCTCTGGGGAATTTGGAAAAGAGAATCTTTGCTATAATTCGAACCCCCTGAAGAATGGTCCTTTCAGAAAGAACAGCCAAAGGAGTCTTCCAACTCTGCCAGAAGTGAAGATGCTTTGGTGATGAAGTTAGTCAGAGTGGTAAAGCATCTATCCCGTTTATAGGTGAAGTCCAATATATCCTGGAAAATATGGTCTATAAGCATATCCTCATCGAGGTATTTGCTCTTCAGGACAGAAAGAGCCACCTCATAATTCCTGTTACAACGTCAGATGATTAATGAGCAATAAAGGTTGACCAGACAGGGAACATTTCAAGAAATTCAACCGTTTGGCATTGTTCGCCATGCCGGCCAGGCAATCTTCAAATTGTGATAGAAAATACATGAAACATGGGATTCGATTGCATCTCCAACCCATCAAAAGTAGGCCCGGTAATCTAGAGCTGAACCAGCTTCACAGTAAATGAAGACTCACCTCTTTCAATTTTCAATTTTTCAATTTCAATATTGCAATCGTCCTATCATTAATATATATAAATATACATATATACACACACATACACACACACACACACACATATATATATACACATATATACAAATATATATATATATCTATATATCTATAAAAGTCAAAGTGTCTGTGTGCGTATGTGTGTATGTGAGTGTGTGTGTGTCTGTCTGTCTGGCCAACACCGATCACATCGATTTTCCCAAATCTCAGTACCCTGTATATCAAATTTCGAGTCCGTAGACTAAAAATTGACAGAGTTATTGCGTAGGGAAATGTACGTACACACACACACACACACACACACACACACGTACGTTCATATATAGATATGCTCATATTTATATAAGGAAAACGATCTTCAAGGTTCAAGATGCTTATTAACAGTATTATCGTTTAAAAACCAATAAAAAATCTGCATCAGTTTAAAAGTGATAAAATTAACAGGTAGCTTAACGGATAAATTTAATTGTAGCATAATGGATAACGCACTAGACTATCATATATATATTCTCAGGTTCGGTTCCTAGGAACAGTCAAGCTACATTGACGAGAGGTAGAACTTCGAAACATGCATGTCCATAGATTACTGCTTTATAAGCAAAATAACATATACATACATATATATATTTCATGATTCTTTGAGGGGTACAAAATTTATATAATGCAAATCATGAAGGGAAGACGAAAATCCATGATTAAAGTGTGAAAATAAAATCCACGTTTAAAATAAAATTTACGGGAAAATAAAAAGAGGAAAAAGAAAATGGGGAAGTACGCTGACCGGTTTCGCCCTCGCTTTATCAAAGCTGTATCGAGGGATTTTAGTGAAAAAAAAAAAAAAAGGGGGAAGAAAGACACGAATGGGAATCGAGATTATGTACAGATAAAGTTGCGTTATGTATGGGGGGGGAGGAAGAAAACAAAAAAAAACGCAATAACGTGCTCACTCATTATTTCAGTTAAAGATTTTGGAGACTGTTTACGTTCGGTTGAGAAGGCCTTCCCTCTGCAAGCAGAAGAATGCCTCTTAGGTTTGAGCGTGATTAGTCTCTAGGATCTTCGAGTAATATAACGTTATTGCGTTTTTTTTGTGTTTTTTTTTCCATACATAATGCAACATTATCTGTACATAATCTCGATTCCCATTCGTGACTTTCTTCCTTTTTTTTTCTCACTGAAATCCCTCGATACAGATTTGATAAAGCGAGGGCGAAACCGGTCAGCGTACTCCCCCATTTTCTTTTTCGCCTTTTTATTCTCTTCACTCTGTGAATTTTATTTTAAACGTGGATTTTATTTTAACACGTTAATCATGAATTTTCGTCTTACCTTCATGATTACAACACACACACACACACACACACACACACACATATATATATATATTAGCATTTTAGCCTGGCGTTGCCCGGGTGTTTGGATGTGTATATTGAGCAAAAAAAACCTCCAAAAAGTGGTAGTAGGAAGGCAGGCTCGAACCCGTACCGCAAAGGAGGAAAAGAACGGGGTAAGACCTAACGTTTATGCTGTTACGACTACCGCCAAACCAGAAGCGACATTTTTTAAAATTAAGGCTAGACAATCTAAAGGAGAGGATAACTTTAAAAAATATCGGCGAAAAAAGTGACCCCCCCCTGTAGAAAAGTGCCTAGTTGAAAGGGAAGTTATTAATGTTTTTAGCCAATTTTTCGATATTTGTCGTATGAAAGGTCGAACTTTAAAATGATACTGATCTTAGTAAAATGCGTCGCCTCTATTGAAAGTTTAAGGCAGATATGCAAACAGACGTACATACATACAATTTTAAGCATGTAGACTGAAAATTGACAGAGTTATTGGTATATATATTGGTAATTAAAAATTTTCGACCCAAACTGATGAAAAAGCTTGCCCTATCTCTGAATACTCTTTATGTAAAATTTCAAATATTTAGACCAGAAATTGTCTGAGTAATTTGGAAGAGACCGCAGAGGTCAATTTTTTTTTTTAACTTTGATCCCTATTATGACCTCTAAAAATGTATTGTTTTGGGCTCAAATCAAGTTATTAAGTTAGATCCATGTACAATGAACCTATATCTAAAATTTAAAGTGTGTAGACCGAAAATTGTCGGGGCAAAGGTCAAATCGTTTAAATTTGACCCTTTAATCGCCAAATTTCTGTCCAAAAACCGATCACATCGAATTTCCCAAATCTCAGTACCCTGTATATGAAATTTCGAGTCTGTAGACTAAAAATTGACAGAGTTATTGCGTAGGGAAATGTACACAGACACACAGACACGTTCACTTTTATAGATATATAGATAGATAGAAAGACAAAAATATATACGTATAGATAAATATATATGGAAACAATTTTGTGTTTACTGCACACTTTTTACGCAAATATTATGCAAGTATAAATCATGTAGAATATCTGTATGAATATAATTACATGTTGACTAAACATGATCATTCCATAAGAAAACCGAAAAAAACTAATAGGGAATTAATTAAAATGAATGTTTAAAAGAATATGCAAATTAGCTAGATCTTTTGCTAGTGAATGCAATTCTACGACCCATATATAAGAACATTGTATTTTCTTTTTAAAGTATATATATATAGATATATATAAATTCGCTTCTCTTTTGTGTGTATTGATATTCATATTAAAAACCCTCTTTTCTATTTATTTCAAAAGAAAATAAAATGTTCTTATATATGGGTCGTAGAATTGCATTCACTAGCAAAAGATCTAGCTAATTTGCATATTCTTATATATATATATATATATATATATATATATATATATATGGGATGTACCATCACATCAGATGCCAAACTCAACAGGGAAATAGACAAGAGACTGGCCAAGGCAAACAGCGCTTTTGGCAGATTGTACAACAGTGTCTGGAAAAACAGACACTGAAAAAATTGCACAAAAATCAGTGTGTACAGAGCAGTAATACTCTCCACCCTCTTGTACGGCTATGAGTCTTTGACAATTTACTGCGCCCAATTATGACTTCTCGAGCATTTTCATCAGCACTGTCTCCACACCATTCTCAACGTCCACTGGAGTGACTATGTCACACATGTTGAGGTCATCGAGCAGGTGGAAGTCACCAGTATCAAGACCATGTTGCTGAAGTCACAGCTACGCTGAGTTGGGCATGTCTCCAGAAAGAACAGGATCATCGCCTGTCCAAGATAGTCCTATATGGCGAATTCTCTACTGGCCGTCATGACAGAAGGGCACCGAAGAAAAGATATAAAGGCACTCTGAAGAAGTCCCTCGGTGACTGCCACATTAACCACCTCCTGTGGTCTTCCCTCGCTGCAAACTGTGCTACCTGGCGATGTACTGTCCATCAGACTGTCACTTCCTTTGCGATCTCCCGCACAGAGAATCTGTGAGAGAAGTGCTGCAGGAGGATATTCGGGAAGCCTGAGCAGCCACACCTGACGCGACTTTTGACTGCAGCCACTGTGGCCAAAGCTGCTCGCCCCGCATCAAGCTCGTCAGCCACAAGCGTGCCTGCAGTCGACGTGGGCAACCCCCTTTCATAGAATCTCTGTTTGCAAAGTATAGCCAAGAAGATATATATATATATATATATATATATATATATATATATATATATATATATATATGTATATATATATATATATATATATATATATATATATATATGTACATACCCCGTACTTTGGGGTAATTGCGCCAAATCCGGGAGTAATTGTGCCACCTAAAAAAACAAGTACTCTTTATATGCGTGGTTGCCAAAAGAGAACTTTTAGCTAGTTGGTGCAATTACCCCGGATTTGGCGCAATAACCCCAAAATACGGTTTACTTGACAAGATAAACTTGTACACAGCGATGAACTCTGTGTGACAATGTTCCATAATATACTACGATGAAAATCCTGTTTCTCAAATGGCGATTGTGTCAAATCTTGAGGTTGTAAATACGAACAGGGACTCAGAAAATATTTCAGCAGTGAATAGAATAAATTTATTTATTTATATATTTCAAGGTGACAGCGAATTACTGTGTTATTGTTATAGCCATGTTAAAGATTTACAAAGGAAAACAGAACGCCAAAATAAAGTAACAACGTGTATTTGCAAAGCATACAATAGGTAGGTTGTTTGTTGTAACCGACGAACGACCTAGGTTTGTTCACCGGATATCGACTGGATATTTATTTGTTTCCCACGAAACAATATGTGACACAAGGTCGGTTTAATGTGGGAAATAACCAGCTCCTTTCAAAAAGGGCATTGTGCAAAATAAAATTGCCTTAGTATAGAAGGGTTTCTCTTTCCATTGACTAAGGACAATTAATTTGAGTCCAGCATCTGAGCAGACACCACACTTCATATACCAATCCATTACGAGGTTGGCTGATACTTTACGGCTTAGTCTTCTGGTATTTATTGAGATTGGAATAGTCTATTCGAAGTTGACATAGGTTATTTATTTAAATTTTATTTTCTCTATTAAAATTTTGTATTTTTATTTATATAGCCAGTATTAACAATTTATTATTTTTTGTTTTATGATTTTTATATTTTTTTTATACTAATAAGCTAGAGTTTGTACGAGCCTTTTTCAAGTCTCACACAAAAACACACATTCACATTTCAAGCTATGTCATATACATACGCGCACACAAACATACGCACCCACGTCCACACACACGTACATTTATTCACGTTGGCGTACATACACTCACATTCACGTGTATATACACACGCGCTAACGCACACATATGTACTCACACACACGCACACGAATGCACACATGGACGACGTCACTTCCGCTTTCTAAGGAAATATACACATGCGCAAATGACGACCGGAAACAAGTATAAAACAAAGAGCAACAACCGGCTTCTTCCTTTTCGAGACTAACCTCCTAGGTGGCTGGTCGGCGCGCTAGCCGCCGCCGTTTCGGCGCGCGCACACGCGTACCTCACGCCCACTTATTACTATGTATAGAGCACGAGCTAACAGACTGTATGTACACATTCCCACTCTTTCTCTCTTATCTACTACTGGTCCCTGAGAACACCTTCGCGTAGCTGACTACTAACTGATGTCAACTCTCATATCCTCTTCTTTGTCTACACGCTGGACTGTCATTCTTAATTTTCACTACAACACTTATTTCTCTTCCCACGCGCGAACAAACGATAGTGACCCGAACTTGAGATGAAAACACGTTTCCTTTTCTTGCTACAACACCAGTCGTGCAACGAACATTGGTTACATACGCGCGGACATGAACACATGTTATAACTAAAACGTTCATTCTTTCAACAGCAAATAAACGACGTTTATCTTATCCATCAATTGAGTCTTTGTTTCCTTCAATTCCATTCGTTTCATTATTTTCTTGTGGCGAGTTAGGGTATTATACCCTGGTCCGCTACAAGTTTTCACAGGAAATGAAACCTACAACATTGATCCACAGATATGTCTCTACATGCACACACGAAAACACACGCACATATATACGTCTATATATACGCACTATATATATACACACATGAATACATACACACACACACACACGCGCACACACACACACACACACACACACACACACACACACACACACACACACACACACACACATATCAACTATTTTTTTCCTCCTTCTCTATCGTTTTTGCCGTCTTCGCCGTCTTCGCAAACGTTTATTTCTTTATAAATCGAACTTTTTGACGTAATCACAGCTTCGTCAGGATAAACGGAGTGGGTCTTACTAAATTTACACTTTGAATTTGCACATAAAGAACGTTTTTAGCACAGAGGGAATAACTTTTGTATATATATTATGAAACAGTAGTGTCTTTAGGTGTTTAATAATTAATATAGTAAATAATTATGTCAGCCCCTTTAAGAAACTCGTTTCTCATCATTGAGCTTTCAGTTGAATTAAAGTCGGTCAATTTAGCTTTGATGCAAGATCATCATATAATGATTAGATCACTCTGACAGACGTTAAAAAGCATTTAAAAATAAATGTTTAAATTCAACAGTAGTTCTCACGGTTAACGGTATCCGAATTGATTAGGTCCTTGCTAATGAAGTCAGAGATGGCTTCTGTCGCTGGGTTCGAATCTATCGACTGGTGTTAATCGTGATACCTCGCACTGATGATTCCTGAAAGGATGAAACACTAGTGTGTGCAGGTATTTAATGATTATTATAATAAATAATTTATATATATTTTATATATTTTGACCCCTTAATATTTATCATTTTAGGTTCAAATGAATTAAAAATTTTGATTCATGTTCAATAACGTACATTTAAATTTAAAGTGTTTAGACCCAAAATTAGCGGAAGAGTTTGGTAGAGTTTTCAAATGTTGAATTTTGACCCCTTTAAAAAACCAAATATCTGGTGAAAACGGATTAAAAAGATTTTCCCAAATCTCAATACTCCTTATGTCAAATCTCGAGTCTGTAGACTGAAAATTGACAGAGTAGTTTGGTAGGGAAATGTACACACGCACACACAGAGTCAATTCTATGTTTAGAGATATATAGCTATATGTGTATTTTTATATTTGTATGTAAATATTTATATAGATTATATATATTTATATTAGTATATATATATATATATATATATATATATATATATGTATGTATATATATTTTCTGCATCTGTCATTATTTTTATATATATTTAAATATATTTATATATCTTCATATGTATGTATTAGTATATATTTATATATACATATTTATACATATATTCATCTATATATTTACCTATTAAAGATATCGACTATGAAATAACCATTAATAAAAATCATAAAATAGAAAACTTTTTAGATGTGACCCTACACTTAATTAACAATGCGTATGAACTATACTATAAACCTAATCAAACATTATATTATATTGAAAAAACCCTCCAATCTCAACGAAAAAAACATTATAGCCAACGTACAAAAAGACTACCGGATATACAAATAAATAAATATAAATATATATATATATATATATATATATATATTTATATTTATATATATATATATATATATATATATATATATATATATATATATATATTTATTTATTTATTTGTATATCCGGATAGTCTTTTTGTACGTTGGCTATAATGTTTTTTTTTCGTTGAGATTGGAGGGTTTTTTCAATATATATATATATATATATATATATATATATATATATATATATATATATATATATATATATATATATATATATATTTATATATATAGTGTTATAATGGAATAATTCCAGAAGGAAATCCGGGTATGAGAGCTCAATGTGGTAGACAGAGCAATAACATAAAAATATAACACGGAAATCGACAATTATGTAATTTCCGTGTTATATATATATATATATATATATATATATATATATATATATATATATATATATATATATATATATATATATGCAAATAAATAAATATATATAAATATACTTAATTATATATATAAATATATATACAAATATATAAATATAAATATATATACATAAATATATATATATATAAATATATATATAAATATATATGTATAAATATATTTATAAATATATATAAATATAAATATATATATATGAACATATATAAATATATATATATACACAAATATATATAAATATATATATATATAAATAAATATTTATATGCATAAATATCTATCTATAAATATATATATATAAATAAATAAATATATATATATATATATAAATAAATAGATATTTATAAATATATATATAAATATATATAAATATATATATACTTATATATAAATATATATATATATAAATATATATATACTTATATATATATGTATAAATATATATATAAATATATATATATATACTTATATATATATAAATATATATGTATAAATATATATATAAATATATATAAAAATACAGATATTAATATATATATACGTACATACATATGTAAATATATAAATATAATATATATATAGAGATAAGTATAGATATATAAATAATATACATGAATGTATATAATATATATACATAAATACATATATAAATATATATATATAATTTGTATACATAAATATATGTATATATAAATATATATGTAATATATATACACACATATATATAATATATACATAAATATGCATATATATAATATATACATAAATATGCATATACAATATATGCATATAGATATAAATATATATATATAAATATATATATATAAATATAGATATAAATATATATGAATGTATATATATAAATATATATATATAAATATATATATATATAAATACATATATAAATATATATAAATGTATAAATAAATATATATAAAAATAAATATATATAAATAAATATATATATATATAAATAAATATATATATAAATAAATATATATAAATATATATATATATATATATATATATATATATATATATATATATATATATATATAAATAAATCTATAATATAAAGCTGAATGTCTGTGTGTGTATGTGTGTGTGTGTCTGGTCACGAATTGGCTCCTATATGGTTGACGTTTTAAAAGACTGATTACATATATTGATAGAGACACAGGAATGCGTATGTTTGATCCGGCAGAACAGTGGTTCATTAAAATTGTTGGGTCTTCGTTCGCGCCTGGTCAACAAAGTATGGAAATAAAAAATTTAAAAATTAAAAAAAAAAAAAAACGTTTACATGTGTTTTTGTTATAGATGTACATAATAATACTTTGATAAGTATGTTTTAACTGAAATAGGGATGGTATAATAAAATTGTGGGATTTGCGTTCGCGCCTGGCCTCCAAAGAATAAAGACTTTTCATATCTATCGGTGTAAATATACTTTGATAATTATGTTTATGTTTGAACAAATATAGTATAATAAAATTATGGGGTGTTCGTTCGCACCTGACCTCCATAGAATGGAAATATGTCACAAAGTTTAACAAGGTTTTTTAATATAGATCCACAGAATATTGTGATAAGTGTTTCAGTGTGAACAGGTATGGTATAATAAATTATGGGGTTTATCTATTTTATCTTTACTTTCATCATATTTTGCTTTGGCTTTGATACCCCCAAATTCAACACAAATTTACAACCCTTCCTTTTCATAACCTATCATACTTTCATAAATCAGAGTCCATTTTCAGTAGGCTGTTTTTGAACCCAGTCAACGACGGGTACTTTTGCTAGTATATATATAAATATATATATGTATATAAATATATATATGTATATAAATATATATATATATATAAATGTATATATATATAAATCTATATATATATAAATATATATATACATATAAATATATATATATATATAAATGTATATATATATAAAAATATATATGCATATAAATATATATCTATATAAATATATATATACATATATACAAATGTATATATAAATATAAAATATATATATATATATAAATATATATACATCTATATATCTATAAAAGTGAACGTGTCTGTGTGTCTACATTATATTTTAAAATGTAAATGACTTCATATCTACAAAGTGCGTAGAATTTGTCACCCGGTATGTACGCTTTATAAGATCCTACTATTTCCCATTTTAAATTGAAGGGAATACTTTTATCATTAAATCGCCAAATATGTTTTGATAAAGCTGTCTGGGTTTTCAAGGAAAGATTTTTGAAAGAGTGCTTATCCATGGAGATTCTGTGTTTGATAAGTCCAGATTTGGATCCGAAGTAAATTGTATCTTGTTTAATATATTTGTTGTCATCTAAATTAAGAGTTTGGTTGCATTTGATTGGTATATTGGTTAATGGGGATGTTGACATTGATTAATTGTGTGCTGGAATTAATCTGTGAGAAGGGATTTATATGGTTGCTATTAATATAATTTATATTTGGGGTTTTTGATAGAGTGCAGCTATAAATTACATTTTTACTTTGTAGGTACCTTGTAAAGGACATTTATTTTTTCTTCTACACTTACATCATGCAATTTTCCATATTTGTATTTTGTATCTTAATAATTTTTTTCATTGTTGGAACTAATTATTTTTTGATGTAGGTTTGGCATAGTTGATCGTGTTCTTGTTTAAGATTTTATTGTACCTACTAGCTGAAGTACCCGGCGTTGCCAGGTTGTATTTGATATATTTGAATATTCTGTCCTCATACAGAAGTACCTGATTTGCAGCAAAAAATAATTGTCAAAAAATATCTGTAAGAAATTAAAAAAAGAAAAGTTTTATTTTTCAAGTCTGTAAATAAATAATTTGATTCCGCATGTCCTAAAATACGTTGAACTATATTCGCATTTATTAACACAAAGACATGATGGCAAAAGTTAAAAAAAAATGTCTTACTACCATCAGTAAGAATCGAAACCAAAACATTTCGCGTGCAAAATAAAGATTTTATGAGTTATAAACCATCCTTGATGCATGATTACTATTTCCTGTTAATTGCAGTGCTATATGACCAGTAGTTTAAGAGCTTGCCTGTTAAATATTTGTACACACATAGTCTACTATTTTATTTATGTAGATTAGTTAGAAAAATATATTTTGTATGAAAATAAACGTCTAATCTTAGTTATAAATGTGGTATATGTATAAATGTAAATATATAGATATATAAATATATATATATATAAATAAAAATACATAAACATATATATATATAAATGTATATATATAAATATATAAATAAATAAAAATACATAAATATATATATATATATAATTATATATATATAGATATATATAAATATATATAGATATATATAAATATATATACGTATAAATATATACATAAATATATATAAATATATATAAATATATACAAATATATATATATTTAAATATATATTTATATATACATATATATATATCTATATATATATTTATATATACATTTATATGTATATTTATATATATATATGTATATTTATATATATATTTATTTATATATTTATATATATATTTATATACATATATATTTATATATAATTATTTATATATATATATATATTTATATATATAGATATATTTATATATATATTTATATATACATTTATATGTATATTTATATATATATATATATTTATATATATATAAATATACATATATATATATTTATATACATATATATTTATATATATATATATTTATATATAGATATATTTATATGCATATATTTACATGTATATATATATATCTATATGTATATATTTATATGTATATATTTATATGTATATATTTATATGCATATATTTATATATGTATTTTTATATATATATATTTATATATATATTTATATATATTTATATATTATTTATTTATATACATATTTATATATATATTTATATATATATTTATATATTTATATATATATTTATACATATATATATTAATATATATATAAATCTATATATAAATATGTATATATAAATACATATATACATATATATATGTATATATAAATATACATATATATATATATATGAATATATATATAAATAAATGTATATATATAAATATATATATTTATATATATTTATATATATGTATATGTATTTATACATATATATATATTAATATATATTTATTAATATATATATGAATCTATATATAAATATACATATAAATACATATATAAATATATATATAAATATCTATATAAATATATATATATATATGTATATATATAGATATACATATATATATGAATATATATATAATATATATATAAATATATATATGCATAAATATATATATGTATAAATATATATATGTATAAATATATATATATATATATAAATAAATATATATACATATATAAATATATCTATTCATAGATAAATATATATATATATAAATATATAAATAAATATATATATGTAAATATATAAATATATATATAAATATATAAATATAAATATATAAATATATATATGTAAATATATAAATATATATATATATATAAATATATATATATATATAAATATATGTATAAATATATAGATATAAATATATGTATAAATATATATATAAATATATCTATTAATATATAAATATATATATATATACATAGATAAATATAAATATGTAAATATATATATATAAATATGTATAAATATATACACATATGAATATGTATAAATATATATACATATGAATATATATATATATATATATATATATATATATATATATATATATATATATATATATATATGTAAGGCTCGAACCCTTACCGCGAAGGAGGAAAAGAACGGCAAAAAATAACCTGACCTCTTTGCTCTTACAACCACCGCCAAACCGGATGTGACGTAGGTTTAAATTAAGACTAGACACTCGAAAGGAGAGGATGACTTTAAAAAACATCAGTTAAAAAGGCGACCTCCTTTTAGAAAATGCCCAGTTGAAAGTGAAGATATTAATGTTTTTAGCCAATTTTTCGATATTTGCAGTCTGAAAGGTCGAACTTCAAAACGATACTGATCTTGTAAAAATCCGTCGTCTCTGTCGAAAGTTTAAGACTAAAATTTACAGAGTTATTGCGTAGAAAAATGTACACAGACACACGCACAGACGCACACACAGACGCACACATAGACACGTTCCCTTTTATAGATATACTAGCATATCAGACCCCTATTATGACCCCTTAATATTTATTGTTTGTGGCTCAAATCAATTTAGATCTATGTCCAAGGAACCTATACCTAAAAGTTCAAGTGTTTTGACCCAAAATTGGCGGAGGAGTTTGGTAGAATTCTTAAAGGTCAGATCAGTAAACTTTGACCCTTTAACAGCCAAACGGATTTCAAAGCTTTTCCCAAATCTCAGTACCCTGTTTATCAAATGTTGTGTCTGTAGACTTAAAAGTGAGAGAGTTATTGCGTCGGAAAATGTACACACACACACATACACACACACGTTCAACTTTATATATATAATAGATAAATATAAATATATATATATGAGTATATATATATATATATATATATATATATATATATAAATATATATAAGTG
This sequence comes from Euprymna scolopes, assembly GCF_053919585.1. Lineage (NCBI taxonomy): Eukaryota > Metazoa > Mollusca > Cephalopoda > Sepiida > Sepiolidae > Euprymna > Euprymna scolopes. The sequence continues at coordinate 1,402,066 of NC_136508.1, forward strand.
TAAATATATATATTAATATATATATAAATATATTACTTTTAAAGAACACTGAACGTAGTGCCATAATTAATTACAGAGATTTTTTTTTCTGTAGTTTAAACATAAACCATTAAAAAGAAAGTTTTTAAAAGACCAAAATACCCTTCTAAAGTATATTTCTCCTATGCCTACATTAGATAAAAAGGATAAATAAGGAGTAGGGGAAGAAAAAAAAACTATCGAGACGTCTTTCAGCCAACCCTTTCTTGCCCCACTCCTTATTTATCCTCTTTATCTAATGTAGGCTTAGGAGAAATATACTTTAGAAGTGTATTTTGGTCTTTTTGAAAGTTTCTTTTTAATGGTTTATGTTTAAACTACAAAAAAACCCCTCTGTAATTAATTATGCCACTACGTTCGGTGTTCTTTAAAAGTATTATAAAATTATGTAGCCATAAAAATCTTTATATATATATATATATATATATATATATATATATATATATATATATATATATATATGTATAAATCTATGTATCTATAAAAGTGAACGTGTCTGTGTGTCTGTCTGTAGCTGTCCGAAATTGCAGTTCTTTGCAAGTTGTCAAAGAGCAGCTATACAGGTCTCGATACTTTCTGATACTTCTTGCTCGCAAAGATGGAATGTATAAGATTCGTAAACTTCATGCATTTCGCCCACTAAAAAAAATCTTCAAACTTTGGTCTTGTACAATTATCAGCTGGGTTTTAGTAGTAAGACGGAGTCACGTACAAGATAAGAACATAAGTTTTATTAGTGGCAAAATACATATCTTCTTGAGTCATTGCCAAGGTCTGTAATTCGTCGGATGAAGCCAGCACGCATCTTCTACAACATTACCCAATCGTTTCAACACTACACCTGTAGCTAAAAAAACTTGCGTCAACCCATGCATTCAGTTTGTGCCCAGATACATGCCTGGGCAGGGGCGTTTATACGTACTTTAGTCAACGTTTCAGCCATCATTTGCTGGAGAGAATCGTCATTGACTATCTCGTCCCATCCTTTTGTGACCACAGTTGCTAATCTTCTTAGTACTCTTGTTGCCACTCGAAGCCATTCACAGACAGGTAAATGTCCTGCTAATTTACCACAAATAGAAAACGTGATGTGCCATGTTAACATACTAGATACATCTGGAATTGGGTTCCCTCACTTCCATTGTAAAGTATTACATTCCTCCCGAACCTCAAGGCCCAACACAAGCACCCAATCCTTTAAGCGCTTAGAGTCCTTGACGGTTTTTTATGTATAACTCCTTTTCCCAAACTTACCGTCTCTGAGAGAGAGTCGGCCGCCATTTTGAATTTTCCAATACATCGGTAAACACTGTAAGTTTTTCGAGCTGAATAAACATGTTACATTAAATATAAACATTAAAAACATATCCAGTTGGGTAGAAAAGTAATTTATCTTGCCTTTGATAACATTTATTTGTTCTATATTTGTTTTGTGACAACTTTTTCGAATCTATGTGTACAGTAAAACAAACCCGTATTGCATAACCGATCTGGCGATTCAATCATGGTCTATTTCCACCTCACAGTCCAGGCCCTTTCTTTGTCATCAAACGTAGCAGAGAAGTCCTTTTCCCCAATAGAAATAGCGGCACATACTTCTTTCCCTCTACCTCCGGCTGCTGTAATCATGACACCTCCTACAGCTCTTATTGCATCAGTTCCAAGTAATAAGTCATATCTAAGGGGGTTTTCCTGCATCACCAGGATATCAACTTCAGCTGCGTCACCTTTCTCAGTGAAGATTGTGACAGTCCCAATAACACAACATGCTTGGGATAAGCCATTAATGGTCATGACCTCCACTTGTTGCTTCCTTTACGTCTAACAGTGATTTGTGCTAACTATAGACCAGGAACATCCCGTGTCTACAAGTGCCGAACATTGCATCTCATTAATTTTGACGCCGACAACAGGCAATGCTGTGTTCATTGCCTGTCCCCGACTTTGTTTCCAAACAGTTGTGAGATATGTGACCTAACATTGCAGCAATAACATCGTAGTGTTTTGTGTGCTCGTGGATAAGCATTCGTCGTACCACTTTGACTCCAGCACTTCTTAGCAAAATGGTTCGAACCCCCACATTTATTGTAGACAGGGCTCTCACACTTAGCGTTAGCTGGGAGAGAATGCACATTGTCTCCATAGGGTTTAGATGTTGCATGACTAGTGCCGGTACCGCTGTAATTGGTTTTCTGGTTCCTTAAGGATATTTCGTGTTTGAGTAAATAACTCATCCGTTGTTAATCTGTCGATATGTGACAACACTCACAAAAGTCTACTGACATCCTCAGGTAAGCCCACCAAAAAGGAACAGCTTAACATTTTGTCATTGACACCACTAAACGGTGCTGATAAATTCCGTAAATCAGCTAAGTAAACGTCCACAGTTTCATTGGTATGTAGTTGCCGGTTAGTGAACTGTTGCCATGCAACAAAAGGATCCATCCCAAATGTTGTATATAAGCTCTGCTTAATTTCTTCCCAGTCAGGTACACTGCATAGGCCCCTCCAGTTAACCTCAATGGAATGACTATTTCTGGCTCCTTTATTTTGCACAATTTGCAAATATGCCTTCTCAACCCATTCAACAACAGACGAATTCCAGTATTAATGTTGAATCTGTCCGTTTTTAAGTCACTGCTTATCAAAGTGACTTCAAAATAAACTAAAAACGCCAAGATAGCTTATAAAATGGAAAGGGAACAAAACCAAAAAAACAAAAAACTGGCAGGGTCAAACCGCCCTCTTGTTGATACAATGCATGATAGTCTTTTTTCCTTTCTTTCCTCAACTTGAAACAAATCCTTGTGCATTCAATATTATTTTCCACCGTTCGTTCTCGTTCTAAGCTGTCCAACAAATAACTCAATCCAACTGCTATGCTTTAGAATTCGTCCCATTTAACAGTTACCATTGTGTACATATGCAAATTAATGGCATACGTTCACCAATGAACGACCTACAAAATTCTGCTTGTCTTTTCTTTTCTACCTTTTCTGCTGGCATTTTACAGATTAAGCAAACACGAGGTCGTTTGCGAGATTGATTTCTATTACAATTGTTAACCTGACCTGTACGATCTAGACTTTTTTTTTCTTAACTATTTTCCATTTTAAAAAGCAGTTTATGTTTTTATCTTTTAGGTTTTCTTACTAGATTAGAAAGAATAGTTTTCACCTTAGGCGTCTTGCTAGAGAACGATTGCAAATGGTTAGAGATTTTAGTTTTTATCTGGAAGGATGATGGTCCTATGTATATGCGTATTTTTTGGGTGATTTGGGTTATATTCGAGTGTCTAATATCTATCGAGGGAGCAGTTGAGTTCAGGTGTGTCAAAGATTGTTGATGACGTGATTTAGTTATGCTTATTCCTGCTGGCTGCGGGATTGGTTTTTTGGTAATCGCGTCATCTTTTATATAGTTATTAGTATCATTGTAAGCGGTTCTAGTTATTTGGGTTTGTGGTAAGCGAACATTCCTATCACTGTTCATGAGTAGAGTATGTCTGAGTGTATGCAGTCACTCTCCAGTGGACAGTTTTCGGGGACATTGCAGTTACAGTTAGGGGAGGTTGGGTTTGAGGTGGTGTTACTATTTTGCTATGCAGGTTGTTTTATTATTAGAATATATTGTTTGTGCTAGGTTAGGCATAGTAAAGGAGGAGATTTTGATGAAACTTTTTATTTAGTATCGTGCTGTATTGGTGTGGGTGTTGAAATGATTTTTCTATTATCTTACAAAATTCTTTAAGGGATATTGTTTTTATCCTATTGTTGTAGGGTGGGTTGAACCAAATGTGTGTTTCTTTTTATAATTCTTGTTTTAGGGGGATTTTCTAAGTTATTGTTTGTATGTTTATTTGCTTATGGTTAGTAGAATTGGGTGTTATAATTTATTTTCTCACCTTTATTATTTTATTATATTAATTATTTCTAATCATTTATACTCCACTTAAATACAACGTTATAATTTTGTACTCTTACTAAAACATGGAGACATAGCACAAATTCCCCATTTTCTATAAACCCTTCCATATCTCATTAATACATATAATTAAATAAACATCCTCTTTCAATCACTTACCCTATATTCATCGCGAGGGATTAGTTATGCATATTGCACGCATATACACTGCTGATCAAAAATTTAAGACCACTTAAAAATCTTTAAAAAGAAACCTTCTTTTTTAAGGATGGATTTTAATCGCTTCCGACTTAAGGTTAATAATACTACAATCTAAATGGTTATGGAAACAAAAAGGTACATTCCAAAAATTTTATGTAAAAATTTGCATTTTTATTAAATTAGGCTTTTTACACATGATCAAAATTAGAAGACCAACGGTATAAATTGTTAGATTTATGGTAATTCTAATGTTTTTAGCTCAGTTAGAGATTAGCAACCACTGTGTAAAGTTGTGAATAACAGAGGACTTTCTTCTAGTCAAATTAAGGTGGACCTTGAGCTTTCTACAAGAAAATAGAGTCCATCTCTTGAGACATCCTGCATGCTCACCGGACTTGAATCGAATTGAAAATGTTTAGGGATGGATGACAAGAGAGATTTATCAAAATTGGCAAACAGTATTCAACAAAAAATGAACTTCGTGAAGCCATCTTCAGAAAGTGGAGCTGGATACCCCGCACCTTAATGGAAACGCATTTTTAGCATGCCCCAAAGAATTTTTGAAGCCATCAAAAGCAGTGGAGGTAGAACTCATTAAGTTTGATTGTTGAATGTTTTCATACACTTTTCATACACTTTTTGCATAATTTAATAGAATTTTTGTCTCTGGTCTTATAATTTTGATCATGTGTAAAAGCCTAATTTAATAAAAATGTAAATTTTAAAAATAAATATTTGGAATGTAGAGTATTGGTAACCTTGAGTCGGAAGAGTTTAAAATCTATTCTTTAAAAAAGTTTTTTTTAAAAGATTTTTAAGTAGTCTTAAATTTTTGATGAGCAATGTATTAAACCCATCATAGCAGATATGCTATAAACCTAGCTTCATGACATAATAAAAGCTATATTCCTCCTATATCAGAGATGACTTTAGTTCTTCCATTCTTTCCCTGAATAGTCTCAATATTTTATCTTTCACTGCACAATTATTTCACTCTGAATGTAACTATGGCTAGACTTTGTATCCATATTATGTTACCTAGCATCTTCTCTCCTCTTCTGACGAGAAGCATTAAGCTTCGAAATACCATGGTAATCCTGATTAAATGAAAATAATGATAAAGCAGAGACAGGCTCATAACGTCTCTTCTGTGGAAAAGAGTTTGCAGGAAAGAGAAAAGGGCATCCCCCACTAGACTACGAAGTCTATTTTGAACTCTGTCAAGGCAGACTAAGATCTTGCGCATATATGGCAACAGTACTCCATCCTTGGATGTACCTGGCTCTCATATAGGAAGTAAATTGCATCAGCAGTGAGATATTTACTGGAGTGGTAGAATTTTCCCACCGTTTTTCCAGTGACCTTGACAATGGATTTGATGTTCGTGTTTCATGTCAGATCAAGAGTAAAGGTCAAGCACAGAAGCTTGTCAAAACATGGAGCCTCCCCAAGATGGGAATCATTCATTTCAATGATTTCCCTCCCTGATATTCCTTTGCGGACAGAAACCTGATTTTCCTTTACGGACAGAAATCACAGATCTGAAAATCACCCCTTCTCAAGTACATGATACCATAAAAAACCTAGACACCTCAAAACCAGTGGACCTGATCTCATTCCGGCTGGACTATTTAAAAACTGCTCCACTGAGGTTGCTCAAATCCTCTCCAAACTCTTTAACAAATGCCTTAACGAATCTTGCTTTTCGTACTGCTGGAAAATTATTTCTGTGGTATCAATTTACAAGAACTCTGGCGAAAGAACTGACCCATTAAATTATTACCCCATTACCCTCCTCCTCCTTTTCACCAAAATATTTGAGTCTAT